>NW_023458556.1:29316274-29342809 GCF_013731165.1 Rhagoletis pomonella
CGCTAGCTAGCAATTGAACATGTCGTTCCGTTCCTTGTATGTGTGATGGAATTTTTGGATCATTAAACGGTGGATCATCTTGATTTAAATATTCTTTCAATGTATCGTACGGAATGCTTCGCGTGAATGGTGGTTCAAATACGATATTTATATCATTCAAATTGATCATTTCCGTATAACTTGTGCAATTAAAGTTTATATCTGGTTTTTTATAAACTCTAAGTTCCATTGGCTCGTCAACATCGGTTCGATAGCGTAGAATTTTCTTGATGGCACAGTCGCGCTTTTCTTTGCTATCATCAAACAACATTGATAACAAGATATTTTCCGAATGCGCATAATATGAATTATCTTTAATTACTTGATTGACAATTTTGCGTAAACGAGGTTCTAGAAATCGTGACCAACCAATGAACTTGAAAAATAATGCACTGCCGTACACGACAGAGCTGTAATACTTGATATTGAAGTACATTGGCACATAACCTTTAATTACAAATTCAACCAGAATTCTTAAATTTGCATCTGGATTTTCCGTTGTCACATATAATCGCAATAATCTAGCGGCCTTGGTGAGCCACCGAGAATGTACAATTTTCCCTGGTTTGATGTTAGCCAGATCCACCGGAACCACGCCGCTAGAAATTGCATGGGCCATGTCGTATACCCTGCAGGGAAAGCTACTAGTTGTGAACTAGAATTCTACCGGTTTGCGTTTCAGCCGAACTAGTTCACGTTCTATCCTTTTTCAATGTTAGCGACTGGTATTTTTAACATTGCGATGTCCTACGAGATGTCAATTGTCAGGCTATGCATCAGCATCTACTAGTATAAATACTAGTAGCATCATACCAGTTGATGAGATAGTCTGCCAATTCATGCCCCGTGAAAAGCATAAGTGTGACTTTTTGCTCGCGACGCTCCAGCAGTCAGAATGGCCGACAGAGCAAAGCACTCGCGTGGTAAGCCTGAGGTCCCAGGTTCAAATCCTGCCGCAGGGAAAATTTTTTTATTTTCTTTTTTTTTTATTTCATTTTTATTTTTTACATTTTTTTTGTTTATGCTGTTTATTGTAATTTTTAAATTCAATAAAAAAAATATTTTTGTTTAATTCCTTTTTTTTAATAGCACAAGCATTTCTCCCTAAATGTTTTTTTGCAATGCAATTAGATTTTCAAATTTGTTATTTATTTATAAATTTAATAAATTATTTTTACTAACATTTATTTAACTTTAAAAAGGCACCCTGAAATTGTGCATATGGAAATTGTGCATACGAAATAATGCATATGAAAAAAACCGAAATAATGCATACGAAAAAAACCGAAATAATGCATATATGCACAGTTTCGGTTGAAAACCGAAATAATGCATATGAAAAAAACCGAAATAATGCATATATGCACAGTTTCGGTTGAAAACCGCAATAATGCATATTAGAAAAACCGAAATTATGCATATGCACTCTTTCGTTTGAAAACCGAAATAATGCATATGAAAAAAAAACCGAAATAATGCATATATGCACAGTTTCGGTTGAAAACCGAAATAATGCATATGAAAAACCCGAAATAATGCATACATGCACACTTTCGTTTGAAAACCGAAATAACGCATATGAGAAAAACGAAGTAATGCATACATGCACAGTTTCGGTTCAAAACCGAAATAATGCATATGGTAAAAACCGAAATAATGCATATATGCACAGTTTCGGTTGAAAACCGAAATAATGCATATGAAAAACCCGAAATAATGCATACATGCACACTTTCGTTTTAAAAGCGAAATAATGCATATGAAAAAAACGAAGTAATGCATACATGCACAGTTTCGGTTTAAAACCGAAATAATGCATATGGTAAAAACCGAAATAAAGCATACATGTACAGTTTCGGTTGAAACCGAAATAATGTCTAAATGCACAGTTTCCATATGCGCAATTTCGGTGCCCCTTTAAAAATCTTAACCACCTCCAAGCGGACTCGAACCTGCGATTTCAGAACCAGAACCAGTAGTCTTCACTTTACGCCACTGCCGACATTTGTAAGAAAAGCAATTAATTGCGTTTTATTTTTGGCTTTGGCAATTCAAAGGCAGATGGCGCTGATCGCCTAAGTTCTTCAAAATTGTCAAACTGGTAGGCACATACTAGTTAATGAACTAGTATTTTTTCTAACTGGTTTGGCTTTTCACTGCAGGGATAAGTACTTCGAATCGGTGGAAAATTCAATTTTTTCTGGAGCAGGGGGCATATTTTGCAACTCAATTTTCTGGAAGCCGTCCACCACCTGAAAATATATAATAATAAAATAATTAAAAATGGTTGACAATTATAATAAATGAGTGATAGCAATAACTTACCGGAAGAGTTTCACAAGTTTCGATTTGACGGCTCAGTTTTCCGGTTGCCGATCTTGGTCCAGTGCTGGTTGATTTATCCAAAGCTTCAAACGAATGCCGAAACGGAAGTTCGTTGAAGTGTAGAAGGCAAACGAACCAATGCAATGATCTTTTTAACAGCAATTCGAATCGTCGTATAATTCCACCGTGTGGGCCAGTGTTTGTTGGCTCACCGTCAGTGCATATTCCAATTAATGCATCCAGTGATATATTTTTATCGTTGGAAAAACCATTTAATTTGGTTGTTTTGTATTCAGCGGTTTCATGTTCCAGTCTTACGTAACCAATCAATTCAGAATTGGGTTCTCTCAAAATAACAAGATGAGGTTCTTTTACCATCCTAGTATGATACTTCTCATCAATTTTATCTATCGTTAAAGTATCATCTTTTCTGCCATCGAATGAAAACGCTAACAAATTGGTATCATCTAACCGTTTGCGAAGCGAACTTTCGATTTATCCATGATGAGAGGTTTCCCATGCTTATCTTTAATTTTAAAATCTTGCAAAAGAGCGGTTCCCAATGCTGATGCTACTCTGTCAGGCACACCAAATCTGTCACATACCAAGGCAAAGTTAAAACAATCGTATCTCTCTGTGTATTGTGAACTTGTGCTTCTATCCATATCTTCTTGAACCGGTGGCGGTGCGTATGTTGAATCATCGGGATCTTGGTATGTTGGCATTGATGACATAGATGTTGCTCCTTGCTCTTCAGTTTCCATCACAAATGCATCCATTGTTAGTCTTCTCTGATTATGTTGATCGTGCATGAACTCTTTGAGGCGTTCGGGAACCCAGCCGCATGCACATGGAGCTGCCTTCAAATCGCATTTACATGTTCCAATGTAAAAAATTGTTTCCAGAGATTTTACATACTCTGTAAATTGTTGGGTGTTGTTTCTTCTAATGATTTGCTCTTGATACTTGTCAAGCAATTTATTCAATTTATTAAATACACTTTTTTTCAGCATTATTTCCATACCAAGTTTTTCCCAAATTCCAATCAACTTATCTTGTACTTGAATAGTGAATGATTTATGGGAAAACTTTTTTGTTCTGTTTTAGCACGTTCGCTTAAGTAAAAATAATATCTCAAGATATCCAGATGGGTTGGTAAATTAAGATCAGTTAAATCAGTAGACAAACCAAAAACAGTAACATCATGCTTGGGTATATGACTCATTGGGTTTTCGATAGTTGTTGATGTAGTTGCTTCATCTTGCGGTGTAGAGGATGGTGGATTCATTGTAAACTTTTTGATTTGGAATGGTCACTTCACTTATTATTTTTTTTGAAATATTTTTTTATCTGAAATTAGCACTTCACACTTTGAGTTCTTCACAACGACTTAATGCATTCACAAAAACTGTTGCGTTATATATGGTCTACGAGACGAGGTAATAAGAATGAAATGGTAATTTCAATTCTACCTGCTGTGTCTTGTGGTGGCTTAAAAAAAACAACACAAGCAATTTTACGATCTGCAATTGTGTCACAGTGATACCTTCATTGTTTAAAAGGGTTGCGGTGCATTCCAGTGATACCTTAATTGTTAAAATGGTTGCAAAAAACGCGCATTTCTTAAGAAGGTGCCTTAAAATACCCACAAAAAGGGTTGTAAAAACAACCTTCATTTCTTAAGTAGGTGCTATAAAAAAACTACACAAGTAAGTTTACGACATGCAGCTGTGTCTTAAAAAACGCACACAAGCAATTTTCCGATTTGCAATTGTGTCACAGTGATACCTTCATTTTTTAAAACGGTTGAATAAAAAACCCACACAACTATGTTTACGACATGCAAATGCATCACAGTGATGCCTTGGTTTTAAAAGGGTTGTAAAAACGCTAATTTCTAATAATTTTTTTTAATTTCTTTTCTATTACTAAGTTAAATTCATTTTTTCATTTACATATGTTCTGACTAAATAAATTTCTAAAGAGAAAAATAAACTCCAAA
The DNA here is from genome assembly GCF_013731165.1 of Rhagoletis pomonella. Taxonomy (NCBI): domain Eukaryota; kingdom Metazoa; phylum Arthropoda; class Insecta; order Diptera; family Tephritidae; genus Rhagoletis; species Rhagoletis pomonella. The sequence continues at coordinate 29,320,641 of NW_023458556.1, forward strand.
AAGAAAAAACATAGGCATTTCGCTGATTTTTTCATGTAAAGTGCAAAACCGGCGATTTTTTTGAAATGTTTGTATGGTGAACCCCCAGGGGGGTTCCAGGGGGTGTGCCACTGGCATCGGTGGGTCGGGCCTCCAAAGTTAGTGGGGGTCGGTCATACATTTGGACTCGATTGGAGCACTCTAAATGGGTCAAAGTGGGATTTTTCAAAATTTGCCCCTACCCAAAAGTTCGACCCAAATTGGGGGACATCAGAATTCGTTTTAGAGGTATGGTTCCTTCGGCAAAGTTTCTTATTTTGATCCCTAGAATATGATTTTCACAGAGCAATGGGCGATTTTTTTGCCTCCCCACAAATCGACCCGGCCTAATGTATACTAAGGGACTCTTAAAATATCAACAACATGGAGAACCACTTTATTTTGTTCTACGTACAAGATAAAGACATCCACAAAAATTACAAAACTTAAAAAAAAATAGGGGCCGCTACGAGGGTATAGAAAAATTTTTTCCTAATCGCAAAAATTCTTCAAAATTTTGATCGCCTACAACTCAGCGAGTTTACGAATTTATTTACGAAGGTATAGAAAAATGTTTTCCTAATCGCAAAAATTCTTCAACATTTTGAGCAGCTACAGCGAGTTTACGAATTTATGTACGAGGGTATAGAAAATTTGTTTTTTCTAATCGCAAAAATTCTTCGCAACTTAGCGAGTTTACAAAATTATGTACATGCCATACCCTAGTCATAACCATAACCGTAGCAATTAAAAGTTCCGATAAAGCGTACGCGCAGCTCTGTAAACGATGATTGATGCCATGCTATAACGCCAGAGCTGTAACCATAACCATATCTATTTAATTTTAGTTTTTCGCCATAGCCATAAGCAGCTCTGAAGTATTTTGCTACGTTGTGGCTAAGGCCGAGGCCACGTAGTGAGCGGCATAGCGGCGAGCGGCATATGAAATACTATTGAAGTGACCATGCACTGAGCGGCATTTCTAAGTGCCTGAGCGCCAGTTTTGTATGGCGCCGCTCAGCCGCTTGCTGCTTTGCCGCTCATTGCGGGGCCTCGACCTAAGGCGTAATGATTATGGCACGTCTAGTTTGGCCTTAAGTTTCTGAAAATTAAAAACGAATGAATTAAGTCTCTGAAAAATTAAAGATCGCTAAGAAAAATTTTAAATAAATATGTTTATTGTATGTATATTAGAAACTATGTACATGTGTATGTATATCGCACATTTCTTTCTTTCTGGCATTTCCTCTATTAACTTTCACTTCTTCCGCGCATAGGGACTACACGCACTGAGTTTTTTTTTTAAACAAGTCACACCTTTATATGGCAACAGCCTTGTAGTGCCACCTATCGCTATATCAAGTATTAGGTTTAATATAAATTAACTTGGAGCTACAAGAATACTTTCCTGCACCCTTTCAAGTATAGGGAATAAAGAAGTTTTATTGTTTGCTCCTTTTTGTTCCGGTTGTTTTTAAAAATAACGGATTTATATTATTTCTTCAACTGTTATTTAGGCGTCCTGTCTTTGTTCAACCATACATGAAACGCAAACATTAATTTTGCTTGTCATTTACAAATAAACACTTTAAATTCCTTAATCTTGCTCCTATAAAGTTTGCACCAATATAAACACATGACATTTTGCTTTCGTCAGCTTTTTTTTTGTATAACCATGATATCATTATTAAGATTATATGCATCACTCCTCTACACTTATATTGCTGCACATATATCTAGATTAATACTCCTTGGCATTTTTTAAGATTCTCATCATATCTGCGAGCATCTCGTTGTTTTCTCACATATGTATGTCTATCCGTGGTTATTGTTGTGTGGCAGCTGTGGGCAATCATATCTTCGTACTACATTTCGGTGCATTATCGATGAACGATGCAAGAAAATGCGTTGTCATACCGCAACCATGGAGCGAATGGATGCATGTTGGTCATAAAAGCGTCATGCTTACTCATCATAAATAGCTAATACATATGTATGTAGATATGTATAAGAGTTATGACGAATTTCCTAACTAATAAAATGCGAAATTCCAAAAACAAAACCTGCTAAATCCTACTCTTGCTAGACCGTGTCATATGAGTGATGCTACAGCAGATATCATAAAATAGCTATAAAAAATCTAAAACCAAAACTTATATTTATTCATAAGCAAACATTTGATCAAGAAGGAAAACTGCAACGAAAACGCGTACTATCCCACGCTGTTCTAACAGCGAAAAATGCGCTGCTACACATATATGTATATGTATGTACTTAAGTAGATATCGTAAACTAAAATGGCGAACTAAAGTCTTATAGTATTTTAATGAAATTGCTAATGAATGTTCATTTGGCCATTGAGTTATTTCTTGTTGAAATTTAGTAGGATTGTCCGCCGCATAACCGTTGTAATTTCAGAAATCATAAGTCGGAAAGTATCTTTGCGTGCAAATATTGGATATAAACTGTACAGTGTCACGTTTAGTATATACTTGTACATACATAGGTATACAGTCGAGTGGTTCAAAAAAATGCTGCCATCATCCCCCAAAATTATAGAAAATTTGAATAAAAATAGACGCGTATTTTTGTTACTTTTATTCGACCAAAAAAAAATTATTTTTAACGATTTCATAACATTTTCGTGGAAATAAAATATTTTCTCCATGTGTACTATCTACATGCGAAACTTATAACTTAATAACATTAACCAATTTCAAAATAAAAAATATGGGTCAGTAGATTTTCCTGTATATTTTTGGACCAACCTAATATGCTATGCATAATCGTATTTCGAACTCCAGTTAAAAAATTATGAGTGAGAGGATTATGAGAAAAGCTTTTAATGCAGAGCTATTCAGAGCATATTCATAGTCGAAAATAGTATATCATTATTGTTTATCAGCAAAGCCTTGAGCACTTCGAAAAACTTATAACTTTTAATGAGAGGTCAAGATTTTTGTGAAATGATAAAAAAATACGAAAGATGAAGATTTCAAAACAACCGCCCATATATATCCAAAACAACCGGTGGAAACCGGTTTGAAAAAACCGAGTCAATCACCCTAGTATGCACACCATAGGCGTTAATCAAATTTGTAACCGTGTCTGGTGAAAATATCTAGAAAATATATGAAAAGAGCGAAGACTCGTATTTCTTGGCATATCGAAAACGGTTAGTAAAGCAACTCAGCAGGGCTTCTAATGACATATCTCCTGCAACGACTCTAATTTTTTTTTTGTGACTGCAAAGGGCGTCCTCAGGCTATGGGAAATCAACATGTAGAGCCCAACCAATTTTGATCACGCCACGATACTGGGGGAAATAAAAATGGACCGGCATATTGAAATCTAAGTTGGCTTACATTATAGTCAGATCCCTCAATTAAACTGTAGAAAATGAAAATGAATAAAGATACAGAAACAAGTTATTAAAAAAAAATTCATTTCTTGGACTGGGGATCGAATATGGGTCTACTAAGTTGTAGCACCCAGTCCTGACCATACGGCTACAGTGGCGCTTATACTTTTGCTAAGCGTTTGGCTGAGCTTCTCCTCCAATTTGTATTGTGCGCCCCCGAATGGCAAATGGATTTTTATGAGAAGCATTTTCCTGGCTGAAATACACTCGGAGGTTTGGCAATGCCTGCGGAAGGTCGACTGTTGTTAGACACAACTTTTCTCGTATAGATGAGGTCCGGATCGAACCCAGATTCTGTGTAATGGCAGTATAGCCTCTAAACACTCCATCCATACTGACGGTTACAATATGGAGAAGGTAAAAGACACCGCACTCTATTCGAAGTACCAGCAGATAAGTCGGCCTTTAAATCTGGTTTCCTGTCTGAAATTTATATAATCTATAGATAAGGCATCTATCTACTAAATAGCATAGGTCCAGTCGGAACAGTCAGTATCTTCGTCGATAGCCAATTGATTTTGAAAGTAATACAGAAATCGTTATGCGGTGCTCCGAGCCCGGCGGCCATGTGGCCAATGGTCCAGTGTCCCGTTAGTATTCCTGTGAGAAGCTTAACGTTTGGCTTTAACAACCTTAATTAACTCCTTGTTCTTCGTTCGTCGAGCCGTGGCCAGAGCGAGCGCGATATCATGCAGGTGTGCAGATTTTCCCACCTGCTGAAAACAGAAATCGCTGGGGAGGTTTCACGATCTGGAACGCTTCCCCAAGCCCCATTTCAGATCCCTTTCTAGCACATTCGTCCGCTTCCTCATTTCCTGGGACCCCATTGTGCCCCAGGACCCAGTAAAGGTTTATTATGTGTTGCTGTAGAGCTTGTAGGGATCTTCGGCATTCCGCAACACATATCGAGTTGGTCGTTTCCGACTCTAAGGCTTTGCTAGCTGCTTGAATGTCAACGACAAAGGCAAGTTTAGATGGAGCTAGGTCGATCATGCTCACCAGCCTAGCCGCCATGTCGATTGCATATATCTCTGCCTGAAAGACACTGCAGTGATCCGGGAGTCTATAAGACTCTCTCACAGATAACTCATAAGAGACGACTCCAGGTCCTGTTCCGACGTCGATTTTAGAGCCGTCCGTGAAAATGGGTATTTAGTCATCGCTAACTGACACGTAAATCAATAAATTAGAAATCTAACCAAATTTTATTCCTGACTTCAAAGTCAACGCTCAAAGCATTCACATTTTGCTGCATTTGGCAGCTGTCTACGCCATAACAGCTCTTACACAGCCCGAGATATGCTATGCACGTGATTATGACGGCAAACGCGGATATTCACGACGTTGACACTGTCGCATTTGGCAGTCAAGAGCAGCCACTTCAGGGCATTTGGAGTACACGTGACTGTTGTGGCATTAAAACATTTCTGCGCATCGAGCAGCTGTTTGAAGTGGTTGCGTTAGCTAAAAGTCGAGCTGAAGTACAAATACATACATACATATGTATGCAACGTATGGCACCCAGCAGAGATGCAATAAAACTATCCCTTGGCAGCTTGCATCAGAAGGGTATATACATACATAAATAATTTTATAAATACCAACTATGCAGACATCTTGAGCTATTATGTGCTGCTATGAAAGCAAATTCAAAAATGAACATTTTCACATGGCTGCGTCAGTTTTTATTTAAAGGCTTCAAAGTAGCGCTATTTACTTTGATACCTTGAACAACTTTCGCAAAGGACTTGAGAGTATCAGTTGAATGTTAAGGTTTCTTTTGTTTAAATATTCTTATTTTCTCTGTTTGTATATAAATATATAAGAACATATATATACATATATATACATATATACACGTGTAAGTATTTATATATAAGAAGCTATGCATATTGAACGTGACTTCGTTGTTGTATATACATATGTATTTACATATGTAAGCAAGTCTGTTGGCATTGTGCTTGACATTGCGGTCGAGTCATTGCGTTTATTTATATTTATTTAAGTTTGCATAGTTAAGGCGACAAGCTGTCATAGTCAGCCAAGTAAGAATTCAATGTGGGAGTGCCTACGCGGACTAAGTTACAGTAAAGTTATGGCCTTTCAATGAAATTATGCGTTTTCTAAACAGAGTGTGTGTGAAGGGTAGTAAATGAAGAAAGAAAACTTGCAATGCATTTAAAGGACATCCAGCTCAACTGAGATGCGAATTTCAATTTTAATATATTTAAAGAAATTTGGAGATGATTAAAAATTGGCTCAATTTCGTAATAAAAGTTAGCCAGTATGCAGTATGAAAAATACGGACGATTAGTGACGCTGGAGTCTATATATACGGCATAATGGAATTCGACATTTCAGAAAATCACTGAACCGGCCCCCCTAGCAGGTAGAGGTGGCGTTAACGATACTTTGTAGTGGAGGTTTTCTTCTTTCAAAAAAAACGGCGAGTTTGTGAATGCAACGAAGAGAACCGCCCTCTCGCTCCTTTGATTTAAGTCCATGCCAAGTTTTTTGTTGGAGATATCTCAATACAGACGTATGTCACACATCAGGAAATTCCGAAACAGGAGTTTGGAAATCTAGTCCAAACATAAAAGCTGTTGCGAAAATAATGCTCTTGCAAGTAAAGGAGAAGAATAGAGTAGCTACTAGGATACTTGGATATTCGTGTGCTATCCGGATATCTGGCTGATTTTTTTATTCAAAGTGCCTGAGTAGTTAGAGATGCGTAAACTGGGTATCAATCGAAATGGTTTTAAAAAGCTTTGTTTCTTAGCTGAACTATAGGAGGGTTGTCACCTGTTTAAAAAATCATATTAGATAAGAAATATATGTGTCATCATATAGGTGCCAAACGAAAGGGGTTTCAGAAAGTAGTAGCTTGAAAATATTTTGGAGAGGGTTGCCACCTCTTTGAAATGTCGAATTTAGTTTACTTATACACAAGTTATACGAAATATTAAAATATGTATGTTAAACGGTGGAGTGTTAAGAAATCTTCTTTGAACGCTAGGAATATTTTTGAGGTGTTGGAAGAGGGTTGCCAACTGTTTAAAAAGTTAAATTCAAATTATTTTATAAGTAAATGAAATGTTAAAATATGGGTATCAGTCGAAGGGGGCTTGAAAAATTGTTATTTCCGAACTGTATTTAGCGGGGTTGCCACATTTTTGAAAATTACAATTCGATTTAATTCATCAGTTAATTAAAGTATGTATCGCTGTGGCCAGCGAAGGAAAGTTAACAATGATTAAGCTTGAAAATACTTATGAAGAGGGCTGCCACCTGTTTGGAAGGGCTAACTCAATTAACTAATTCAAAAAGTATATGAAGTATAAAAATACCGTAGACAAACAAAAGAATGTTATGAAATCTTTAGTTTGAACATTTCGAATGTGCTCAGATAGTTGCCACGTGTTTAAAAAGTTACATTCAAATTATTTAGTAAGTTGAATCAATTATTAAACGATGGGTATAAATCGTAATGGGTTTGAAAGGGATTTATTCTTGACCTTTATTTAGGAGGGTTGCCATTTCTTCGAACATGTGTATCACAATGTCAGACGAAAGAGATTTAATTAGATTATATTTTGAGAGTACTTTTGAAAAGGAATTTAAAAAATGAGGAGTCACACTAGAGGCCTTAGCCTTGTAGATGTATGATAAAGTTTTATTTTTTTAATTAAGAACTTTTTTCATCGGTATAGGGTGATTTGAAATTCGATGAAAACTAAAATATGTACTATGCGAGACTGTTCTTCACTTAGAAATGGCTGCACGGTTTTGATGAAATATGGCACATGGATCTCTTATAACTCTGACTAACATTTGGTATATTTTTTAAAGTTTTTGAAATTCAATTTTGGGCGTTTTAACGCAATGTGGGTTCACTAGTATTTTCTATTTTGCAATAAAAAATATAAAGGCATATATTCAATTAACACCTCACTGAAACTCTTATGAAGTATTTATAAAGACTTGAGTTGAAATAGAAAATGCTTGAAATTGATAGGGGTATCATTTTCGAAACTACAATAATTACCACCGAAAACTTTTTATGGCAACAGCTATTTTTATGAGTCAATATTTTGAAAAGACGCCATAAATTCTTTCTTTTTTGCATTCGAATACCTAATAAAACAGACATATTTTACACATCAGTGCACTTAAACTTCATTTAATGCATCCGCCTACATCAGTAGTATTTATTGCATATTCCCCACTAACTCAGTACTTAGCCATACCCGTTACCTCAGCGCTTCCTAGTCTGCATAAAAGCTCAGGCAGGCTAAGCAGTGACCTTCAATTTCAAATAATATAAATTTATCACTTTTATTTCAAGTTCTCACAATTCAATATGGGAATCGCAAAAAGAAAATATAACAAAGGAATATCTATGTATATACGCATGCTCAAAGGTTTCACATACGCCATGGTGTTCACATCATTCATCATTATTCAAAAATTTAAGTCTCCTCCACTTATCTTCATCGAGTTGAAATTCAGCAGCATACATAGCTGCCAAATGGCTTCAAGCCATTTCCGAAATCTCAAAAGACATGCATCAGCATGCTTTGCTAGGTAGCTACGCCTATATATGTACATACATACTCATGTGTGGTCTCAAGCAAGGACTACAGTTGATCATTTTTGTTTCCCATCTGCTGGATTTACATACCTACTTATTTACTTGTGTGTGTTACCACAATGCAAAATGATTACCACCCTTCCTCTCCATTCTCTCATGCGAAGAGTATCATGATAAGTATTTCTCTCATCGCTATTTCCTGCGTTGCCTTTTTATCAACCACTTTGGCACGTACAACCTCAATATGCTTGGGCTCACTTGAGGCTTGGCTCGCCATTTCATTCAGCCAACTTGGCTAACCAAACAGCTGGTGCAATTGTTGGCCCGTGCTTGGTACATAGAAATATATGTATATCTGCGTACTTATGTACATTCATATTTACATATTTGGGTGTACTTATGCTTAATCCCTTTTTGGGGTTTTGAATTGTTAATTAAAATTTAGAATTAATTTAATGTTGCATTTCGCGAGCATTGAATTGCTTATGAAATATTCAAAGTTTGTAAACTGCTCGCATAGTATTTTTTTTGTCTTTGGTTGGTACTTAACCACTATGCTGCTTTTTTTCTTTTTCATTGCTGTAAATATTTTATTCAGCTCTAATGAAATTTAGTGTACAATTTGAAAGTTAATGGAAGCAAAAAGGGGCAAAATGAAGCTAATCAGTGATACATTTTTTAGTGGAGCTGATGCCAAATATTCGGCGAAGACTTCAGGAGGAATGAAGGTTGAGTACTTTTGATAAAAAAAATCCATCAAATCGCCAGCGTTGGTCATGAGCTACATGCGAGGACTTCTGCACCCGGAACCATCTCAAATATACTTTGCTAAAATGTAAGATGTTATTAGCAAAATCAGTTTTTGTAAGGCAGTCCTTATATTTTGCGAAAGATTTACGGGCCTTTGCGCAGTCGATTTAACGACGAGCTGTATGAGCTGTACAACGATACCGACAGAGTGCAGCGACTCCACTGGCTAGGCCATGTCGTTCGAATGGACAGAAACGCTCCAGGTCTGAGAGTATTCAAGGCGGGTCGTGGTGCTGGTAACAGAGGAACGGGAAGGCCTCCTCTGCGTTAGAAAGATCACTTGGCATTAGCCATTGGCGTCAGTTGGCACAGAAGAGAAACGACTGGCGTGCTATTATGGACTCGGCCAAAATCGCTTAGTCGGTTACAGCGCCAATAAAGAAGAAGAAGAAGTCCTTTTATGTATGTATCGAATTAAAATTTGTATGCTGGTGGCAACCTTATTCAAAAGGTATGATGTACGTTAATCCAGGTCATGAGCTATCCGTATGTCTAATTTTTCCAAGATATTCATTTAACTTGTCAATTGAATTGATTTCAAATTCCTTAGCTGGTGGAGACCCTTGTCAAAAATATTTTCGAAATATCTACATAGAGCTTGCTTAAAACCTCACTCTTTTAGTACCCATTTTAAATTATTTTGAATTTTAAAACAGGTGGCAACCCTTTTTAAGAATATTTTTGAAATAAAGCGTTCTTAAACCTCTGTCTAATTGTTGGAATTCCTTGCGTTTGAAACCCACATTGGTTTTCTATTTTGTTAATTAATTAATTTTAACTTCTGGTCCCTCCGTGTGCTAAATTTCGTTGAAATACTTCCGACCATTTTAGCGTGAATGAGCGACAAACATACTCATACACTTACTCACTCACAAACTTTCACATTTAAAAAACTAGTAGGATTGGGGAGAATTTTCTAAATTATTAATTTCCATAATTTAACCATAGTAATGTGTAATTTTGAGTTGTGTCACCTTTGAAGATTGTGAGGGATATGCACAGTCAAACACAAAACATATATACATATATGCAGTTGTCGTATTATTATTATATTCATCCAATATCATACCCATTTGTCATTCCCCCCTATTTTTTTATTCAAACAAACGACTTTCAATGACAGTATTATATTGGCATAATTTCCCATATTGCAACGCAATTCTCAACAGATAAGTTCACTTTAAAAAAAATAATAATGTTTTACATTCCTGTAACATGCTGAGTGTCTGTTTTGCCAGCTCAACTCGGCAAGTAGGCAAATATCTCTAAGTTATTTATTTTAATTCAATTATGGGTATGCGAATATTTTGCCTTCCATCTGTCTTTCAGTAACAAGCAATCAAATGAAAGCAACAATTTACTAGTTTCATGCGGACGCCAAAGAAAAAAAATAAAGTTTTCTTTTTTCATGTAAAATGTTTTATATTGTTTTCCTTCTTGCATGTCTTGTTTTTTTTTTTTTTTTGTTGCTACACTTCCTCTGTCAATCCCGCTCTTCGGAAGCAACAGTAAGTCTACTCTGTTGGCTGTTGACTGCCACCGAGCAAAATTTGCTGCTTCTTTTCATAAATAAATAATAAAATAATAATAAAATAAAATAAATAATGCAAATGGACAGACAGACAAACAATTTCTTGCTCTACAGCTATCAATTGTGTGTGCTGGATGATAGGCCACTAAGGAACAACTACTTCTTTCTTGGCCTTGCTTTGCTTGGCATTGTTGGGTCTCAATCGAGAAGTCCCTACTGTGGTTATACTTATTTGCTTTTAAATTGATTTATACGCGCATGAATGGATATGTACTTATGCATATAAGTATGTATGTATGTGATTGTCTACACTGTAGTGGCCTCTCTTATACATACATATACTATATGTACCTATGTGGTGCATGTGACAAAAGACGTAGGCCATTGCATGAAATATGACAGAATTCCTTCTGAGTGCAGCCATCTCCAGACCGGCAATCTGAGCAATCGAAGTACGGTGATTCAAAATTGGCATTTTGTGTTTGCAATTCACTGGAGCCTACATTTTTCAATAAATTTGTTACATTTTTTTTATGAAAGCTAATAAAATTCGCATGAGCCAAATTTTTGAATTTTTGTTTGTATTAATTTTTTTAGTGCAAAGGCAGAAAATGTAGAAAAAGTAGCAATTTTGAAGAAACTTGATTCTCCTGTTTCAGTTTATAAATGTTACATAATAAAAACCAGTTGGAAACAATTTTAGGGTTTTTCCAAAACGAAAAAAATTTAAAACAAGTTTTGAAAAGTTATAATAATAAAATGATCACCAAAATTGTTTTTTTTTCTGTTTTTGGTTTTATAAAACTTTTGGCAGTTTTAAAGACCTTTAAATTTTAGCATAATAAAGTGCAAGTTGCAAGTGGCTAAGAGTTCGCGTTGATTTTTTTAAATTTTGGTGAAATTTTTTTTTTAACATTTCAAATTTTGGTGTGACATTTTTTTTTAATTTCCTATAATTGTTTTCAACTCCTTTTTATTATGTAACATTTATTAAATGTACTATTTGCACTTAAAAGTGTAGTATAAAAAAACAAAAATTCAAAAATCGGGCTCAACTGGTCTCTTTCAATTTTTTTTTTGTTTTCATTAAAAAAAAATTACAAGTTTGAGTGAAAATGAAGGCGCCAGTGAATTGTGAACACTAATTTCCAGTTTTGAACCACTGTGCGATGGGAAGCGGCACAGGAGATAAAAGTTTGCAATTTTTGCCATCTAGAATTACATACATGCGACGTACTTATCCACATGTTAATGTGCGAGTTTGTAAAAATTTATTATATTTTCCTTATTTATTGCGGAATTTGTTCGACAAGTGTAGAATACATACAAATAGGCGTAAATTGCAAGTGAATATCAAATACATATTTATGCGCACAGAAGATTTATAGAAGCTGTTGGTTTGTACCAAAATTAATGGTTGCTGTTCATAGAAAAAAACAAATTTAAGACTAATATTTTTTTTTAGAATGCAGCAAGTGAATTATAGAAAGGTGAATACGAAAATTATTGGAAAACAAATCTTTTTTCAAGTTTCACCTTCGATAAGAAATGAATGTTGTTATGATTCTAATTTTTTTCAAACCCATTTCGAGAGTATTTCCAATATTGTACTATGAACTTTGGTTATGAGTTCATTCTCAGTTCGATATTCATATTGGAAACGTTCGCCACAATGTTTAATGGGAAAAACTTTCTGCTTCTTTGTTTTAATGTTGTTGAATTAGGTTTGAATATGTACTGTAATTGTAAAACTTGATTTGCGGAACTACGGGCTGTAAAATCGTCGTCTTCATGAGAAAGGGGTGGTCAACGTTTATTTTTTTTCAACTCAGACCTATCGAGCAAGGTCGTCTACGCTATGTTGTTGACCTATTAACCCTCTATTGCATACAAAGCCAAATATGGTTTCACTTCTTTGGAAAGTTTCTCCCATTTAAAGAGTATGCGTTAACTCTCAAATAAAATACGAAAGTAAGATAATTTCTTGGAATAACTTTTGGTGCCTTCAATTTCCTTCAAAAATATAAATTTCATTATGGTACGTTGACTTAAAAACGAGTTATAAAATTTAAAAATTTCAAAAAAGTTTTGCAGTATTATTTAAATGGAAAATATAAATGCGCGATTAGAGATCTCTAAATTTGATGATTAAGGGCTGCAATTTTGACAAGCTTATTTTTCCACCGCCCCAAAAATATTTCATCCGTGATTTTGAAGAAAAATTATCGATTTTTTAACCAGTATAATTACGGTGACCATATTTATGGGAACCGAATACGGGACAAAAATAATTTTGCGAATTTTTTTCCACAGAAGCTAAAAGATATCAAAACCATTTTAAACGATCCTAGTTGTATTAGCCTTGAAACAGCACCCTTGTAGTAGCATCACACATTTGTACGATACGTTTCTCGAGATTTTTACCCCACAACATTTTTTACAAAAAAATCGTTAAATTTTAGTATAATAGAGTACAAGTTTTGAAGTCGTGAATTTTTGGCATTTTTTCATAAAAGTATGTATGTTCGAAATTTTTTTTTTATAGGGAAGCAAATGAGCAGCACGTTGCACTTTATTGTACTCACTTTAATGAGCTGCAAAGCTTCAAGCAAATTTTTTCCTAAAGTTTCTAACTAAAAAGTGCGAAATTTTGGTGAAACTTTGCAGAATTAATTATCATAGTTTTTGCACAAAGTCGGATATTTGAATTTATTTGGTTTTTGTTAGGAAAGGGGCTTTACCTCCTGGTAAGGCGTCGAATTAACGAACACCGAATACGGGACAAATACAGGACATTAAAAGAAATACAGAACATTTAACGTTCCGTATAAAATAAATTAATTACCAGGACAATTGGTCAAAAAAGAGAACTGTCCCGTATAATACAGGACGGATGGTCACCGTAAGTATAATCTTTATGCATATGTACATACATAAATATGTAAAAATTAAACTTCCAAACAAATGTATGCTTTAATCTTAAATTCATTGAAATCGAAACGAACCATGTACACACACGTGTAGATATGTATCACACAGTCCCCGCCACTACTCACATCGTAACACTTTGCTTGATTCATGACATTCCAGCCTTCTTTCCTTTACCGAATTCCCCTTTGAAGCCATCTTCGTGTTCTCTATTGCATGTAAATATTGACACGGATTATTTGCATACTTGCAGGCATCAAATTTTACAATTCCTACGTTCGGAGAAATTTTTTAACTAGGCGTGTTTTTTTATGTGATTCCTCGTCGATTTTTTTCTTCTCGTTATGTGTCGCGTTTTTGATATTTTTTCATTTATTTTTACCGCAAACACACTTTTGTTGTACCTGGTTGCTTTATGCGCCAATTGATTTGAAGGACACGCTGCTAAGTACAATATGTGAACAAATGTTAACACCAGGTTTCTCATGCGCCGTCATACATACATACATATATGTATGTATGAACGTTCATGCGTATGATTGTATATGTGTAAAGTGCTGATTGCACGAAAAAAGTGCGTTTGTTTCTTTTGGCAAGAATCGATGTCATCACAGTATTTGGCAAATTTTCGTCGTTGTAAAATGCGTATGTCATTTGCCAAGTAATAAAAATTCGAATAACCATAATAAGGAACTTGACCGTAAAAATTAATTACTCGTCAAAAAAAAAAACAATGGTTTATTTTAGAATCGTACGTGTTGAATCACAAAGTCTATTTTGGACTAAAAATCGTCATACCAAGAAAGACAAAAACTTGAAAAGTATCACCTTTCACCATCAAGGAGGGTGCTTCATCGCCGTTTAAACCAATGTCTGTGCGATTGTATTAGCATATGCAATGGCAGTGTTTTCCACAAAAGTAAAAAGGGTCACTAAAATCCCTAATGTTATCTATTGAAGAAATATTAGCCAAGACAGAAAAACGTAAAAATTGTTGAGATCACTTTCTTTTTAAACTCCTATTGTACCACTGTCCAATCACGGTAAAAATAAGAGCTTTATAAAATTTTGATTTTATTTTTGAAATTTACTATCCAAAATTAGCCGGTATGCATATTTAAAAATTTTTAGATTCAACGGTTGATTTTTGTACTAAAAGAGTTAAGAAAGCTTTAATTTAAAAGTATGAAACTAAATGCCTTTCACCATTTAAGAGCGTTAATTTCCAGTGATAATAAAGCCCTGGGACAGACATTGTGGAAGGTTGAACTATTTCGTTGAGATAACTGTTCAACCACGGCCCACTGTACGTAGCTATGAGGAGAGTAAAGGTCCCTCAATAACTTAAAAGTTAAGTTGGCTTCTCAGGTCTCTGGCAATACAACATAAAATGCTGTCTCTCAGGAAGTTCTTTAAATAAATTTTTAGCTAAATATTTAAGTGTATTCATGAATATCAGTTTTAATTTTTTACTTAAATTGAAATCTTTAATATAAGTAAGTAATTTTTTCACCCTAATTCCGGGGATTATTACTAGTTATTATTAGCATTAAGGGTACTCTCGTAGATTCAGATATAGAAACAATACTTAACAAAGTAAAAATATCCACAAAAGAAATCAATAACTCAAACTACATAGAGGTATCTATGAACTCTAATCAATTCAAACTAATTTCAATCATGTGTAAACAATTTGCACACACAAACATATTTAGTATGTGCTATTTGTAGATACGTATTAATGTTCTTAAGCTCAAGAACATGGGTAAAAAAATATCGAATATAAGAAACGCATTAAATTGTAAATAAACAAATTTCTTATTGAATTTATTATTGAGAACTGGCATTCAATAGAACGAGTACCTGAGTCATTTGTGCTTAAGCAACCATACACTCATATCGCTCGTTTGATAAAAGAACATCCTAACTAAAAGTTAAAATGGCACGAAAACCGACTTACACTTGTGATCAGCTAATTAAGCCAGCAATATTTTGATCTATCTTGGCTTTTTTCTGTTGTCTATTTAGTGTTTATTATTTTTTCAAAATAAAAATTTTATGCACTAAAAAAAAGTAAGAAACATTTTCAAACATACTTATTTCGGGTTTTCTATGTTAGCGATTTCAAGTTTTTGAACAGAAAAGTTATTTTTTAAACAAACTTAAAATTAACTATAACTGACACCATTAAATGCACATTTCAAACTTTGTGAAAAATTTATAAAAAATTTGCCAAGTGTCAGCTAAATTTTCAACTTTTGATTCAGATTTTTTGGAATCTTTTGAGAATGCAGTTGAATAGCGCATTAAATTCTAGGGTAATAATGTGAAAGTTTTAAGTTGTAAAGAATCGCGTTCACTTGTTTGTTGTTGTTTAGTTTCTGACTGCATTACGCATTTTTTCCATACCAAAAAAAAAAAATGTCGAATATATTTTGAAGCTGAAGCTTTGCAGATTTTTTATAATTTTTGCACAAAGTTTGAAATGTAATGAAATGTAATGAAATGTAATGTAATGAAATAACTTTTTTGTTCAAAAACTTGAAATCGCTAACGTGGAAAGCCCAAAATAACTATGTTTGAAAAATTATTTTACTTTTTTAGTTTAGAATTTTTTTCCAGGTATTTTTTTTTCCAGAAGCATTTATGCTCCTGAATTAATCGAACATTCCCAAAGCTGTTTTTCAATCGCTTATTTTTATGAAAAAACGGATGTATCACATGCAAATACATTGCTAAAATTAAAAAAAAAAAAAAAAAAAAAAAAAAAAAAAACAAGAATAATGTTGACAATTTAGAGACCAAATAATTTGAAAAACAAAATCAAATCAGCAGCTTTACTTCTACTAGCTATCCCATATGCATTGGGGAGTATATATTCATATTCCTGTCAAAGTGTAAGCAAACAAATATTTTGTAGAAAATTGTATGGCGATTAAGCTACAAAGACGCATACTTTAAGGGCCCTCTTGTCGACAGCCTGTTAAACATCATTACCGACTGTCTGTTATATGGAAAAATTACCCTAACTACAAAAAATCTTCATTTAAGTATTTTTAATTATTTTTTATTTACATACAAACATAACATATTTCTTTTCACACGCCTCTAATTTGTGTAATATATACTTATGTACATGGGTATACATATGTATTATGTATTCACATTCAACTTTGCCGACTTTTGGGCTCAATAAACATTAGTCTCTCAAATTTCTACTGGCTTTTACTTTTGGCGCACACTTCTTTGTTTCTCTTCAATGTAAGAACGTATGCTTACAACTTTTGCAAAAGTTTTCAAGCCTTGAATTTTTGCGCGTAAAATTTATGTACCTATTCTGTGCTCCAGTATGTTTATTGTATTTCTTATTTAAGTGTGAGAAAGACAAATGTGACATGAACTTATTATTTCTTTAAGTTTTTGTCGCATTTATTATTCTCATACACTAAAAAAAAGGCACCCTGAAATTGTGCATATGGAAACTGTGCATACGAAATAATGCATATGAAAAAAACCGAAATAATGCATATATGCACAGTTTCGGTTGAAAACCGAAATAGCGCATACATGAAAACGAACTTCTTTCTGAGTAGGCGGCCTTCGGCCGCGCTTAGGGATTATAACCCTTACTAAGTAGAATTCTCCTTTCTGTGTTGCCGGAAAAGGAGGCCGGAAGTATTTTTGCGCAGAACTTCTTTCTGCGTAGGCGGCCTTCGGCCGCGCTTAGGGATTATAACCCTTACTAAGTAGAATTCTCCTTTCTGTGTTGCCGGAAAAGGGGACCGGAAGTATTTTTGCGCAGAACTTCTTTCTGCGTAGGCGGCCTTCGGCCGCGCTTAGGGATTATAACCCTTACTAAGTAGAATTCTCCTTTCTGTGTTGCCGAAAAAGGGGACCGGAAGTACTTTTGCGCATATGGCAAAAACCGAACTAAGCATACATGCACAGTTTCGGATGAAAACCGAAATAATGCATATGTGAAAGACGAAGGTATGCATACATCCACAGTTTCGGTTGAAAACCGAAATAATGCATATGAAAAACCCGAAGTAATGCATACATGCACAGTTTCGTTTTAAAAGCGAAATAATGCATATGAAAAAAAAACGAAGTAATGCATACATGCACAGTTTCGGTTTAAAACCGAAATAATGCATATGGTAAAAACCGAAATAAAGCATACATGCACAGTTTCGGTTGAAACCGAAATAATGTCTAAATGCACAGTTTCCATATGCGCACTTTCGGTGCCCCTAAAAAAAAAGTAATATGACTGTTTCAAAATGAACCTTTTCGGTTTTTCCATGACAGCGATTTATTTAAACAGAAAAACTATTTTTTAATGAAATTTAAACTATTTTAAAAAATCGTACTCAACCTGAACACTTGAAAACATATTCACAGGTTCTGGCTGCAACTGAGTGTGCAGAGCTGCTTGCTATTTATTATTCTTTCGGAGGCAACATATACTCGTAGCCAGTGTTGCCGTTGAGAGTTTTCAGATAGTCGCAAAAAGGGGTCATAATTTTTCTTGCTTTTCTATACTAATAAAAGACAAAATCTTAGGATTTAACGGTAATGTTTTGAAGTAAATAGTTATTTATTCTAACATATTTCATTAACAAGTAAGCATAACAGCAAAATTCAAAACAGGGTTACAAATATACATAGAAATCGAGCAGAGAAAAGTTGTATTTTCTTTTATAGTTTTAAGTTATACTTTTTTCGCATTTACACGAGAAATTACTTATTAAAAGCATGGTTCTGTTAATATTTCCTTAAATAGTTTCGGAATATCTAATTGCCCCTTTAGTCGCAAGACTACTCGTAGCATTTGATTTTTGTTTGGTTTTTATCGTTGCTTCTGGTCTTTAAAGTGTCAAAAAAGTATTCTGTTTTTTTTGTTTTGTTTTTTAGATCAAAGTGTGAAATTCAAACAAAAATTTAAATCAAGGCGAATTTATATAAGATGTTGTTACTAGATCAGCTGATTTTATGTATGTGTTTCACCTCACGGCTTCGAATGTCAAATTGAATTTTTTTTTTGCATGTCCACACACTCTTACAGATTTGGACAGTTTACGCCGCCAAAGCAAAACACAAAATGCATGTAATTATTTGTTTTTGTACTCCCGCTGCCACCTTATATTAATTCGCCTTGATTTAAATAATTCAATTTCTAAATTAAATAAATAAAAGATAAATTTTAAGCAAAAACACAGCCGACTTCAATTCTCAGATAAAAATTTTGGAGTACCATTAATTTCTTCATGATCCAATGATCGACTCTAAACCAAATTAGTATGAGACCTCAGAGACACTAGCTTTTCGATAGAGAAAGAATTATCAAAACCGGTAGACGTGGTCCAAAGTTATGCGGTAACATACATAAAAAGAATAAAAGCATTTTATTTAAATAATATATGTATATTTTTTTTTGGTATTTTGAGATCGGTGGAGCTAATGTAATTACTAATATTTTTCCGAAATATTTTGGCGTCTTTTTCTTAATATAATAAACCTTATAATTCCGATTGAAAAACAGTACCGATTTTTTTTTTATATGTAATAAATTTGAGTAAACGAAACCATTATATTTAACATTAAAAACATTAAATCAAGTTAATTATAGTAAAATATAATTAAAACAAAATAAAATAAATAAGATTAAATAAAATAAACCAATGAATATATGGGCAAATCCTAGTGTTGACGTTACCTATTCGTCGATAAAAAATTGTATTACTTTAAAGCGATATTTTGGTATTTTATTAAAAAATTATGCTTAAAACTAAGGCTATTCATAGCTTTGATTAAAGAAGTAAAAGGTGCCAAATAAAAAATTAGGATTTTACTATGCCATTTTTGTACAAAAATTCGAGAATTTAAAATTCATGCGTTTTTCCCGTTTTTGGTTGACTATTTCTCTGATTTATTCATATTTTAAAATAAAACAACCTAAAATTAATTGACATAAAATTAAATGCAATTAAGTAAAATAAAAATAAATTAAAATAAAAACAGAAATAAGACAATAAAATAAATAAAAAAAACATTGCCCCGGGTGAGGCTCGAACTCACGACCTTAAGATTATGAGACTTACGCGCTGCCTACTGCGCCACCGAGGCTGTGTGGGCGAGGCCAGCGACGTTGCGTACTTGTTTAGCGGCGCATAATTATTTATTTATTTGAATACTATTTTCAAATTGTTTGTATTTGTAGTTAATTGTATGCATAGTTTTTGTTGTAATTTTGGAAGTAATTTATTTAAAAGTACGAATAAACAAAATATACATACATACCTGGCACCTCTCGAATATTCAATCAATAATTGCATACGTGCGTGCAGCCTTTATTATTTATGTACATAAAAACATTCGGTGGGTGATTTATACATACATACATACATATTTACTTACATATGTGCGTATGTACATTAAGTACATTCTTTAATTAAATATATGTACCTGCATATGTAAGTATGTATGGGAAAGAGATGAGGATTTTTTTTATTGTGCAATATTGTATTTTTCAGCTCCATATATGGAAACTCCTACTCAACCGAATCCCAACAAAAAATTTTAAGAAACTAATTTTTGGTCGCAGTCATAATTTGATTGACATAGAATTTGATTGACATAAAGTGGTCCAAATTTTGTATAGGGGGGGGAAATGGCAACGGAAAAACTTTTGATTTTTATACAGCGCTTGCTTCAAACATGCCTTACAAATACATCTACATATGTTTATGTAGTTGTTCTAAAAGTAACTGCAAATAAGCTCTACTCAGACACACTTGCCACATTATTTTGGCACAAAATTGTGTAAACATTTTCCTAAAACAACTAAGAAAAAAAAGCGTTGTAAAAACACTAGAAACCATACTGCAGCATCAGCATGAGCAATGCACCAAAGTTTGTTTTTACAAATTCCCTCTCGAGTGTTGCTGTAAGCACATACATCCATATGCAATTACTTATACATACATACATACATACATACATATTCGAAAATGTTTACACGACAAAAATGTGAAGAAATGCACAAAATGAAGTAAATGTGCTGAGTTTTCAAAAATTCAGAAATCCCAATCATTTTGCTGGTACTGCTTTTGTGGATATGGGAGTTGAGGGGTAACAACGCCGCGAGCAGTGACGAATGACTGCGCATTTCATTTGCTTGTGAATGATATCTTCCAGTTGTAAATGAAACCAGAAATAAGTAGTAGTGCTTTATATTTTTTTTTGTGGTTAAAAATAAATTATGCGGAAATGAGAATTTTACAGGTGCAGGTGCTAATGAGAAATTTCCCTTAAGTCCACGAGTATTTTCAGGAAAGAAGTTAGTAATTAGTTCCCTCTTTAATTGAATAAAGTCCACAGGAACAATTTTTAACCAACTGGTCTCTTTGAAAGTTCATCTAGTAAGACATTTCCCAAACGATCTTCAAAGGTGACACAACTCTAAATTTGGCATTTTTGAAATTATGCACTAAAAATGTGCACAGAGCTTTTATTTACCTTTCAGCAAAAGCTGGAGCAGATTTTTGTGGGTCCGTTTCCAATCGAATTGGTTTTGAAAAGCTTTGTTTCTTAACTTAACTGCAGGAAGGTGGCCACCTGTTTAAAAAATCAAATTCAATTTGTTTTAAGGAAATAAGTTTATATAAATATATATATCACCACATGGATGCCAGACGAAAGGAGCTTAAGAGAGTAGTAGTTTGTAAATATTTTGAAGAGGGTTGCCACCTGTTTGAAAAGTCGAATTTATATACAGTGAAATATTAAACGCAGGAGTGTTAAGAAATCTTTGGTTTGATAACTAAGAATATTTTTGAGGTTTTTACAGAGGGTTGCCACCCGTTTAAAAAGTGAAATTAAAATTATCTAATAAGTTAAATGGATTAAATACTTAAATGTTGCTATAAAACGAAATGGGGTTGAAAAGGCTTTATTTCTGAACTATATTTAGGGTGTTGCCACATGTTCAAAAAGTAGCAATGAACTTAATTCATCAGTTAATTAAATAAGTATGTTAGACGAAGGAGATTTAAAAAGGTTTTAGCTTGAAAATATTTGAATGAAGAGGGTGTGCTTCCCAGCGCTAGTCAACAAGTAGCTTGTTTTGCTCCGCACAGCGCGCCCGGGACATTTGACGAGTATCACCCCATTTATCGACACTTTATGTATGTGGATACGTGAATACAAGCCCTACATACATACATACATATGTATGTATAAGTTTTCGGCTTAGTGCTATAGCAAGCGGCGCGTTTTATTTTTTTTATTTTTAGACCCTTAATATGCACTTTTTCCTTCCTCTTTTAATATGTAGTACATGTTGATAATTAAATCACAAAAACATTTGAGCAGAGTGTAAAAAAATTATAAAAGAAAAAAATAGAAAATGTTTAGCTGTAGTGCTGCAATATCCGCGACGAAAATTTCCATGGCTTTGTGTATGGGATTTGTTTATTTTTTGTCTCGCCCAACGAAACTCACAATTAAATTAGCAAGTGCTATGCTGCAGAGTAAAGTTAAGAAAAACATAGCATTTTGCAATCAGTTGGTTGTGTTTTAATTTTATTTTTTTCTATTGGAAATGCTTACAATTGCTTTTAATTGCAATTCATTTAGAGCATTTTGGCTAGTTTTTTTTTACTTGCACCTTTGAAAAGTTTCGTAACGAACATTCCAGTATGTATGTATGTGTATATGTGTGTATGCTGAAGATTATCAGCGCGCGAGCTCGTCAAAAATATTTGCTTTTCGTTTTCTTCACATTGCATTTATTTTTAAAGTTCTCTTCCTATACTTAATTTAATGAATGACTATTTCGAGCATTGCTCTATTTTTTGACAGCTGCT
>NW_023458556.1:29342909-29361914 GCF_013731165.1 Rhagoletis pomonella
GTGTGTCTATAGGTACATACATAATTTGAATTTTATATATATAGATTTAAGTATTTAATCCATTTAACTTATTAGATAATTTTAATTTAACTTTTTAAACGGGTGGCAACCCTCTGTAAAAACCTCAAAAATATTCTTAGTATTCAAACCAAAGATTTCTTAAGACTCCTGCGTTTAATAATTCACCGCATATAAATTGGACTTTTCAAACAGGTGGCAACCCTCTTCAAAATATTTATAAACTACTACCCTCTTAAACTCCTTTCGTCTGGCATCCATGTGGTGATATATATATTTATACAACCTTAGTTCCTTAAAACAAATTGAATAGGATTTTTTAAACAGGTGGCAACCCTCCAACAGTTAAGTTAAGAAACAAAGCTTTTCAAAATTATTTCAACTGAGACCCATTTTGTAATAATTTGTTTAAATTTTTAAATAATTTTAACTTATTTTTTTAAGTGTGGTAAATCTTTTCGAAAAAGTAAAACCGTATTGCACATCTCCAGCCCAGGCGCTTTAATTTGACACCTAACTTTGCCAATCGCACTAAAAGAATTCCGCTAGCGAAGTTGTTACGCTAGCGGACATAGGGTTAACGGGATAATGGAATTGGTTAGAAATTTTTGTATTTGGTAATTAATTAGCAAACAATTAGTTAAAAATTATCCGATAACTAACGCTAGTGAAACGGACCCACAAAAATCTGCTCCAGCTTTTGCTGAAAGGTAAATAAAAGCTCTGTGCACATTTTTAGTGCATCATTTAAAAAATGCGAAATTTAGAGTTGTGTCACCTTTGAAGATGGTTTGCGAAATGTCTTACTAGATGAACTTTCGAAGAGACCAGTTGCTTAAAATTTATGCCTGTGGACTTTATGCAATTAAAGCGGGAACCGTTTTCCTGAAAAGACTCGTACTCTTAAGGGAAATTTCTCATTAGCACCTGCACCTGTAAAATCCTCATTTCCGCATAATTTATTTTTAACCACAAAAAAAAAAAAATAAACCACTACTACTTATTTCTGGTTTCATTTACAACTGGAAGATATCATTCACAACCAAATGAAATGCGCAGTCATTCGTCACTGCTCGCGGCGTTGTTACCCCTCAACTCCCATATACATATGTATATACCCAAAAGCAGTACCAGCGAAATTATTCGGATTTCTGAATTTTTGAAAACTCAGCACATTTACTTCATTTTGTGCATTTCTTCACATTTTTGTCGTGTAAACATTTTCGAATATGTATGTATGTATGTATGTATAAGTAATTGCATATAGATGTATGTGCTTACAGCAACACTCGAGGGAATTTGTAAAAACAAACTTTGGTGCATTGCTCATGCTGATGCTGCAGTATGGTTTCTAGTGTTTTTACAACGCTTTTTTTCTTAGTTGTTTTAGGAAAATGTTTACACAATTTTGTGCCAAAATAATGTGGCAAGTATGTCTGAGGAGAGCTTATTTGCAGTTACTTTTAGAACAACTACATAAACATATGTAGATGAATTTGTAAGGCATGTTTGGAGCAAGCGCTGTATAGAAATCAAAATTAAGAAATCAGCGGGAATGACTTCAGTTTAGCTGTTACGGAGCGATGTGCTTGTATATTTCTGTAGAAAATATTCACACATGTTTTTAAACTTTATTTTGGGATATTCACAAGAGGTGTCCTTTGGAAAACTTAACACTCTGTTAGTGTGGTAGAAAGAATAACTAGTTAAAGCTCCAGCTGTTTGGTTTCATATTTTACTTAACACACGCAGGTATAATAAATAACCTATTTTTCACAGCGTTTAATATACCAAACTTCATTACGAAGTAAATTAACGGGCACGCTTGACTTCTTATCACATTTTAATTACTATTATATCCGAATATTTGCCACCCCCCTGCCATGCACTAATTAAATAAACATTTGTAGAAAATTTTATGATTTTATCTAGCGTTCCTAGCATTCGATATCATTTTAACCTAACACTAAATCGATAATTAATAGATATACAAAAAATCTTCCGCGAACTATTAAAGGGGATGACATCTCTATATATATACTAGGACATTCAATCCCGAAGCATTTTAACAATCCCGGAATTTCGTGATGCAAAAATGCTAATCCCGGGATGCCGGGATGTTTCGGGATTTCGACTTTATCACAACTTTTGCATTTAACAGTAGGTCCGCCTTTTTCATGTGTTCAAACAACAACAAAATTATGCAATCATGCTATTTATGCTATCTATGCACCGTATGCATCGGATCGTGAATACCTCTATTGTACATACGGGAAGCGATTTTGCATATTTTGCAAGCTCTTATTATAGTAAAATTCATAAAACAATTGTCTAATTGAAAATAATAAAAATAATATCTTGTTTGATATGACCTGACGTAGCAATGCATGAAATTTTTGAAAATGACATTTTTACAGAAAATTTTAAATTTTGCAATACTTTAATATTAACCAAACAATTGGTTAAGCAACACTAGCTTTTTATAAAAATCATCTATATTTTTGCAAGTTTCAACGGGATTCAATAGCGCATTTCAATGTCATTGGGCACCTTGTATTGGTTACAGTAGAAAATTAAAAACTGGTATAGATATTACAAATAAAAATGGGATATCCCGTTTTTCCGTTGCCATTTTTTCCCCCCTATACAAAATTTGGACCACTCTATGGCAATAAAATTCTATGTCAATCAAATTATGACTGCGACTGGTTTCTAAAATTTTTCTGTTGGGATTCGGTTGAGTAGGAGTTTTCATATATGGCGCTGAAAAATACAATATTGCACAATAAAAAAAATTCCTCATCCCCTTCTCATACATACTTACATATGCAGGTACATATATTTAATTAAAGAATGTACTTAATGTACATACGCACATATGTAAGTAAATATGTATGTATGTATAAATCACCCACCGAATATTTTTATGTACATAAATAATAAAGGCTGCACGCATGTATGCAATTATTGATTGAATATTCGAGTGGTGCCAGGCATATTTTGTTTATTCGTACTTCTAAATAAATTACTTTCAAAATTACAACAAAAACTATGCATACTATTAACTACAAATACAAAAAATTTGAAAATAGTATTCAAACAAATAAATAATTATGCACCGCTAAACAAGTACGCAACGTCGCTGGCCTCGCCCATACAGCCTTGGTGGCGCAGTAGGCAGCGCGTAAGTCTCATAATCTTAAGGTCGTGAGTTCGAGCCTCACCCGGGGCAATGTTTTTTTATTTATCTTTTTTGTCTTATTTCTTTTTTTATTTTAATTTATTTTTATTTTACTTAATTGTAATAATAATAATATTACTTTATGTTAATTAATTTTTAGGTTGTTTTATTTAAAAATATGGATAAATCAGAGAAATAGTCAACCAAAAACGGGAAAAATGCATGAATTTTAAATTCTCGAATTTTTGTACAAAAATGGCATAGTAAAATCTTAATTTTATATTGCTTTCTGATTTGGCACGTTTTACTTCTTTAAACAAGGCTATGGATAGCCTTAGTTCTAAGAACTATTTTTTATTGTTTTGTATTATATTATATTATATTTTACTTTGTGTTATTTCATTTTATCTATTTTATTTTATTTTATTTTATTTTATTTTATTTTATTTTATTTTATTTAATTTAAATAAATCGCTGGCATGGAAAACCCGAAAAGGTTAATTTTGAAACAATTATATTACTTTTTTGTTTTTAGTGTATGAGAATAATAAATGCGACAAAAACTTAAAGAAACAATAAGTTCTTGTCACATTTGTCTTTCTCACACTTGTATAGGTACTTAAATAAGAAATACAATAAACATACTGCAGCACAGAATAGGGACATAAATTTTACGCGCAAAAATTCAAGGCTTGAAAACTTTTGCAAAAGTTGTAAGCATACGTTCTTACATTGAAAAGAAACAAAGAGGTGTGCTCGAAAAGTAAAAGCCAGTAGAAATGTGAGAGACTAATGTTTATTGAGCCCAAAAGTCGGCAAAGTTGAATGTGAATACATAATAATACATATGTATACCTATGTACATAAGTATATATTACACAAATTAGTGGCGTGTAAAAAGAAATATGTTATGCTTATATGTAAATAAAAAAATAATTAAAATTCAAAAAAACATCAATAAAATGCTTGTTCCAACCACAAATATTTAAATGAAGATTTTTTGTATTTAGGGTAATTTTCTAGAGTGCCTCCTAAAGTAACGGGCGCTTCGGGACTGCCCGTCAAATTTGTCGCTCGCATGCATATAACAGGCAGTCAGCAACGATGTTTAACAAGTAGACAAATTTAACAGGCTGTCGAGAAAAAAGCCTTTAGAGTATGCGTCTTTGTAGCTTAATCGCCATAAAATTTTCTGTAAAATATTTGTTTGCTTACACTTTAACAGTAGCTAGTAGAAGTAGAGCTCCTGATCTGATTTTGTTTTTCAAATTATTTGGTTTCTAAATTGACAATATTATTCATTACTTTTAAAAAAAAAAAAAAAAATTTAGCCCTTTTTTCATAAAAAGAAGCGATTGGAAAAGAGCGTTGGGAATGTTCGCTTAATTCAGAAGCATAAATGCTTCTGGGAAAAAAAATTACCTAGAAAGAAATTCGGGAAATTCCTTTATTTAAAAAAAAATAATAAAATTGTATGCACTAAAAAAAGTAAATTAATTTTTGAAACACAGTTATTTTGTTGGGCTTTCCATGTCAGCGATTTCAAGTTTTTAAACAGAAAAGTTATTTTTAAACAAACTTAAAATTAACTATAACAGATACCATATAAATTCACATTTCAAACTTTGTGCAAAAATTATAAAAAATTTAGTATGTTTGAAAATTTTGTTGAAAAAAAATTGAAAATTGTGAAAAAATAATAAACACTAAATAGACAAAAGAAAAAAGCCAAAATATATCAAAATATTGCTGGCTTAATTAGCTGATTACAAGTGTAAGTGGGTTTTCGTGCATTTTAACTTTTTAGTTAGGACGTTCTTCCATCAAACGAGCGATATGAGTGTATGGTTGCTTAAGCACAAATGACTCAGGTACTCGTTCTATTGGATGCCAATTCTCAATAATAAATTCAATAAGATATTTGTTTATTTAGAATTTAATGCTTATTTATATTCGATATTTTTTTAGCCATGTTCTTGAGCTTAAGAACATTAATACGTATCTACAAATAGCACATACTAAATATGTTTGTAAGTGCATACATATATCTGTATGTGAAAATTGTTTACACATGATTGAAATGAGTTTGAATTGATTACAGTTCATAGATACCTCTATGTAGTTTGAGTTATTGATTTCTTTTGTGAACATTTTTACTTTGTTAATGGTTGTTTCTAGATCTAAATATACGAGAGTACCCTTAATGCTAATAATAACTGGTAATAATCCCCGGAATTCGGGTGAATACAGTAAAAAAATACTTAGTTATATTAAAAATTTAAACTTAGGTAAAAAATTAAAACTGATATAAATTTAGCTCAAAATTTATTTAAAGAACTTCGTGAGAGACAGGTTTTTATGTTGTATTGCTAGAGACCCGAGAAGCCAACTTAATTTTTTAAGATATTTAAGGACCTTACTCTACTCATAGCTACGTACAGTGGGCCGTGGTTGAACAGTTATCTAACGAAATAGTTCAACCTTCCACAATGTCTGTCCCAGGGCTTTATTATCACTGGAAATTGACGCCGTTAAATGGTGAAAGGCATTTAGTTTCATACTTTTGGAATTAAAGCTTTCCTAATTTTAAATTAAAGCTTTCTTAACTCTTTTAGTACAAAAATCAACCGTTGAATCTAAAAATGTTTAAATATGCATACCGGCTAATTTTGGATAGTAAATTTCAAAAATTAGATCAAAATTTTATAAAGCTCTTATTTTTACCGTGATTGGACAGTGGTACAATAGGAGTTTAAAAAGAAAGTGATCTCAAAAATTTTTTCGTTTTTCTGTCTTGGCTAATATTTCTTCAATAGATTACACTCTCGATTTTTGTGACCGTTTTTACTTTTGTGGAAAACACTGCCATTGCATAAGCTAATACAATCGCACAGACATTGGTTTAAACGGCGATGAAGCACCCTCCTTGATGGTGAAAGGTGATACTTTTCAAGTTTTTGTCTTTCTTTGCATGACGATTTTTGGTCCAAAATATACTTTGTGATTCAACACGTATAATTCTAAAATAAACCATTGTTTTTTTTTTGACGAGTAATTAATTTTTACGGCCAAGTTCCTTATTATGGTTATTCGAATTTTTATTACTTGGCAAATGACATATGTACGCATTTTACAACGACGAAAATTTGCCAAATACTGTGATGACATCGATTCTTGCCAAAAGAAACAAACGCACCTTTTTCGTGCACCAAATACTCTGAAATTGGATTACATTTCAATTTTAGGCATTCAAAGGTGCAATCGGCACTTACACACATACAATCATTCGCATGAACGTTAATATATACATATGTGTATGTATGTATGACGGCGCATGAGAAAACTGGTGTTAACATCTGTTCACACATTGTACTTAGCAGCGTGTCCTTCAAATCAATTGGCGCATAAAGCAACCAGGTACAACAAAAGTGTGTTTGCGGTAAAAATAAATGAAAAAATACCAAAAACGCGACACATAACGAGAATAAAAAAAATCGACGAGGAATCACATAAAAAACGCTTAGTTAAAAAATTTCTCCGAACGTACGAATTGTAAAATTTGATGCCTGCAAGTATGCAAATAATCCGTGTCAATATTTACATGCAATAGAGAACACGAGGATGGCTTCAAAGGGGAATCCGGCAAAGGAAAGAAGGCTGGAATGTCATGAATCAAGCAAAGTGTTACGATGTGAGTAGTGGCGGGGACTGTGTGATACATATCTACGCGTGTGTGTACATGGTTCGTTTTGATTTCAATGAATTTAAGATTAAAGCATACATTTGTTTGGAAGTTAAATTTTTACATATTTATGTATGTACATATGCATAAAGATTAGACTGGTTAAAAAATCGACAATTTTTCTTCAAAATCACTGATGAAATATTTTTGGGGCAGTAGAAAAATAACCCTGTCAAAATTGCAGCCCTTAATTATCAAATTTAGAGATCTCTAATCGCGCATTTATATTTTCCATTTAAATAATACTGCAAAACTTTTTGAAATTTTTAAATTTTATAACTCGTTTTTAAGTCAACGTACCATAATGAAATTTATATTTTTGAAGGAAATTGAAGGCACCAAAAGTTATTCCAAGAAATTATCTTACATGCGTATTTGATTTGAGAGTTAACGCATACTCGTTAAATGGGAGAAACTTTCCAAAGAAGTGACACCATGTTTGGCTTTGTATGCAATAGAGGGTTAATAGGTCAAAAATATAGCGTAGACGACCTTGCTCGATAGGTCTGAGTGGAAAAAAATAAACGTTGACCACCCCTTTCTCATGAAGACGCCGATTTTACAGTCCGTAGTTCCGCAAATCAAGTTTTACAATTACAGTACATATTCAAAAATAATTCAACAGCATTAAAACAAATTACAGATTTTTCCTAATAAACATAGTACAATATTGGAAATACTCTCGATCATAACAACATTGATTTCTTATCGAAGGTGAAACTTGAAAAAAAGATTTGTTTTCCAATAATTTTCGTATTCACCTTTCTATAATTCACTTGCTTCATTCTAACAAAATATTAGTCGTAAATTTGTTTTTTTCTATGAGCAGCAACCATTAAATTTGGTACAAACCAACAGCTTCTATAAATCTTCTGTGCGCATAAATATGTATTTGATATTCAGTTGCAATTTGCGCCTATTTGTTTGTATTCCACACTTGTCGAACAAATTCCGCAATAAATAAGGAAAATATAATAAATTTTTACATACTCGCACATTAACATATGGATAAGTACGTCGCACGTATGTAAATCTAGATGGCAAACTTTTATCTTCTGTGCTGCTTCCCATCGCACAGTGGTTCAAAACTGGAAATAAGTGTTCACAATTCACTGGCGTCTTCATTTTCACTCAAACTGATAATTTTTTTTAATGAAAACAAAAAAAAAATTGAAAGAGACCAGTTGTGCCCGATTTTTGAATTTTTGTGTTTTTTAGTGCAAATCGCAGAAGAAGTAGCAATTTTGAAGAAAATCGACTCTCCTGTTCCAGTTAAAAAATGTTTCATAATAAAAACGAGTTGAAAACGATTGTAAGGTTCCTGCGAAATAAAAAAAATGTCACAACAAAATTTGAAATGTTAAAAAAAAAAAAAAATCAACGCGAACTCTTAGCCACTTGCAACTTGCAACTTGCAATTTATTATGCTAAAGTTTAACTAAAACAAAAAAATAATAATTTTGGTGAACATTTTTTTATAATATTTCAAAAAGTTTTTTTATCTCGCTTTGGAAGAACCATAAAATCGTTTTCAACTAGTTTTTATTATGTAACATTTATTAACTGGAACAGGAGAATCGAATTTCTTCAAAACTGCTACTTTTTCTGCCTTTGCACTAAAAAAATTAATACAAACAAAAATTCAAAATTTGGGCTCATGCAAATTTTATTAGCTTTCATAAAAAAAATTTATCAAATTTAGTGAAAAATGAAGGCTCCAGTGAATTGTGAACACAATATGCCAATTTTGAACCACCGTGCTTCGGTTGCGCAGAAGGCTTGCTTGCTGGCCTGGAGATGGCTGCACTCAGAAGGAATTCTGTCATATTTCATGCAATGGCTAGGTCTTTTGTCACATGCACCACATAGGTACATATAGTATATGTATGTATAAAAGAGGCATAGGCGAATATCACTACAGCGTAGACAATCACATACACGGATACTTATGTGCATAAGTAGATATCCATTCATGCGCGTATAAATCAATTTAAAAGCAAATAAGTATAACCACAGTAGGGACTTCTCGATTGAGACCCAACAATGCCAAGCAAATCAAGGCCAAGAAAGAAGTATTTGTGCCTTAGTGGCCTATCATCCAGCACACACAATTGATAACACAATTGATAGCTGTAGAGCAAGAAATTGTTTGTCTGTCTGTCCATTTGCACGCGCAGATAACTAAGTAGATATCCTGTGGAGGCCAAGTTGGTTGCAATATTTTATTTATGACAAGAAGCAGCAAATTTTGCTCGGTGGCAGTCAACAGCCAAGAGAGTAGACTTACTGTTGCTTCCGAAGAGCGGGTTTGGCAGAGGAAGTGTAGCAACAAAAAAAAAAAAACAAGACATGCAAGAAGAAAAACAATATAAAACATTTTACATGAAAAAAGAAAACTTTATTTTTTTTCTTTGGCGTCCGCATGAAACTAGTAAATTGTTGCTTCTATTTGACTGCTTGTTACTGAAAGACAAATGGAAGGCAAAATATTCTCATACCCATAAATGAATTAAAATAAATAACTTAGAGATATTTGCCTACTTGCCGAGTTGAGCTGGCAAAACAGACACTCAGCATGTTAGAGGAATGTAAAACATTATTATTTTTTTTAAAGTGAACTTATCTGTTGAGAATTGCATTGCAATATGGGAAATTATGCCAATATAATACTGTCATTGAAAGTCGTTTGCTTGAACAAAAAAATAGGGAGGAATGACAAATGAGCATGCTATTGGAAAAATATGTATAATAATAATACGACAACTACATATATGTATATATGTTTTGTGTTTGACTGTGCATATCACACACGATCTTCAAAGATGACACAACTCAAAATTACACGTTCGTGAGAAAATACGAAAAGGACGAATTCGAAAAAACTCCAAACAAAAATTTTTTGAATAATTTCGAAAATATTTTTAAGGAGCTAAAATCGATTAAATATATTTCATATGGGTATCAAACGACAGCGGTTTAAGAACGCTTTATTTCAAAAATATTTTTAAAAAAGGTTGCCACCTGTTTTGGAATTCAAAATAATTTAAAATGGGTACTAAAAGAGTTAGGTTTTAAGCATTGCTCTATCTAGATATTTCGAAAATATTTTTGACAAGGGTTGCCACCAGCTAAGGAATTTGAAATCAATTCAATTGACAAATTAAATGAATACCTTGAACATTCATACATATTAGACATACAGATAGCTCATGACCTGGATTAACGTACAGCATACCTTTTGAATAAGGTTGCCACCAGCATACAAATTTTAATTCGATTTTAAATTATAGTGAATGCAAAGAAATTTTACATAATGACTGCGAATGGAACGAGATTAAAAAAAAACGTATGACGAAAATATTTTTGAGAGGATTGCCACCTATTCAAAAATTATATACAATTTTGTTAATCGGTTAAATAATGTATCACAATATGGGCGGAAATTAATGAATCCGATTTAAGACAGCTTTATTTTGCAAATATTATGATGTGGACTTCCACCTGTTCAAAAGACAAATCCTGTTTTTTTGTAACTTAAATAAAGTACGTATTGCAATATTTTAAAAGAAGATTTCTCCCTCTGAAATCAAAATTAAATTTTGCCAATAAGTTAAATGAAACATTAGAAAACTATGTCAAATAGAACAAAAGCAGTTTACGGGGGATTTATTTCGAGAATACTTTTAAAACAGGGCTTGCCACCTGTTTAAAAACGTATTAGATATAATCTGCTACTTTAGTGAAATATTACAATACCGATGTCAAAGAAAACAGGTCGAAAAAATTTTGAAGAAGGTTGCCAAGCTAGTACATACATACATAAAAGGACTTCTTCTTCTTCCTTATTGGCGCTGTAACCGACTAAGCGATTTTGGCCGAGTCCATAACAGCACACCAGTCGTTTCTCTTCTGTGGCAACTGACGCCAATGGCTAATGCCAAGTGATCTTTCTAACGCAGAGGAGGCCTTCCCGTTCCTCTGTTACCAGCATCATGACCCGCCTTGAAGACTCTCAGACCTGGAGCGTTTTTGTCCATTCGAACGACATGGCCTAGCCAGTGGAGTCGCTGCACTCTGTCGGTATCGTTGTACAGCTCATACAGCTCGTCGTTAAATCGACTGCGCAAAGGCCCGTAAATCTTTCGCAAAATATAAGGACTGCCTTACAAAAACTGATTTTGCTAATAACATCTTACATTTTAGCAAAGTATATTTGAGATGGTTCCGGGTGCAGAAGTCCTCGCATGTAGCTCATGACCAACGCTGGCGATTTGATGGATTTTTTTTATCAAAAGTACTCAACCTTCATTCCTCCTGAAGTCTTCGCCGAATATTTGGCATCAGCTCCACTAAAAAATGTATCACTGAATAGCTTCATTTTGCCCCTTTTTGCTTCCATTAACTTTCAAATTGTACACTAAATTTCATTAGAGCTGAATAAAATATTTACAGCAATGAAAAAGAAAAAAAGCAGCATAGTGGTTAAGTACCAACCAAAGACAAAAAAAATACTACGCGAGTAGTTTACAAACTTTGAATATTTCATAAGCAATTCAATGCTCGCGAAATGCAACAGTAAATTAATTCTAAATTTTAATTAACAATTCAAAACCCCAAAAAGGGATTAAGCATAAGTACACCCAAATATGTAAATATGAATGTACATAAGTACGCAGATATACCTATATTTCTATGTACCGAGCACGGGCCAACAATTGCACCAGCTGTTTGGTTAGCCAAGTTGGCTGAATATGAAATGGCGAGCCAAGCCTCAAGTGAGCCCAAACGTATTGAGGTTGTACGTGCCAAAGTGGTTGAAAAAAAGGCAACGCAGGAAACAGCGATGAGAGAAATACTTATTATGATACTCTTCGCATGAGAGAATGGAGAGGAAGGGTGGTAATCATTTTGCATTGTGGTAACACACACAAGTAAATAAGTAGGTATGTAAATCCAGCAGATGGGAAACAAAAACGATCAACTGTAGTCCTTGCTTGAGACCACACATGAGTATGTATATATATACAGGCGTAGCTGCCTAGCAAAGCATGGTGATGCATGTTTTTTGAGATTTCGGAAATGGCTTGAAGCCATTTGGCAGCTATGTATGCTGCTGAATTTCAACTCGATGAAGATAAGTGGAGGCGGCTTAAATTTTTGAATAATGATGAATGATGTGAACACCATGGCGTATGTGAAACCTTTGAGCACATGTATGTATGTAAGTTGGTATTAAAGTGAAATAAAAGTGCTAAATTTATATTATTTGAAATTGAAGGTCACTGCTTAGCCTGCCTGAGCTTTTATGCGGACTACGAAGCGGTGAGGTAAAGGATATGGCTAAGTACTGAGTTAGTGGGGAATATGCAATAAATAGGCGGATGCAGTAAATGAAGTTTAAGTGCACTGATGTGTAAAATATGTCTGTTTTATTGGGTATTCGAATGGAAAAAAAGAAAGGACTTATGGCTTCTTTTCAAAATATTGACTGACAGAAATTGCTGCTGCCATAAAAAGTTTTCGGTGGTAATTATTGTAGTTTCAAAAATGATACCCCTATCAATTTCAAGCATTTTCTATTTCAACTCAAGTCTTTCTAAACACTTCATAAGCGTTTCATTGAGGTGTTAATTGGATATATGCCAATATATTTATTATTGCAAAATAGAAAATACTAGTGAACCCACATTGTGTTAAAACGCCCAAAATTGAATTTCAAATGCTTAACAAATATTCCTCCTCTTCAAAAGTATTTTCAAACTTAATCATTGTTAACTCTCCTTCGCTGGATACTGCGATACATACTTTAATTAACTGATGAATTAAATCGAATTTTAATTTTAAAAAATGTGGCAACCCCGCTAAATACAGTTCAGAAATAAAAAGTTTTCAAACCCAGTTCGATTGGTACCCATATTTTAACATTTCATTTACTTATAAAATAATTTGAATTTAACTTTTTAAACAGTTGGCAACCCTCTTCCAACACCACAAAAACATTCTTAGCGTTCAAACAAAAGATTTCTTAACACTCCTTTGTTTGACATCCGTATTTTGATATTTCGTAAAACTTGTGTATAAGTAAACTAAATTCTACATTTCAAAGAGTTGGCAACCCTCTCCAAAATATTTTCAAGCTACTACTTTCTGAAACCCCTTTCTTTTGGCACCCATATTATGATACATATTTTTCTTACCTAATATGATTTTTTAAACAAGGTGGCATACCTCCTCTACTTCAGCTAAGAAACAAAGCTTTTCAAAACCATTACGATTGATACCCAGTTTACGCATCTCTAACCACTCAGGCACTCTGATTAAAAAAATCAGCCCGATATCCGGATAGCAAAACTAACGGATATTAACCAGCTATCCGATTTTTAGCCATATACACGAATATCCAAGTATCCTAGTAGCTGCTCTATTCTTCTCCTTTACTTGCAAGAGCATGATTTTCTTCGTTGCATTCACAACCTCGCCATTTTTTTTTTGAAAGAAGAAAATTTCCACTACAAAGTATCGTTAACGCCACTTCTACCTGCTAGGGGGCCGGTTCAGTGATTTTCTGAAATGTCGAATTCCATTATGCCGTATATATAAACTCCAGCGTCACTCCGTGTTTTTCCTACTGCCTACTGGCTAACTTTTATTACGAAATTGAGCCAATTTTTAATCATTTCCGAATTTCTTTAAATACATCAAAATTGAAATTCGCATCTCAATTGAGCTGGATGTCCTTTAAATGCATTGCAAGTATTCTTTCTTCATTTACTACCCTTCACACACACTCTGTTTAGAAAACGCATAATTTCCTTGAAAGGCCATAACTTTACTGTAACTTAGTCCGCGTAGGCACTCCCACATTGAATTCTTACTTGGCTGACTATGACAGCTTGTCGCCTAAGCTATGCAAACTTAAATAAATATAAATAAACGCAATGACTCGACCGCAATGTCAAGCACAATGCCAACAGACTTGCTTACATATGTAAATATATACAACAACGAAGTCACGTTCAATATGCATAGCTTCTTATATATAAATACTTACACGTGTATATATGTTCTTATATATTTATATACAAACAGAGAAAATAAGAATATTTAAACAAAAGAAACCTTAACATTCAACTGATACTCTCAAGTCCTTTGCGAAAGTTGTTCAAGGTATCAAAGTAAATAGCGCTACTTTGAAGCCTTTAAATAAAAACTGACGCAGCCATGTGAAAATGTTCATTTTTGAATTTACTTTCATAGCAGCACATAATAGCTCAGGATGTCTGCATAGTTGGTATTTATAAAATTATTTATGTATGTATATACCCTTCTGATGCAAGTTGCCAAGGGATAGTTTTATAGCATCTCTGATGGGTGCCATACGTTGCATACATATGTATGTGTTTGTACTTCAGCTCGACTTTTAGCTAACGCAACCACTTCAAACAGCTGCTCGATGCGCAGAAATGTTTTAATGCCACAACAGTCACGTGTACTCCAAATGCCCTGAAGTGGCTGCTCTTGACTGCCAAATGCGACAGTGTCAACGTCGTCAACATCCGCGATTGCCGTCATAATCACGTGCATAGCATATCTCGGGCTGTGTAAGAGCCGTTATGGCGTAGACAGCTGCCAAATGTAGCAAAATGTGAATGCTTTGAGCGCTGACTTTGAAGTTAGGAATAAAATTTGGTTAGATTTCTAATTTATTGAAGCTTCGGGAGCTGTAATGTAACGAAATATCGTTTTTAAGTGTCAGTTAGCGATGACTAAATACCCATTTTCACGGACGGCTCTAAAATGGACGTCGGAAGAGGATCTGGAGTCTTCTCTCATGAGTTATCTGTGAGAGAGTCTTATAGACTCCCGGATCACTGCAGTGTCTTTCAGGCTGAGATATATGCAATCGACATGGCGGCTAGGCTGGTGAGCATGATCGACCTAGCTCCATCTAAACTTGCCTTTGTCGTTGGCAGTCAAGCAGCTAGCAAAGCCTTAGAGTCGGAAACGACCAACTCGATATGTGTTGAGGAATGCCGAAGATTCCTACAAGCTCTACAGCAACACATAATCAACCTTTACTGGGTCCCGGGGCACAATGGGGTCCCAGGAAATGAGGAAGCGGACGAATGTGCTAGAAAGGGATCGGAAATGGGGCTTGGGGAAGCTTTCCAGATCGTGAAACCTCCCCTGCGATTTATGTTTTCGCATGACGGGAGAGTGACCAAGGTAGCCACCAACAGCAGGTGGGAAAATCTGCACACCTGCATGATATCGCGCTCGCTCTGGACACGGCTCGACGAACGAAGAACAAGGAGTTAATTAAGGTTGTCAAAGCCAAACGTTAAGCTTCTCACAGGAATACTAACGGGACACTGGACCTTTGGTCACATGACCGCCGGGTTCGGAGCACCGCATAACGATTTCTGTATTACTTTCAAAATCAATTGGCTATCGACGAAGATACTGACTGTTCCGAATTAAACTACGTTTATTAGTAGATAAATGGCTTATCTATAGCTTATATAAATTTCCGCTGGGAAGTCAAATTTAAGACCGACTAAAACCACCGCCAAAATATTATTATGGACAACAAGTAAACAAATAACGAAAACGAGTTTGGCGGCCGCTGTAGTTGAGTGGTCAGGACTGGGTGCTACAAATTAGTAGACCCATATTCGATCCCCAAGAAATTATAATTTTTTTTAATAACTTTTTTTATTATCTTTATTCATTTTCATTTTCTACAGTTTAATTGAGGCATCTGACTATACTATAAACAAAATTAGATTTCAATATGCCGGTCCATTTTTATTTCACCCAGTATCGTGGCGTGTCCAAAATTCGTTGGGCTCTACAAGTTGGTTTCCCATAGCCGTCAGTCACAAAAAAAAATTAGAGTCGTTGCAGGAGAAATGTCATTAGAAGCCCTGCTGAGTTGCTTTACTAACCGTTTTCGACATGCCAAGAAATACGAGTCTTCGCTCTTTTCATATATTGTCTAGATATTTTCACCAGACACGGTTACAAATTTGATTGACGCCTATGGTGTGCATACTAGGGTGATTGACTCGGTTTTTTCAAACCGGTTTCCACCGGTTGTTTTGGATATATATGGGCGGTTGTTTTGAAATCTTCATCTTTCGTATTTTTTTATCGAACGAACCGGTTTATTTTTCATTTCACAAAAATCTTGACCTCTCATTAAAAGTTATAAGTTTTTCGAAGTGCTCAAGGCTTTTTCCAGTTTAAGGGAAACATCTAGTTAAATATTTTTAAAATGTTATTCTAGGTTATTTGCTGATAAACAATAATGATATACTATTTTCGACTATGAATATGCTCTGAATAGCTCTGCATTAAAAGCTTTTCTCACAATCCTCTCACTCATAATTTTAAAACTGGAGTTCGAAATACGAGTATGCATAGCATATTAGGCTGGTCCAAAAATATACAGGAATATCTATTGGCCCATATTTTTTATTTTGAAATTGGTAAATGTTATTAAGTTATAAGTTTCGCATGTAGATAGTTCACATGGAGGAAATATTTTTTTTTCCACGAAAATGTTATGAAATCGTTAAAAATAAATATTTATAAAAGTAATAAAAATACGCGTCTATTTCTATTCAAATTTTCTATAAGTTTGGGAGATGATGGCAGCAATTTTTTCAAACCACTCGACTGCATACTTATGTATGTACAAGTATATAGTAAACGTGACACTGTAGAGTTAATATCAAATATTTGCACGCAAAGTTACTTTCCGGCTTACGATTTCTGAAATTAAAACGGTTATGCGGCGGACAATCCCACTAAATTTCAACCAGAAATAACTCAATGGCCAAATGAACATTCATTAGCAATTTCATCAAAATACTATAATAATTTGCCATTTTAGTTTACGATATCACCTAAGTACATACATATACATATATGTGTAGCAGCGCATTTTTCGCTGTTGGAACAGCGTGAGATAGTACGTGTTTTTGTTGCAGTTTTCCTCCTTCTTGATCAAATGTTTGCTTATGAATAAATATAAGTTTTGGTTTTAAATTTTTTATAGCTATTTTATGATATCTGCTGCAGCATCACTCATATGACACGGTCTAGCAAGAGTAGGATTTAGCAGGTTTTGTTTTTGGAATTTCGCATTTTATTAGTTAGGAAATTCGTCATAACTCTTATACATATCTACATACATATGTATTAGTTATTTATTTGTGATGAGTAAGCTTGACGCTTTTATGACCAACATGCATCCATTCGCTCCATGGTTGCGGTATGACAACGCATTTTCTTGCATCGTTCATCGATAATGCACCGAAATGTAGTACGAAGATATGATTGCCCACAGCTGCCACACAACAATAACAACGGATAGATATACATATGTGAGAAAACAACGAGATGCTCGCAGATATGATGAGAATCTTAAAAAAATGCCAAGGAATATTAAGCTAGATATATTAAGCAATATAAGTGTAGAGGAGTGATGCATATAATCTTAATAATGATATCATGGTTATACAAAAAAAAGCTGACGAAAGCAAAATGTCATGTGTTTATATTGGTGCAAACTTTATAAGAGCAAGATTAAGGAATTTAAAGTGTTGATTTGTAAATGACAAGCAAAATTAATGTTTGCGTTTCGTGTATGGTTGAGCAAAGGCAGGGTGCCTAACTAACAGTTGAGGAAAAAAGTATAAATCTATTATTTTTAAAAACAACCTTAACAATGAAACTTCTTTATTTCCTACACTTGAAAGGGTGCTTGAAAGTATTCTTGTAGCTCCAAGTTAGTTTATCTTAAATCTAATACTTGATATAGTGATAGGTGGCACTACAAGGCTGTTGCCATATAAAGGTGTGACTTGTTTCAAAAAAAAAAAAAAAAAAACTCAGTGCGTGTAGTCCCTATGCGCGGAAGAAGTGAAAGTTAATAGAGGAAATGCCAGAAAGAAAAAAATGTGCGATATACATACACATGTACATATTTTCTAATATGCAAAAAACATATTTATTTAAAAATTTTCTTAGCGATCTTTAATTTTTCAGAGACTTAATTCATTCATTTCTAATTTTCAGAGACTAAAGGCCAAACTAGAGGTGCCATAATCATTACGATTTAGGTC
The DNA here is from genome assembly GCF_013731165.1 of Rhagoletis pomonella. Classification (NCBI taxonomy): domain Eukaryota; kingdom Metazoa; phylum Arthropoda; class Insecta; order Diptera; family Tephritidae; genus Rhagoletis; species Rhagoletis pomonella. Next base: position 29,360,983 of record NW_023458556.1, read on the forward strand.
AAGGCCACGCAATGAGCGGCAAGCGGCTGAGCGGCGCCATACAAAAATGCCGCTCAGGCACTTAGAAATGCCGCTCAGAGCATGGCCACTTCAATAGTATTTCATATGCCGCTCGCCGCTTTGCCGCTCACTACGTGGCCTCGGCCTTAGCCACAACGTAGCAAAATACTTCAGAGCTGCTTATGGTTATGGCGAAAAACTAAAATTAAATAGATATGGTTATGGTTACGGCTCTGGCGTTATAGCATGGCATCAATAATCGTTTACCGAGCTGCGCGTACGCTTTATCGTAACTTTTAATTGCTACGGTTATGGTTATGGCTAGGGTATGGCATGTACATAATTTCGTTAACTCCCTAAGTTTCGAAGAATTTTTGCGACTAGAAAATCATTTTTCTATACCCTCGTACATAAATTCGTAAACTCGCTGTAGCTGATCAAAATTTTGAAGAATTTGTGCGATTAGAAAAAAATTTGTCTATACCCTCGTAGCGGCCCCTATTTTTTTAAGTTTTGTAATTTTTGTGAATGTCTTTATCTTGTACGTAGAACAAAATAAAGTGGTTCTCCATGTTGTTGATATTTTAAGAGTCCCTTAGTATACATACATACTGTTGTGTACTATTTTTTTGAAAAAATAAAGCAAAGGCGGTAAATTGAAAAGCTTCCAAGAGGAATCCATCTAAGATAGCAGAAGAAGACCTTTACATACTGCACATAATTTAAACTTCATAAATAAAATTATAATATAGATCCTTCCGCAATATAACTTACGGCATTACCTTCCGATGGTAGTGAATAATTCAGAACACACACACACACAAATATCGCAAACCCATTTAAAATGTTGACCTTGAATCGTAATAGAGTCTTCTACAAAACACAAAGTGTCGTAGTGCAAAGTCTAAATAACTTTTTTTCTTATACTACCA
>NW_023458556.1:29362014-29383112 GCF_013731165.1 Rhagoletis pomonella
TTTTTTTCTTATACTACCAGCATACAACACGTGAAAGTTTTAATTGAATTCTGCGCTGGCGTTTTTCCCAAAAATAAGCAAATCAAATCAATGCCTTCTGACAATGCTGAGCGACAAGCAGGCTGATAAATGCCGACAGGTTAGTTCGTTTTGTTGCTTTACAATGGCAATGATGACTGAATTCAATTTCCAATTTATTCAAATTCCTCAACAGAAACAAAAGAGCAGCACAACCACAACGACAATTAGAAAATAGCAGCGGTATCAAAAGCAAAAAAAAAAAACAAAATCAAAAATTGAAAAATGCGAAAGTTCAACACCAACGAGGCGAGGCGGTAAAGTTTACCCGCCAACTCTCGGTACGGTGATGGGTATTAGTGAAGGCAGATCAAATCAATCATACGCCGGCCGCGCCTGACGCAAAAGCACCCACCACCACACAGCGGATATTACGAATGAGGATTTTATGCGTTTTTGCCTATGCGTTTTTGTTTAGTCTTTGCATTTAATATGAACGCCCCGCAGATTAGGGTGCAGACCGGATAAGAGTACAGCGGCATGCATTTCGTGTGATTTAAACATTTGACAGTTTTTTTATTTTGCATATTTGTTTATTTTTTTATCTATGTGTTTTATATATTAATTTTTATTTCAGAGGAATTTTAGAAATTTTTATTCTTTATAACTAATAAATAATTTATGCGCTTGCTTTAAATTTTCCCATAAGTTATTGACCACTTTTTATCACCTATTCCTACGAACTATGAAATATATTCAGTTGAACATTTAACCTTGTGCGAAAAGCTAACATGCGTATAAAGCTTTATTATTGACGTGTGTAAGCGGTGGAATATTTAGTAGCTCTTGTTATGCATATTAAATATCTTCTAAAATGCATTTTTTTCTCTCTTTTTACAACTCGTACCCAGAGTTCGCTTGAAACTATTAATCCGCGAAAATATTTTGGACGCGTGATATGTTAGTGCAGGGATTAAATCTATGGGCTACGTGCCTTGTTGCCAGAAATTGTTTTGGCCTTCGCTGGTAAAATTTTCTCAATGTAATTCACATCACAAGGGATTTGCCACTGTGAATTTAAATTATTAGATGATAGTAGGTTTTGTTTAAAGCAAAATTGGATCAGCTTAATAGTTCACACTCGTAAAAAATTTTATATATTTTTTAGCTCTTGTTTTACAATTGTTCATTATTTCAGTTGATTTGTTGGAACTACGTAACCAAAATTTATTTAAGGCAAAAGTTTGTGATTTGATCAATTTCTGATTGAACAGTGACGAATTGGGAGTTTGTGGTAAAAAATTACTCAGTGTTTAGAATAAACCTCTGCAAGTGACTAATCTCTATTCTCGAAAGCCCCTCGATAGTGAGAGAGAAATGAAACGTAGAGTTTATCCACCTTATTCTCTTCCATAGCGCTACTGCAGGTGATGTTGAACATTACCGCATGAATGTCGACCGAACAATGTCCCATTAGAACTCCCATCAAAAACCACTGAGGATGGTACACACCAAAGCCGGTTTGTTTCAAAACCATGTATTTTAATGGATGACGAAAATGTGTTAAAAATACTTCATATTCCTACCCTGTCGGAAGCATCAACACCAAAAAGCAACTTAAGAGTCCCTAGAGCGCAGCCAGTCTAACCGCGAAGGACTTAGCGGCCTTGGATTCTAAGGATAAATAAAACCATCATTTAGCGAGTTGAAAATTCTTTAAGGCTACTTAAGGCTATTAAAAATGGCAATAAGTGGGTTAAACATTTCAACAAAAATTTGAAGCAGAAAATTTTAATTGTTGACAACGAATAAGGGAAAATACTACGAAAAAATTATCACTGAGCTTGAGCTGAGTTTCAGAGCAAACTTCTAGCATTGAGCCGCATGCTTCCGCTCATTTAAAACAAATGTCATTCAGTAGCTGTCTTTGGCCGAGCTTCTGCTCCGATTTGTGGCATGCGCCTTGATGTTGTCACACAAAAGCGAGGAACCTACTTTTTCTTCAGACGTTGCTCGGAACAGGGAACGAACTCAAGTCTAACGGAGTCGTAGTTTGCACCTCTAACCACTCAGCCACAGAGGCCGCTTAAAAAGAAATTTTCTTCAAAATTCAAAATTCTTCAAAAAAGGACTTAAAAGACTCATAATTTTACTAAAACATTATTCACTATATCGTTGACGCTTTTGAGACTACAGACGTATGAAGAAATACCGCTTGTCAAGCCAACGGACCTAAAGAAAATAAGTTTTGAAATTGGTCGATGGGCGATTTTTCAAAAACAACTGGAGCGACGCTTGTATATCGAATCAAGAGGCCGAAAGTGAGTGTAAAATTTTATCAAAAAGTTGAGAGAACTACGGAAAGTTTCAAAATCAGGACGAATACCTATAGCAACAAACCTAGTGATCTAATCACCCATGTCCAGAGTGCGCTAAGCTTATGCAGGGAACACTTCTCCAATCCGCTGAATGGCACTGAAAGTACTAAAAATAAAATAAAATATTAACTCCAGCCTCCTCCGGCACGGGAGAACTGGCGACCTGCCAGCTGAAAATGCATCAACTCTTTTGCAGAAAATGGTCATATGAAAGCATGCCTGACGACTGGCATTTTGGATTTCTCCGCTAAATCTACAAGGAAGGCTAAACCGCTATATGCGCCAACAACCGTGGGATCAGCCTCTTAAACGACGCACATAAGGTAGGCCAAGCCTAGAAAAATGGCTGTGAGAAGAAGATCGACATACACCATCTGTTTGTCGATTTCATACACGCTTTCCAGAGCACGAAAAGGGGTTGCCTATATATCCCTCTCTATCGTGTCAATTCTTTAATCTAAAGATTGATAAGATAATAAGAGCTGTAGAACTAAATCGAAACCACTCTATAAGTCACTTGTCATGTATGCCCGGTGAGGTAGCCATTGGAGTATTTGACGGCTCTTATGCGCTAGCGATCGCGAATGCCGCAAAAGACGTACGAATAAACACAAGCGCGGTCTCAGGTGGTGGTAGCAGAAAAAGAAAGCGTCCTCTACGATGAAGAGACCAGCAGTGGAATTCTGACAATCGCCGTGCTAAATTTCCGTTGCCGAAAGTCTTTGGGGCCTAAAAGTATGCAACATGAAAGAGTAACAGATGCAATGTGCAAGCAGTGTACAGTGGATTTTAAGCCTAAAAACATGTACCATATAACTTTTAGCAAAATATATTAAAAATTTTAACATTTTGCTTATAATTATGTAGTACATATTTTTGGCTTGATTTTTGCATAAAAATCCGTTGTCTAGTAATCAGCCAGCTGGCAGTATGACGAAGAAATAAATGTGAGCAAAAAAAAAATTCGAAAGAAGAAGTATCATAAACAAAAAACGACTAAAAATATAATCAAAAATCGTATATCGACTGCTGAGTGGAAGATCGACCTATCTCAGCAGCCAGTTCGAAAACGCCTTAGCTACAAAAACTTTTCAAGAATGCCCTATTTCAAAATTTTATTGGAAAACACCCTATCTCTCTTCAAAATGTATTGAAAATGTGCTTATATAGGGCGTTTTTGAATCGGCAGCTGAGATAGGGCGTTTTTGAAAAGTTTTTTGAGACAGAGTGTTGTCGAAATGGCTGCCGAGATAGGCCGATCTTCCACTCAGCAGTCGATATGATGTGTGATAACCAATTTCTTTCGCTTTCTGGGTACATTTATTATTTACTTGTACTACAGTCACTTTATGAATCGATTGCTTATTTCCAAATAAAAACAGGATGTTATTAAAAATGCAAATATATTTATGGAGAATAGAATTAAAAATGTGGTAAATTTCATTAAAAAAATTACAAGATATGATGAAAAATTTATACGAGTAAATACATACTAAAAGCTTTTTCTACGAATATTTCCAATATCCGCGAAATGCGGAAGCAATAGAAACAAATTTATCTATTTTAAATGCAAGCCAAAACTTTAATATTAAATAATTAATATACATGAATACATATGTACGTATATAGAATTAAGTATGTATTTTTATGGGGAAAGGACGAAATTAGAGTTCGCCTGCGGTGGCCATAAAATTACCATTTCAGTGAACAGGCCAATGAGCATTTTCAGCACACAAAACTCGATAGAACAACTTCATATATACAAATATTGCATATATATATATATATATGTACATCTGTATTTTATGCGCCAACCTGAAGCTCGATGACAGCATTGATTAACACGTCGCTGTTAAATTGCGTATTGTTCGCCTAAAAGCAGGCAATAAAAGGGACCACAAAGCGAGAGTGCTTGTTTGGTCAGGCGAACACAAGCAAAGTTAAAATGAACAGCACGAACCGAAGGTCGCTGGAAGGATGTAGAATTTAAGTTGTCAAAAAAAAACAACGAAAATCCGCATACATAAATCGCTACCTTCCCATTTTTCGCTTTACTTTTACTTATATTTGATTTTTTCCGCTCACTTTTCACTTCATATTAGGTACTACTATATGTATATAGCCGCTACATAACGGTTGACAGTTTTAATTAAAAGATCGCACACTGTTTCATAGCAATAACTTTATACCGTTTCGCAGCAGTAAGGCGTTTATTCGCATTTCCGCTTTTCCAGTGACATATTTTTCGTAGTTTAATATACATATGTATGTATGTAGGTATACTCTTTTTCCGATGCCTTGGCGAATGTAAAAGGCGTTTGTGTTTTTTTCCACAGTTGCACCTTAAAAAGAGAAATTATTGAACTGAGCTACGAGCCCTGAAAAATAATATTTTAATCACAGATACGAAATGTTTACAGCGGACGGGTGTGGATGTGAAGGAAACGAAAGGATTGCATACCCTGTAGGAAATAAAGGATGACATTAGAGTGATCTTTTTCTATTTATTTTAAGAAGATGAAGGAGCTATCGCTGTAAGAAAAAAAAATTGTATGTAAATGGATATTATGCGTACAAGGTACCGAATCTGGGTTCTTTCTACATATGTACATGCGGCTGCAGCTTTTCGGATTCAGTGACTTTCAGGCAAAAGTTTTTCAATAGTGCATTTTATTTAGAAGCAAAATAAGAAGATAATGCAATAGCCCTGACATTTAAAGACAGATGAGAATCGAGTCGAAATTTTACACACAAATAAATCAATAAATTTTCGAAACAGGGGCTATCTATGGTAAAACTGCGTATTTAGTTTTTCCCTCCGACACACAATGGGCCAGAAGACTGAAAAAGTGGCCAAAACCCAAAATTTAACTGCTTAAAACAATTAACTTATTTAATCTAGATACTTCATGCCATTTTAAACATTAAACAATAAAATCTGAAAAGGCGTTTGTAAGCCTTAATTATAGAAAATTTTCACCAATTTATTAATAAATTCTAAACTATAGACCTAGCTCTTGAATTTGTTTAAACTACCAATTCGACTTAGAAAAAGAACTGTAACATAATATGTAGATAATTATTTTTTGTTTTAAAACACATTTGAATTAATAAAGATTATATATTTAAGTATTCCGATTACACTATTGCGGTTATCGCCACTGCTAGCCAACGCTGTTAAAAAAGTAAAATATTGCAAACTTTTCTATAGCTGAAGATATCTGAATTAATGAAAATCGGCGGATAATTTGCCCTTTTTATAATTAATTGCTAAATTTTCAAGAAAACGAGTGTTCGTCTATGAATATGTACGATACACGGCGTATGAGCAACCTTCCTTTCTGGTCACACAAACATACATAGTATAAAGGAGAATCCCGAAAACTACTCAACGGATTTGGACGAGATTTCCTCTGGTGCATTCTATATCGACAGGAGAGTGACCTTTGGTATTTAGAATTTCTATAGGGTTGCCACCTAAAAAATTATAAGATCCCCACCGTTCGATGGTTTACACAAAATTAGGTGTCAAATGAGACGGATTGGCCTCTGGATAAGCACAAGTGCTTTATTTTTTTTTAATAGGGTTTCCAACTGTTAAGAAAATTACAATATTCAATCTTCATAAGCGAAGGTATCAGTCACTGTCAAAGTCTTTTCAGACTTAGTCTCTACATAGATGTGCAACAATATATTATTTTGTTCGAGTAGGGTTGCCAACTGTTTAAAAATTATAAGATATGACATACCAAATGAAAGCCAAGTCGATATATTTTGCAGTAAGGACTTGGCCTCCACATGTGCACAAAAGTTGTAATAAATTTAAATTTAGATAAAAGTAAAAAAATAACAAAAAAAAACGATATTAAAAAAATTCAATAAATAAAATAATTCAATTTCCGATGAATAAGATTACACTGGAATTAATGAAAGCTTTCTTTAAGTTGTTGGGTTTTTTGTTCCGTTAATTATATTATTAAAACAAAATGAAAAATAGTACAAATAAAAAAATACAAATAAAAGTAAAGAAAAAAAGAAAATGAATATAAAAGCGGGGTCTTTTATTCCGGTAGCCTCCTCGTGGTAGGCCTTGGATACTGCAAGTGTTGAAATTTTAGGCTCTACCATAAAAATAAAATTTTCTGATTTTTTCAGGTTTAAATAGTCAAAACTCGATTCTCTTTCTTCAGGCCCGACATAAGGATTTTTCAAAACTACTATAAATTACATATGATTAACTAAACAAATTTTTTAAAAATTCAATGCAATATAGAATAACAAACCGGGTATCAAATAAACGAGAAAATACTGTGGAATGGGAAAAGGTTAAACTTTTTGGTGCACAAGGTCGAAGAGGTATTGAAAATGTCCTTTTTTTGGGGGATCCTTAAAAATATTCAAAAAAGCTCAGGATTAATATACACACAAGCACATCCTCGAGTTTCGTCCTTCTAACTTTATTAGCTTGAAAAAATAAGATAAATTGTAAGGGAATTTTCAATACATATTCGTCTTGTGGACGAAAAAAAAATCATATTTTTTATTCTACAGAAATAATCAGAAAGTTCATAAACTTTTCTCGTGTGTTTTGAATTTTTTATTTCTTTTGTCGCACGGTGTAATATTTATTATTTGGAAAAATTTTGCTTTTCCCAGTCAAAAAAAAAAAGGACTCAGGAATCGAAATCGGTCGCCTTAAAGGATAAAAACGTGATTCCAAAAGTCCTCCTTATAGCTTATTTTGCCAACTGGGCCAACTTCAATCATTTGTGGGCTATCTGAAGTGCTAACAGCTCACATTTGCTTTTTGTTTCTGCCCTTTTTATAAATGTTTCTCTGGCATTAACTTTTTTCAACACAGTCTCATCAACATAATATTTTAATGAGCCGTTAATGCCATCATATCCTTCATTGTTTGTGTGTATGCAAATATTTTTTTTTCGTATTTTCATTTGAGCATTTTTTCCCCGGTATGTCTATGTGAACTGCGTAGTTTTTATGCCTTCCAGATAGTGTCAATGTCACTCAAATGTCCTTAAATGTAAACTGAAAAGGGGGAAAATGAGTAGGTACAGACACAACTACACATAGTACTTACATTTACATTTAACAAATATAAGCAGGGAATACTGGCATGTTTTATGCAAATAAATATTTACATAGTTCTCGCATGTGTGGTTCCTGACAATGTTACAAACGAAAGAGAGGTATGAAAAATATTAAATAAAATAAAATAAAAAAAATTTCAAAGAATAACTCTCATGTTTTCAGGTTATTTGGTAAACTTTCGGAAATTAAAGATATAAATTTTTAAAATCCTAAGGACATCACAGTAATGTATCAAAATCGTAAAAATTTTTGTTATTTCAAATATGTTGGCAGAATTTTTTAAAAATAAACTGTTATGCAAAGCTCTTTTATTTATATATATTTTTCTATCTCTTTCTGGTCATTTTCTGGGGTCAAATTTAGTGATATATTTTTATTGCGAAACAAGCTGTCCAGCTTACCAATGACGCTGACACGAGTCGAAATATTTTGATTGAAGTTAAAAAATGTCCAAATTTTATAATTAACTTGTGAAAGGAGGTCCGATTGCTCTTTGCATGGAGCGTGAGGCAATCTAATATTTATACTTATGTCCACTAAAGTGGTCCAGAGTTGTATGTGAAAAAATGAGGTCCGATTTTTAATGCCGCCACCCCCTAGGATTGTTCTATACCGAAAAAAATATACCCCTATTTTTGTATTTGAAACAAAAAAAATTATGGAGTGCTCAAAGCACTCAAAGTTTTCCATGTATTTTATATAGAGAAAAAACAACTTTTCGTAGAAATAGTGTAGAATTCTTGAAAATCAATATTTTTCTATCGGAAAGTTTTTCAGTATTCAAATATGAGATTATCTAATAAAAATTTTCGAATTTCATTTTCAATAAAATAAAAATTTATAATTTTTAGATTTTGGTAAATGTATGTACGTATATGGGTAAAAAAAACCGGTTGAAACGGATTTCGAAAAACCGAGTCGATCACCCCTTTTCTAATAACTACCATTTTTCTCCATGAGTATGGGGATTAAATAATTTAAATACATAATGTGTACATTAGGGTAGTCCAAAAATGCATGCGGAAAAAGTAAAGTCACAATTTTTATGCTTAAATGGTTGAATAAACACTTGGGTATTATTATTGGGAATCTCCTGCAGATATTTAAACAGAGTTTTCCGGTAGAAAAATATTGATTTTTAACTATTCTATACCACTTCTACGAAAAGTTATTTTTTCCCCATATAAAATACATGGAAAACTTTGAGCGCTTTGAGCGATCTCTAAATATTTTTTGATTTCAAAACAAAAAAATAAAGGTTTATTTTTTCGGTATAGAGTAAAATTCCGATTTTACTTTTCACATGCATTTTTGGACCACCCTAATGTACATACATATATGTATGTATACGCATCCGTCTCCAAGTAAATTTATGTTTTTACGCCAACAAACTTATTGTCGACTTACTGCAACTATTGCAATTTCAATTCGTTGAGCAACGACAAGCCTTGTCAGGCACACCCATTGCCATAGTAAGAAATACACTTGAATTAATGTATGCATGTAAATTCGCTACCACTCCTAAATTGCTCCACTTGCAGCCGTTAATGCTGCTAATGCTATTGTCGTTGTAGTTTGCTTACTGCTGCTATCTTTATTGCCATGAATTGTTGGTGACATCTGCGACATTGTTGCCAACTTTCCTGGTATTGCTTTTGTTGTTTTACGAATTTGGTTGTGGTAAATTTAATAGGAAACGGAATTTAGTGAGGAGACTTGCACAGTCAAGCAAATAAGGGCATGGAAGTCAACAATCAACTGCATGAATCCACAACTACATATTTAGGTACATATGTATGTATGTATGTATGTGCTTGCATAACATTTGGTTACATGGAATGTGTGTCAAAGGAACATAAATAAATACATAGCAGATATGTTTGAAATCACAAACGTACAAACATACATACGTGGAATTATAGATATGGCTGCTGGAGTTTCCTATCACACATCTCTTTCCACTGACAAATCGCAACGTTTCCTGAATGGGTACATTCAAACCTCTGCCAAATCGTTATTCTGATTGCCACTACTGTATCCTCTGAGTGTTACTTGCCTCCGACAGCTCAGCGAGTGCATACAATTTGCATAAGTGGATGTTGCAGCGTTATTAGCTGTGCTTGATTGTTTTCCCTAATGTTATGATATTCTAAGTTTATGGCACGCGTATATATGTATGTATGTACATATATCGCATTTCACTGCCATGGTATTTGAATTATGCATGCCAATCAAGCTTTGGCTGATCTCTGTGACATTACATCAAAGGGGCAATTGCTTCACATCTAGTTTACGTTGACATTTGACGTTTGTCTGCATGAAATTGAATTATTACCTCAATAGGTATGTACTCGTATTCTGCAGAAAAAATTCTTCAGCAGAAAACTTTTACGAGAATTCAGCAGCATTCGCTCTCAAAGAGACAAAATATCCACAGAAGTACCTTTAAAATTATAAAATTTTCATATCAACAATCAACCTACCAAAACTGACAAATTCACCCAAAATTATTTCTGTTTGCTGGTTGCTAATCTATTTTGGTATATTTAAATGAAAATTATGGTACAAACGAAAAATGACATAAGGCAACCATTATCAGCATACACTGAAGTAAGCAAACTGGAGATTAATAGTAAATTTACGAAAAATAAACTCAATAAACCTATAAACTTTACTGTCCTTTTGTTTGTTATTTTCTTTTGTTTATTCACCAACATATGTTTTTGATCAGCTGCTTTTCTTACTAGCATGTTTTTGCTGTTAAAAATTTTTCCAGCATAAATTTGCAGCTCTCTATCACATTTCGCTCTCTCAATTTCCCCTAATTTGCAAGGTTTTTGAGTACGAGAACACAAAACCAGTGAAAGTTTTCTATAACGTTTAAGTGTTTTGGGTACGAGTGCACTCCTAATAACAAAATACCACTTGATTTTTCAAGTTGCGTTGATAATTATATATGTATATTAGGGCGGGTCAATTTGTATGGGAGATTTTTTCAACTAAGCTCATTCTACGTATAATTATAAGAAAATTAGCCGAAGAAACCATGGGTCTAAAATCAATCCTAGTAGTAGAATAGTAAAAAATTTGACCCGCCCTAATGTACATTAGAGTGGTCCAAAATAATAAAGTCGGAATTTTAATGCCGCCACCCCCCAAGGATTGTTCTGAACCGAAAATAAATATACCCCTATTTTTTATTTTGAAATCAAAAAATATTTAGGGAGTGCTCACAGCGCTCAAAGTTTTCCATGTATTTTATATGGGGAAAAAACAAATGTTGGTAAAAATGGCATAAAACTCTTGAAAATCAATATTTTTCAATCGTAAAACTGTGGTTCTCTTCAGGAGACTTCAAATATTGATATCCAATTGTTTATTTAACCATTTTTTATGATTAAAGATTTTTTATTGGTCCCCCCATTGCATTTTCAAGGACCCATAAAATATAGTCACCATGAAAAAATTGTTAAAGGAACAATTGGGTATTATTACCGGGAATCTCATGAAGATAAGCAAAGTTTTCCGATCGAAAAATATTGATTTTCAAGAATTCTTCACTATTTCTACGAAAAGTTGTTTTTTCCCCCATATAAAACACAATGAAAACTTTGAGCGCTTTGAGCACACCCTAATTTTTTTTTATTTCAAAATAAAAAAATAGGGGTATAATTTTTTTTGGTATAGAACAATCCTAGGGGCTGGCGGCATTAAAAATGCGACCTTATTTTTTTACATACATTTTTGGACCACTTTAATGTACATACATATATAGGTTAAAACAAATTACTTCCATAACTATATGTGCGAGTAATAGAAACTTGAGCCTTATAAGTATTTAGAATCAGTCAATAGGAATAGCGGTTTTCGGTGCCAAGAGAGTTTCACTGTTATACGATTCTGAAATACAAGTATGTACTATGTAAAAATGGACGAATTCTATGCCCAACTATTACTTCTAAGAAAACGCCTTCTATTAAATTTATCGGAATGGTCGAAATTTAATTTAGGTACACAATAAATATGTATATCTCAACTCTTTCAGCAGGCATAACTACGGCATTAATCTAGTATGTACCTAAATATATTTATAGTCCATGTTTACTTGTGCTTTATTTAGAAAATATAGATCGATAATGCGCTCTTCTTTTATTTATGTACTAATATGTAATATAGAAACAATTTCTTTATTTTATTAAAATAAACATTTTAAAATTTCTTTACAAAAATGTTTAAGAAAATATATCGTTTACGCCACTCATGCTGCCAGTTTATATATTTATGCATATGGAAGCATTTGTAAATACATAAATGCCTTTATAAATTACAGATGAATTGTTTGAAATGTTTATATTACATGTTAACGTGACCGTGAATTTCTTAACAAAAAAATAAATAAATAAATATTGGCGCTCATATTTTTGTTAAGTGTTTGGGCGAGCTTCTACTCTAATTTGTGGTATACGCCTATGTTAGTACAAAGATGGAGGGACCTACATTTTAACGCTGTCTTCGAACGACAAATGGATTTATAAGAAGATTTTTCGTGACAGAAATAATTAAAATCGGTAGTGGGCTACGGTAGCCGTGAATTTCTGGTAGATTATAAAATCAACAAATCAATCAATTACTTTGAGTAGACAGAAACGTAAATGCATACTATACATTAGGGTGGTCTTTAAATGTAGGAAGCAAATTTTTACATCAGATTTCCTAAGCCTCAATCCCTACATCGATGCTACTATAGTCCAAGATATCACAAATAAATTTTGGTCTCGAAAAAATTTAAATTAATTGTATTTCTTTTCTTCTAATACCCAAAATCGATACTGATATAAAAGAAGATATCACATATTGACTGAAGATGGTTAAGGTGTGTCGCAAAGTTCAGATTACCCTATCATCCCTATCATTTATATGTGATATCTCCCACTTTAGTAGTATCGATTTTGGGTATTAAATGAAAAAAAAATATTTTAAATTTTTGTGACACGCCTTAACCGACTCAAATCACCACCAAAATTTATATGTGATATCCTCGACTACGGCATTATCGATTTTGGATATAAGATGAAAAAAAAATTTAATTTTTTGAGTCTCTATGGAGTTATCTGCACTTTGCCCTCTGTCCGAAACGCCATAACCGTCTTCAATCTCGGTCACCGGTATGTATTACCAATTGAGGGGGTGAGACTGAAAAAATCTTTCATTTTAAGGACCACCCTAATGCACATATATATATAATATGGTAAATATACATTTATGGATTGAAAGGTTTACCGACTGCCAATAAAGAATTAACTACAAATTGCCAGTAATATTAGTAATGGGCTATTGGCGACAACAGCAGGCGGTGTCGGTAATCAAACAAAAGCTTCATGTTGCCATTGAAGCAGCCATACCAGGCGTGGTGCTGCAGGGCAACGCAAATGTAGCAAATTGGTATTCCATATAATTGGCATTGGAATGCAATAACAATTTATATACATAGTAATAATGCAACTATTACCTCCAGCTAGTTATAACAGCCAGTAATTTAAAGAATATTTAGTAAAAATTGTCGCACAATCACTAGGTGCATTTGGAAGCACTTGCGTTTATAACTTGCGCTTTGAGACGAATAAGCACAAGCCAACCGTTATGCAGCGTGAAGCGAAGGGAATACCATTATGGCGCTTAATATTGAAAACTAGTCAGTTAGTTATGGCGTTAAATTGACATCAAAATTATTGCATGTCGAGTGCCGAAGTGTATTGACACATTTGAAGCGAATTTACTATTTATGACAATCGCGACATAAGCTTTTGTGTAGCGCTTGCCGTTCATCAAGTATGCAAATTATGTCCAATTGATGGTGCGAAAATGAGCTGATGATCTGCGGCGACATGAAAATGTCATGTAAATGCAATTTAATTAATAAATTTATGCAGTTAAATGCATGCACATAAATACGTACACATTCAAGTACGATTTGTCATTTGTCACTCATACGCCGTGGTGTACTAAACGATGTTGCCGTACGCATATGAGAAACAGTGATCTTGGCGCGTTTAATTTAAATGGTAGTACAAAATATTAATATCGATTTAAAATTTCGATAAACAGGAAAATAATCTAAATAATTTCGAAAAATTAGTTGGTATCGTTTTTCCTTATTGAGTTAGATTAAGGGAATGAACAAATCTCGCAGAAATTTTTTCATTGGAGATGTTGTTTTACGTACCGTTAATAATATAGATATTAATTCAGAATTTTAATCTTCTGTAAGAACGCATTCAAAGCTTGATCAATTCATATAATTCGTATACACAAACAGAGACGAAAGACCCATGCATATCTTCGCCATTTCTGGGGGTATAGGTATCTGCTGGATGGAACATATGTTCCTTATCAAGCTTATTCATTTTTTTATAAGATCTCCAAAAACGTTAATTTTGATTTAATTCTTTTTAATATTAAACGTGCGAAATGCGTATCTACGGTTTACTGCAGGGACCGTCACGGCTATGATTTTTGCAACAAAAATCAGAATTTAACCGTTAAGACCGCATTTCTAATTTTGCGATCAAATTTACCCGTTATTTTATGATTTGTATTTTTCGATTATACCATAACTTCCAGTTTCATATTTAATTTTTTTAGCTCATAGAAGATTTAAAGGCGTCTTGAAAACGCAGTGTCTATTATATCCGTTAAAAAGGATCGTAAAAAATCCAAAGTAACGATCATTTATGATAGAAAAATTAAAAATAGTTCGTTAGTTAGTTCTTGGAACAAGCGACACCGCGACCTGAAAGATCTTTTGTGTCTCTTAAAGAGAGAGCCTATAACACAGTATGAATGAATCTTAAAAGGGCCTTGGTAGGCAAATGCTTTATAACAAAGAGTTCGATTATTTATTGAAGCTTCGAAATGGATCAGTCATTGTCTGGCCAAAAGCTGGACAGTAAAACTTAAACGAACGGCAGCGTTGATGCGGACTTAATCCGGATCAACTGCAGTTAATTCCCGAGCTGATCCAGATCAACGCTGCCGTCTATTTATGCTTTAACGCATCCAAGTTCCATAACCTTCAAGGCAGAGCCAGCTTTCCGACTCTGTGGTTACATCTATTCGATGCAAGCGGAACCGAAATCGGTTGTGACCAGTGAGGTACCCAGAAAATAGCCAAATGCCATTTATATTTTCTCAAATAATATTATTTCCATTAAAAGGGTACCTGAAGAGCCTGGCTCGTCTATGACCCCCACCGCTCCCCAGTATGTACTTACCAGGGACCGACCATAAGAGTTATTGATGAAAACTGTCATGGAAAAATTCACTATGAAGGAAATATTTTACAACTAAGTACACACCAATCGATTTATTTTTCACCGAAACTCAAATTTTTAAATAGGTTTTTATTTGCAATTTTTATGCAAAAATTAAAAATAAATAACAATTATATTTGATTTTTATATTATAAATCCAAAATAACAATTATTTTTGATTCTTATATTATATGCCTTAGACTTTTATAAAAGTCATCAATAAAAATCAATCAGTGACTTTTACTTTTAAAAGTCATCAATATAAATCAGTCACCGACTTTTATTTTTTAAATCATTCGTGCATAAGTCGTTAACATTTTTCGCAGTTAAGAAGGTGTTGGGAAACAAAAGTTTACTACGACTTATACAAATGACTTTTGCAAGTGTGATTTAAAAAATAAAAGTCAGTGACTGATTTTTATTTACGACTTTTATAAATAAAAGCCTTCGATAACTGTTATCTAAGACATGTAATTTAAAAACCAAAAATAACTGTTATTTGCAGATTATGTATATAAAATCAAAAATAATTGTTATTTTCGATTCATAAACAAGAGTCAGAAATAACAGTTATTTAAAGAATAATTAAATAAAAGTCAAAAAATAATCGTTAAAGAGCGATTTTTTTAAACAAAAGTTGTAACTGTTACGGTCCCCGTTACTTACTGCTTTCAGAGTGTACCCACTGAGTAATTATGGCTCTCGAAGAGGAGCAACTGAGACCACAGAATGGTTCAGGTGCCGAAAGGCAGTTGGCGATCCTTATTGTGCCATCTCATCGGCGATCTCATCATCCTCGATTCCACAATTAAAAAAGCAAACAAATACATATAACGGGTGATTTTTTTGAGGTTAGGATTTTCATGCATTAGTATTTGACAGATCACGTGGGATTTCAGACATGGTGTCAAAGAGAAAGATGCTCAGTATGCTTTGACATTTCATCATGAATAGACTTACTAACGAGCAACGCTTGCAAATCATTGAATTTTATTACCAAAATCAGTGTTCGGTTCGAAATGTGTTGAATGTGTGAAAAGTTGGCAGAAAATCCGCTTTTTTATCGACAAATTTTGTTCAGCGATGAGGCTCATTTCTGGTTGAATGGCTTCGTAAATAAGCAAAATCATGCGATTTGACGCCTTTAGACTATTTTTTGTGGGGCTACGTCAAGTCTAAAGTCTACAGAAATAAGCCAGCAACTATTCCAGCTTTGGAAGACAACATTTCCGAAGAAATTCGGGCTATTCCGGCCGAAATGCTCGAAAAAGTTGCCCAAAATTGGACTTTCCGAATGGACCACCTAAGACGCAGCCGCGGTCAACATTTAAATGAAATTATCTTCAAAAAGTAAATGTCATGGACCAATCTAACGTTTCAAATAAAGAACCGATGAGATTTTGCAAATTTTATGCGTTTTTTTTAAAAAAAAAGGTATCAAGCTCTTAAAAAATCACCCGTTATGTATGTATCTGTGTATGTATTCAGCTAAAGGCACAATATGCTGCGGCACAAAATGACGACCGTACTAAATGTATGCATGTATGTATGTATGTGCAATCAATATGTAGAGCCTCAGGAATTTTCAATATGCAAAGCATGCGGGAATAAAAATTTTCCTTCGAATGAAAAATGCAAGGAAATATACAGCTGTAAATATTTATTTTGTCTGTCTTACTTGTAATTGCAGCAATTGAAAAATAAAGAAAGCAGTGGCTGAAATAAAATAACAAACACGAAAAGGAGAACCTAAAAAACGTAGCACAGACCACAATATAACAAAAAGAAATACAAGAAAGCCGATATCGCTGATACCGCTCAAGAGCGCAAAAAGAAAATGGGTTTCGAAATAAAAGAAGAATAATCGCACAAAGTATGAAACATTTTAAGTGAAAGACCGTTAAACGGTATGAGATAGAAGCGCAAAAAGGGTCATTTGTTAGCCAATTCTCGCTAAAGAAAAAAAAATAAAATAAACGCTGTGCTGCCGGTGACCACAACGCTCCACGTAGAAAAACAAAGAATTCAAGCGCGAAATTGTTGCCAGTCAAGTGGCACTTAAACCTTGCCTCAAGCCTTTCTCATGGAATGAGGTTTATGTTAACTGATTTGATAAGGGTTATGTGTGTGTGTCTGTTCTGCCACAAAGCAGTAAATGATGGCACTAACTAGAATTGAATGCTTTCATAATGGGTGCTGAAGAAATGCCGCCTATTGTCTTTTCGTCGTTTTTAAGGCTGCTATACTTATACTATCTTGTCTGCATTCATCCATTCCTTTTTTTATAAGAAACAATTACTGTCGCATTTTATGGCACGCCTACAGCGCCGCTGAGTAGCTAACCTATTATGGGTGGCAATCAAAGCCACGTTTACCCCCATTATTAGCTTCCTTAGCTACCTCCAGCTTTCTGTGAAATTCTTGTGGTTATATTGATGTTTACAAACACAGTCAAATGCGGATAAATGAGTGCTGCTCTGATGACTACGTCTCAACAAGAAATCATAGAAAGAACTGCGTTACTCAGCACAACTTCTTCGGAGGCAATGTGCGTTCTACTCAACATTTTGCCAATAGCGAGTATTTGAAAACAAATCGCGGGATGCGTCGCAATATTTCTATTAGAGATAGAAAAATTTGGTCAGGGGAAGGGAGTGCTGTAAAAAAATGGGTCGCTTCGCTTACACTTACAAATTGTTCAGAACTAGAGAATAGGGTAAAAGTTGGAAAGATCTTTTCGCCTACTTGACCACTGTAGCGCCTTGCAAGCTGGAGTTGTTGTAACACAGGAGGTCACCGAACTTTTATTTTTTAATTCATTCGTGCAAAAGTCACTAACATTTTTCGCAGTTAAGAAGGTGTTGGGAAATAAAAGTTTACTACGACTTATACAAAAATAAAAGCCAGTGACTGATTTTTATTTATGGGTTTTATAAATAAAAGTCTTCGATAACTGTTATCTAAGACGTATATATAATTTAAAAATCAAAAATAACTGTTATATGCAGATTATTTATATAAAAATCAAAAGTAATTGTTATTTTTGATTTATAAAACAGACGTCAGAAATAATGGTTATTTAAAGATTAATTAAATAAAAGGCAGAAAATAATTAACAAAGAGCGATTTTTTTAATAAAAGTTGTAATTGTTACGGTCTCTGCATATAATATAAAAATTAAAAATAATTGTTATTTTGGATTTATAATATAAAAATCGAAAATAATTATTTTTTTTTAATTTTGCACATAAATTGCAAATACATTTTTTTTCAAATTTGAGTCTCGGAGAAAAAACAAATCGATTTGTATATATCACTTCGTTGTAGAACTTTTCCTTCATAGTGAATTTTTCTATGACAGTTTTCATCAATAACTGTTATGTTCGGTCCCTGCAGAAAATACATTATATAGTACAGTCAAACAAGAGGATTTTTCATAGTACCTTTTTTTGAATACTGTTAAGATAATCGCTAGGAATGTACAACTATTTCTGTAAATTTGTAAAGTCTTTCCGAATTCTGTGCACTCTTGTAACCGGAAAAATTTGTCACCATCTGACAAGTTGGTAAAAAAGTAATGCCCCGTGAAATATGCAGTGCCATAATTCCTACAAAGCTACATAGCTGAAAATATTGACCTAGAAATTTTTGGTAATAAAATTAACTTTTTAAATATGTTTGCGATATCCAAGGAATACTGCAAGCAAATACTTATTCAAGGTAATCCCCACAATATTCAACGTTATTGTTATATTATTGGCCACAAAGCAACAAAAAGTGCAAACACAATTTTGTAAGTTTTGCCTAAAAGATATTCCTGTAAAAAAATTAAAATTAGAAATCAAAAAAAGGGAATTTGTAGCCTTTGCATAGCTGGCTGGTGGCTATTGTTGATAAACTCATACATACATATGTACTTATTTACCAATAGCGCAAGGGCGAGCAAAACAACAAGCTCCCACAACACGCCGATTTGTTTGCCTGCCACAAGCGTTTGAAGTAGTGGCAAGACTGTTTGCCGCACAAACATAATTATTTAGGCCTAATTGAAACTTATACTCAAACACACATTATTCAAAGTATTTGCATTGTTTTAGGCACATCTTACCAACGAGCTACTTAGTGGCATTTCACAATTTCTCATAAATATTTATTTAAAGACAACCAGGAACAGTTTGGCATGGAAAGTCAAATTATCTATTTATTAAGAGATTTCACGCAAAGCCCGCATTAAAGTGATTTAGTAGAAAAATCAGAATTTTGTTCTTATATTATAACTATGCTATGCTGTTAACATTTTAACAGTGCACATGTATGTTTATCTTCCAGTAAAATGTTAAGAGAAAGGTAAGCCTCCTTTGATTCATTTATGTTAGTACTTATGTGTAGCCAAATTTTTCACATTTCAGTGAAGTCTTGTTATGTTCAATAGGCATTTTCAACACTCAAGCAAATTCATTGAAATTCAACAGTGCTGTTCACAAAATAATTCTCAATGAACTCTTGTATGGTTGCATCCTTTTTATTGAAATTACACGGTGAAAGAACTCTAGTACACTAGTGAACGCGAATGGCGTTGAAACGCCCAAAATTAAATTAAAAAAAAACGAAAAACTATTCCAAATGTTAGTCTGCTTTATAAGCTAAAGATTTAGTTTGACACACATATTTTAATATGTATGTAATACACCTGCTGTATAAGTTAACTAAACTCGACATTTCACACAGATGGCAATCTTCTTCAAAATATTTTCAAATACCCAAATTATGATGCATATTTAATTTCCCTAATTGCCTCAATTTAAGTTTACTTTGATTTTTTTTAAACAAGTGGCAACCCCCCTAAAAATATTTCAGAAAGAAAGCCTTTTTAAACCCATTTCGATTGATTTCCTTCTTTTAATAATTCAACTGACTTATTAAAGAATTTGAATACCACTTTTTAAATATCTGGCAACCCTCTTCAAACATTTCAAATCTTCAAACTAAAGGTGTCTTAACGGTCTTTCGCTTAACATCCGTGTTTTAATATTTCATATAACCTGTGTATAAGTTAATTAACTCGACTTCTCAAACAGTTGGCAACGCTCTTCAAAAGTAGTTTCAACCTAAAAGCACCTTAAGTATACTTCATCTCACATTGTGATACATAATTTAATTAACTAATAATTTAAGTAGACTTTGGGTTTTCAAACATGTGGCAACCCACTAAATATAGTTCAGAAATAAAGCTTTTTTAAATCCATTTCAATTGATAACAATATTTTACAAATTAATTTAACTGATTAAATAATTTGAATTAAACTTTTTAAACGGGTGGCAACCCTCCTTAAACAGTCCAACACTTACTAAATCTTAGGATAAACGGCTCTATTCTGTATCACTGTCAAATTCTTGTCACAGTTTTTATCACGGAAAAATATATGAAAAAGTTTAAAAAAAATTTTGTCACCGATACCGAATTGGACTAAAAGTCATAATTTTAAAGCTTACAAATTTTTCCCACATAATGGCCGCAAATAATCCGGAATAATTACGTTACACAAAATCTTTAGTTGGCTCTACTGAAATATATGAAATTTTGAGTTGTGTCGTTATTGCAGAGGACCATCGATATGCATCGTAATTTTAAATATTAAAAATCTCTTTGATTTCAAAAGGAATTTTGCATGAAAAATTATTAAGACGGTAAAGCAGATACATACTATATATGATTCCTCATTATTGTCATTCGAGCAAGAAATAATAAACTTATAAGGAATTTTGTTGACCCAACTTGACTACTTAATCAACGTTTTTTTTGTCTATAGCTCAACCTAACCTAATACTATCCCTGTAGGGCAGCAGCATGCCTTACTGAGTGACATATTAAGTTAGAGACTTAGTTTAAGTATCAGCATCCCAAATCAACTTCACACTTTGGTGAGTAAACTAAGACTACGTATACCGCATTGCGGAGAAAACTTTCAAAATAATGGCCAATGCGTATAAATATTGCTTAAGTGGATTAAATAAGGATAGACGGACATGTGTTCATATGTAGTATACTGAGTACACATAGTTGAACTTGGTATGCAGTGCATGTATCACTCTTGACTTCCAAATTTGTATACGACACAAAACACTCACACAAATTTGAATGCAAAAAGTGAACTTCAAATATTTTGTGTTAAAACTAATTTTCACAAAATTTGACGTCTATTGTTTTGTTGTGCATATAAAACATTGGAACGTCCAAATACTCATATGCATTTACAAAATATATCAAGCTAATTTTATATAC
>NW_023458556.1:29383212-29391216 GCF_013731165.1 Rhagoletis pomonella
GTATATAAAATTAGCTTGATATATTTTGTAAATGCATATGAGTATTTAGACGTTTCATTGTTTTATATGCACAACAAAACAATAGACGTCTTGCATGCATATTTTAGACTTAAGAGCACACTTCGCATGCAAAATTTGTGAAAATTAGTTTTAACACAAAATATTTGAAGTTCACATTTTGCATTCAAATTTCTGTGAGTGTTTTGTGTCGTATACTAATTTGGAAGTCAAGAGTAATACATGCACTGCATACCAAGTTCAACTATGTGTACTCAGTATACTACATATGAACACATGTCCGTCTATCCTTATTTAATCCACTTAAGCAATATTTATACGCATTGTCCATTATTTTGAAAGTTTTCTCCGCAATACGGTATACGTAGTCTCAGTTTACTCACCAAAGTGTGAAGTTGATTTGGGATGCTGATACTTAAACTAAGTCTCTAACTCAATATGTCACTCAGTAAGGCATGCTGCTGCCCTACAGGGTTAGTATTAGGTTAGGTTGAGCTATAAACAAAAAAAAAAAACGTTGATAAAGTAGTCAAGTTGGGTCAACAAAATTCCTTTTAAGTTTACTAATTCTTGCTCGAATGACAATAATGAGGAATCATATATAGTATGTATCTGCTTTACCGTCTTAATACTTTTTCATACAAAATTAATTTTCAAATCAAAGAGATTTTTAATATTTAAAATTAAGATGCATATCGATGGTCCTCTGCAATAACGACACAACTCAAAATTTCATATATTTCAGTAGAGCCAATTAAAGATTTTGTGTAACGTAATTATTCCGGATTATTTGCGGCCATTATGTGGGAAAAGTTTGTAAGCTTTAAACTTGTGACTTTTAGCCCAATTCTGTACCGGTGACAAAATTTTTTCAAAACTTTTTCATATATTTTTCCGTGATGAAAACTGTGACAAGAATTTGACAGTGATACAGAATAGAGCCGTTTATCTAAAGATTTAGTAAGTGTTGGACTGTTTAAGGAGGGTTGCCCCACCCGTTTAAAAAGTTTAATTCAAATTATTTAATCAGTTAAATTAATTTGTAAAATATTGTTATCAATTGAAATGGATTTAAAAAAGCTTTATTTCTGAAATATATTTAGTGGGTTGCCACATGTTTCAAAAACCCAAAGTCTACTTAAATTATTAGTTAATTAAATTATGTATCACAATGTGAGATGAAGTATACTTAAGGTGCTTTTAGGTTGAAACTATTATTGAAGAGCGTTGCCAACTGTTTGAGAAGTCGAATTTAATTAACTTATACACAGGTTATATGAAATATTAAAACACGGATGTTAAGCGAAAGAGCGTTAAGACACCTTTGGTTTGAACATTTGAAATGTTTGAAGAGGGTTGCCAGATATTTAAAAAGTGGCATTCAAATTCTTTAATAAGTTAGTTGAATTATTAAAAGATGGGAACCAATCGAAATGGGTTTAAAAAGGCTTTATTTCTGAAATACTTTTAGGGGGGTTGCCACTTGTTTAAAAAATCAAAGTAAACTTAAATTGAGGCAATTAGGGGCACACAATTTGGGTGTCAGACGAAAGAGAATTAGAAGGTTTTAGTTTAAAAATATTTTGAAGATGGTTACCAGTTTGAAATGTCGAGTTTAGTTAACTTATACAGAACGTGTATCACATACATATTAAAATATGTGTGTCAAACGAAATCTTTAGCTTATAAATCTGACTAGCATTTGGAATTGTTTTTAGGTTTTTTAAATTTAATTCTGGGCGTTTGAACGCCATTCGGGTTCACTAGTGTATCAGAGTTTTTTCACTATGCAATTTCAATAAAAAGGAGATAACCATACAAGAGTTTAATGAGTATTATTTGTGAGCAGCACTGTTTTTTCAATTTCGGTGAATTTGCTCAAGTGGTGAAAATGCCTATTGAACATAACAAGATTTCCACTGAAATTTGAATAATTTTGGCTACACATATGTAAGTACTAACACAAATGAATTAAAGGAGGCTGACCTTTCACAACAATAGGTACAATTTAATAGATAGCAAACTAGGTATTTGAAAGGAATTTATACCTTTTTCTTAACATTTTACTAGAAGATAAATATGCATGTGAACTGTTAAAATGTTAACAGTATAGCATAGTTATAATATAAGAACAAAATTCTGATTTTTCCGCTAAGTCACTCTATTGCGAGCTTTGCGTTAAGTCTTACAATAAATAGATAATTTAATTAACTTTCCATGCCAAACTGTTCCTGGTTGTCTTTAAATAAATATTTATGGGAAATCGTGAAATGCCACTAAGTAGCTCGTTGGTAAGATGTACCTAAAACAATGCAAATACTTTGAATAATGTGTGTTTGAGTATAAGTTTCAATTAGGCCTAAATAATTATGTTTGTGCAGCAAACAGTCTTGCCACTACTTCAAACGCTTGTGGCAGGCAAACAAATCGGCGCGTTGTGGGAGCTTGTTATATATGAGTTTATCAACAATAGCCACCAGCCAGCTATGCAAAGGCTACAAATCCCTTTTTTTTGATTTCTAATTTTAATTTTTTTACAGGAATATCTTTTAGGCAAAACTTACAAATTTGTTTTGGCACTTTTTGTTGTTTTGTGGCCAATAATATAACAATAACGTTGAATATTGTGGGGATTACCTTGAATAAGTATTTGCTTGCAGTATTCCTTGGATATCGCAAACGTACTTAAAAAGTAAATTTTATTACCAAAAACTTCTAGGTCAATATTTTCAGCTATGTAGCTTTGTAGGAATTATGGCACTGCATATTTCACGGGGCATTACTTTTTTACCAACTTGTCAGATGGCGACAAATTTTTCCGGTTACAAGAGTGCACAGAATTCGGAAAGACTTTACAAATTTACAGAAATAGTTGTACATTCCTAGCGATTATGTTAACAGTATTCAAAAAAAGGTACTATGAAAAATCCTCTTGTTTGACTGAACTATATAATGTATTTTCTTCAGGGACCGAACATAACAGTTATTGATGGAAACTGTCATAGAAAAATTCACTATGAAGGAAAAGTTCTACAACGAAGTGATATATACAAATCGATTTATGTTTTTCATCGAGACTCGAGTTTCGAAAAAAAAAATTATTTGCAATTTTTATGCAAATTAAAAAATAACAATTATTTTTGATTTTTATATTATAAATCAAAAAAAAAAAAAAATTATTTTTAATTTTTATATTTTATGCAGGGACCGTAACAGTTACAACTTTTATTAAAAAGCTCGCTCTTTAACAATTATTTTTTGACTTTTATTTAATTACTCTTTAAATAACCGTTATTTCTGACTTTTATTTTATAAATCGAAAATAACAATTATTTGTGATTTTTATATAAATAATCTTCAAATAACAGTTTTTTTTTTTATTTATAAATTATATGTTTTAGATAACAATTATTTTTGATTTTTATATTATATGTCTTAGATAACAGTTATTAAGACTTTTATTTATAAAAGTCATGAATAAAAATCAGCCAGTAACTTTTACTTTTAAAAGTCATCAATATAAATCAGTCACCGACATTTATTTTTTAAATCATTCGTATAAAAGTCATTAACATTTTTCGCAGTTAAGAAGGTGTTGAGAAATAAAAGTTTACTACTACTTATACAAATGACTTTTATAAGTATGATTTAAAATATAAACGTCAGTGACTGATTTTTATTTATGACTTTTATAAATAAAAGCCTTCGATAACTGTTATCTAGAACATATAATTTAAAAATAAAAAAAAAAATTGTTATTTGCAGATTATTTAGATAAAAATCAAAAATAATTGTTATTTTGAATTCATAAAATAAAGTTCAGAAATACGGTTATTTAAGAAGTAATTAAATAAAATTAAAAAAATACTTGTTAAAGACCGATTTTTTTAATAAAAGTTGTGAAAGTTATGGTCCCTGATTTTCAAAACAGCGGAAGGTCCTAAATAGGTTCCGCAAACTAAATTGAGGCAACCTCACGTTATACATATGTATAAGCTTGACCAGAATCGTATATTAGGTTAAGATAGGGTAGGTTGAAATATCTGCCAGTGACCAAAACAGCGCACCTAGGCTCGTATATGTAGTTGAGCCAGTTGTGATACGTAGATGTGTTGCAGCAACTCCAGCTGAACAAAGTTTTTTATCTGGAATTTAAATTTTATACGTCTTTTCAAATTTATGCCTTGGTATATAATAGCCTGTGCCCACAAATACTGAGTTCTTTCTATGATTTCTTGTTGAGACGTAGTCATCAGAGCAGCACTCATTTATCTGCATTTGACTGTGTTTGTAAACATCAATATAACCACAAGAATTTCACAGAAAATTGGAGATAGCTAAGGAAGCAAATAAAGGGGGGTAAACGTGGCTTTGATTGCCACCCATAATAGGTTAGCTACTCAGCGGCGCTGTAGGCGTGCCATAAAATACGACAGTAATTGTTTCTTATAAAAAAAAGGAATGGATGAATACAGCCAAGATAGTATAAGTATAGCAGCCTTAAAAACGACGAAATGACAATAGGCGGCATTTCTTCAACGCCCATTATGAAAGCATTCAATTCTAGTTAGTGCCATCATTTACTGCTTTGTGGCCGAACAGACACACGCACATAACCCTTATCAAATCAGTTAACATAAACCTCATTCCATGAGAAATGCTTGAGGCAAGGTTTAAGTGCCACTTGACTGGCAACAATTTCGCGCTTGAATTCTTTGTTTTTATATGTGGAGCGTTGTGGTCACCGGCAGCACAGCGTTTATTTTATTTTTTTTTTCTTTAGCGAGAATTGGCTAACAAATGACCCTTTTTGCGCTTCTATCTCATACCGTTTAACGGTCTTTCACTTAAAATATTTCATACTTTGTGCGATTATTCTTCTTTTATTTCGAAATCCATTTTCTGTTGGCGCTCTTGAGCGGTATCGGCATTATCGGCTTTGTTGTTTTTTTTTTTTATATATATATTGTGGTCTGTGCTACGTTTTTTAGGTTCTCCTTTTCGTGTTTTTTTTTTATTTCAGCCACTGCTTTCTTTATTTTTCAATTGCCGCAATTACAAGTAAGACAGATAAAATAAATATTTACAGCTGTATATTTCCTTGCATTTTTCATTCGAAGGAAAATTTCCTTCCCGCACGCTTTGCATATTGAAAATTCCTGAGGCTCTACATATTGATTGCACATACATACATACATGCATACATTTAGTACGGTCGTCATTTTGTGCCGCAGCATATTGTGCCTTTAGCTGAATACATACCCAGAAACATATTTCCTTCTTTATTTGTATTTCTACAGTCATTTGTGGCTTATCGCCACTGATGTGCCTTATATGCGAGCGATAAATCATTTTACAGCCTAGCATTGCTTGATTTGAGGTTCCCTTTGATGCTTTTATTTTTTTTTTCAGGGGAATTGCAAGCGAATGTAAATAAGATTGCCCGCCAAAAGATTTATGCAGCAAAGAGATCTATGGTCGTGCAAATTTTATACAAATGTTTGGAGAACACGCTCATATATATCAAGAATCAATGTTCCCATTTTTCATGTAGCCAAACCACATTTTTATGTGTGTATTTAAAAAAATATATATTAAAATTCGCTTTTATATTGCATACTAGGACAATGGAAATTGATTTATTACAGTCGGCACACACTCTGTGCAATATGCTCACAGTGTTTCAGTGTAATATTATAACAGCGAAAAAAATAATTTAGTTAGCACTGAAGGCATTTAAAATGAGCTTTGGTCTTTCATATGGGTCGAGGATATAAAAAGTATTCCCATAAATTTTTTTTTAACAAATTGCAGTTGAATGCTACAGTTAATTCTCAGACTTAATGCGGATCAGGGTAACAGTGACCAAAATTCAGAGAACGTCGAATACATTATCGGTAATGTCGTCATCATACTAATTCAGCTAGGAATCCAATTGAAATTAAAAAGAACTGATATGAATCAGTATGTTGACTGCATTACCGACGTCGAGGTAGATGTACAGGCTAGTTTTGTTTTTACTCTGTATTCTACGCTCTCGGAGCAAACAAAATACACGGGCGTGCCGCCTGTGGAAGCCGACTGGTCAGAACCAGTGTTGCCAACTCCAAAGGTACGAAAATCCCATTCTCCTTTGAAAAACGCCCTGTTTATCCCATTTTAAAATTCGAAAATCCCATTTATGAATATTAAATATTAAAAGCTTTTAAGAACAATGTATACAGTGACTCAAACAAATGACTACGTGTTGATTTTTTTTAAATATTCGTAATGTTTTTCGAGATAGTTCTTTTGGTATTTTTCTATAAAACTACCGTCTGAGGTTTAACCAAAATCATATCACAGATTCACACTTTATACAAAATTTAGGAAAACTCAACAAATTTTCGTAAAAATTTTAGTATTTTTTAATCTAATAGCCTTCATCATAACAATCAACAATATGTTTAAAGAGCTTTACAGAGTGACATTTTCATACAAATTTTCGATTCATAAAGCAGTTAAAATGTTCTTTATTTTTTATGAAGTTGGGTGTAAATCTTTAAAACATTTTTGGATATGCAGTTTTATAGCCCCAACTAATTTAGTGTAATGAAGTGGAAGTTTCAAACGGCTTTAATATGAAATTCATGCTTTTATGGGGAAAAGTGCAAAAATCCTATGTGCCCTGAATAGTGACTCGATCCACCAGTCACAAAATATTGTCCCACACGTCACAATGCCATAAAAAAATACAATGGACCTTATCATTATACTAACTTATTATACTGGAATTAAAAGCAAATAAAAAAAGCAATAGAACCATAAAATTGTATTTAGCTAAAAATCCAATAATGAGACGCAAAATCCCACGCGCCCTTTTATGGTGCGAAAATCCCAAATTGGTCAGAACTGTGTACTACAACTCAGTAGAGCCCAGAATCGATTCCCATTCCGAGCAATTCCTAAAAATCGTTTTTATATATTTGTTTGCTTTTTTAATTGTGGCATTGAGGGCAATGAGGTCGCCGATGAGATAGCACATTAAGGATTGCCAATTGCCTTTTCGGCACCTGAACCATTCTGTGGTCTCAGTTGCTCCTCTTCGAGAGCCATAATTACTCAGTGGGTACACTCTGAAAGCAGTAAGTACCAGGGACCGTAACAGTTACAACTTTTGTTTAAAACAATCGCTCTTTAACAATTACTTTTTTTTTTTTTATTTAATTACTCCTTAAATAACCGTTACTTCTGACTTCTATTTTATGAATCCAAAATAACAATTATTTTTGTCTTTTATCTAAATAATCTTCAATAACTATTATCTAAGGCATATAATATAATAATCAAAAATAATTGTTATTTATTTTTAGTTTTTACATAAAAATTGCAAATAAAAATTTATTTTAAAATTTGAGTTTCGTTGAAAAAAAATCGATTAGTGTGTATCACATAGTTGTAGAACATTTCCTTCATAGTGAATTTTTCCATGGCAGTTTTCATCAATAACTCTTATGTTCGGTCCTTGGTAAGTACATACTGCCATGAACCAACGACTACAGATCACCTAATCAGCCATCGTTGTATTTGTAATCGATTTTCAGAAAAAAGTTTTCGTAGCGTTTTTGACGTTTTTCGGTTTTGTTTACACCGTCTTCTACCTCTTCATAGTGATTTTTTAGCGATTGAATGTGTTTTCTGCAGCGATTTTAATTATAAATTTTGGTTTATTACATATGTATGATATAAAATAAAGTGCTGTGTGATCGGAACAAGTTTGTGCGTATGTTTGGTTTGCCAAAAGGCGTAAATTTGCGTGAAAAGTGGGTGCACGTTTGTGGCCGGAACGTTGGCATTGAAAAATCGACCCGTGGTAATGATATGCGATTGTAAAACACTTTCAATCATGAAAACCATATTTTATTTTTTTTTGCTAATTGTCATCAAGTTTCACTTTGTATATCTATCTATATATATAAAATTCAAATTATGTATGTACCTATAGAC
>NW_023458556.1:29391316-29394244 GCF_013731165.1 Rhagoletis pomonella
TACATTTAAGGCGCAGCGAAGCACGCCGGGTAATTGCTAGTTTTATAATAAATACCAATTTAATCGCACTCAATCACCGCGCCTTTTTCGTTTTCTTTGTTTGTTTTCATTCTTAGGCAGATGTCAAAAACACTCAGAAATATACTTTTTTCCTGCTTCTTTGATTAGGTGATCTTGTATTTTTGGTTCATGCATACTGCTACCCGTCCGATAAAAATAATATTATTTGAGAAAATAGAAATGGCATCTGGCTCGGAATTCCGACTCTGCCTTGAAGGTTATGAAACTTCAGACCATATTCTGCGTTAAAGCATAAATAGACGGCAGCGTTGACCCGGATCAATTCGGGAATTAACTGCAGTGGATCCGGATTAAGTCCGAGTTAATCCGGCTCAACGCTACCGTCTGTTTAAGCTTTTACTGTCCAGCTTATGGCCATACAAATACTAAGTCATTTCAAAACTTCAATGGTGGAACCCTTTGTTATAATGAATTCGCCTACCAAGGCCCTTTTAAGATTCATTAGGGAAGCCGAAGGTATCTTCATTTCATTTTCATTTCATTTCATTTCATTTATTCAGTCAATGGTTACAAAACCTTACAGACTAGAAATACAAATTTTCTTAAAGATAAAATTTAATAACACTTAAAAATAAATTGATTGCAATTTAGCCAAAAATATGGATCAGGACTGAGCAAAATCTAGATCGAGAGTTGTAAAAATTCGATTGAATTCCACAAGCGACCTTGTGATGGGTGCAAACAAAAAATAGTTCGATCTAAGCGTTGTGACATGAAACGGAAGTTGAGTACGTAGGACCCTTTGGGGTACATTAAAGCCAATTTGCTCGAAAAGGTTAGGGCAATTTATCATGCCAGAAATTATATCATAAACAAACATGAGAGAGTGCATTATGCGCCTTGACTTAAGCGATTTAAGGTTAATTAAAAGGCAACGGGCCTCATACGATGGGAATGGCTCATCAAAATGAAGAGGTTGCAGAGAAAACCGGGAAAATCGGCGTTGAATTCTTTCGATCCTGTCGGAATGTAAAGAGTAAATAGGGTTCCAGATTACTGAGGCATACTCTAACTTTGATCTTACTAGGCAATTATAGAGTGATTTTCTAGTGTATGGGTCTTTAAAATCACGCGCATAACGACGCAAGAAGCCCAAGTTAGAATTTGCCTTAGGTATAATATGATTGATGTGATTGACAAAGGTGAAGCCTGAGTCAAAAACCACACCTAAATCTAGATATTCATGTACGTTAGATAGGCAGGTGTTAGAAATAGTGTAAGTAGTGACAATTGGATTTGCAATTTTAGCAAAAGTCATTTGGAAGCATTTCTTTATGTTGAGCGACAGTTTATTTCTCACACTCCAATCAGATAGCTTATTTAGATCGCCTTGCAATGATAATGTGTCTGATAAACAGGTAATTTCATTAAACATTTTTAAATCATCTGCATAGAGTAAGAATTTTGAAGTACTAAAACAAGTTTTAATATCATTAATAAAAAAGTAGAAATAGCAAAGGGCCAAGAATACTACCCTGAGGCACACCAGAAGTGGCAACGAAGGGGTACGATTTAGCATGACTAATTTCAACATATGAGACTCGGTTAGACAGATAAGAGTTTAACCAAGAAAGAAGAGTTGAGTGGAAACCAAGCTCTTCTAACTTCAATAACAAAATGCTATGTACTACAGTATCGAAAGCTTTCGAAAAGTCTGTGTAAACAACATCGACTTGATGACAAGATTTAAA
Source organism: Rhagoletis pomonella (assembly GCF_013731165.1). Lineage (NCBI taxonomy): Eukaryota > Metazoa > Arthropoda > Insecta > Diptera > Tephritidae > Rhagoletis > Rhagoletis pomonella. Next base: position 29,393,089 of record NW_023458556.1, read on the forward strand.
GGCTGAGATGCAATATTGGGAAAATTCAGCAAGGTTTGTAACTGTGGAGCGACCGCAGACAAACCCATGCTGATGTGGATCAATTATTTCTTTTACAAAGAAATACAATTTATCTTTCACCACCTTTTCAAAAAGTTTTGAGCAGGTGGTGAGTTTAGAAATAGGCCTATAGTTTCGTACATCATTTTTATTACCAGATTTGAACATCGGTGAAACTGATGCAACTTTCCACCGATCAATAAAATCACCTTTGGCAAGGGAAAGATTAAAAATATGCTTTAAAGGCACACTGAGAGAGGAACTGCACTTTTTTGGTAAAAGTGGGGAAAAACCATCCAAATCTGTTTTTGTTGAGGACTGTAAAGAAGAAATGCTGTTCATAATATCAAACTTAGATACCGACAATGTCCCAAGGTCAAGAGAACTTGGAGAACAACTGGTATTTGAGGCGCTTCCACAGTCATGGACAAAATTTGAGCTAAAAAAATCAGCAAATAAATTAGCGGTATCAGATAAACTCTGAGAATGCTTATCACCAAAAGTCACACAAGTGGGAATGTTTGTGCAACCTTTTTTTGAACGTATGAAATTCCAGAAAGATTTCGGGTTGGATTTGAGTTCAACTTCATACCGAGCGATGTATTGATTGTATAACTGTTTATCAAGAGCATTAAACTCTCTTGAAAGTCGACTATACTCATCTTTAAAATTACAATCACCAGTGGATTTGTGCAGGTTAAAATATTTATTTCGCTTATTTTTAAGCCTTTTTAGGTTTCTTGTATACCAGGGGAGTTTGTGTATACGGGCGGGGCGTACAGGTACGATGTTGCAAACTACTTCTAAAACGTAATTAAGAAAAATATCAAAACATTCAGAGACTGATTTCGAGTTGAAGAGACTTTCCCAGTTTACATCCAAAAGCCTAGCATTCAAGTCTTCAAAGTTAACTCCTCCAAAGTCATAAGTGCGCGGTTCATTGAGAGAAACTGGGCTAAAATTTAACACTTCTAGAGTTATTGAGAGAGGAACATGGTGCATGTCCGGGCTACAGAGTGGAAATTCACACTCATCTAAATTGAAACTTAGGTTCTCGTCAACAAAGACAAGATCTAAAATATTATTCAGTCTATTAGGCAGATAATTAATTTGGATA
>NW_023458556.1:29394344-29408970 GCF_013731165.1 Rhagoletis pomonella
AAATACTCATATGCATTTACAAAATATATCAAGCTAATTTTATATACAAGTCCCAGCGTGCATATAAAGTGGCCATTTCGCAAATATTAAGTTGTTATATATATAACAGACAAATGCCACTTGAAAGCAATTTACGAAGAATAAATTAAATTACTTCAGTAGCGATTTGTTAGAGCTTTTCATTTCAATTTCAAAGCAAGTAATTGAAACTACAAACAAAAGTTGTCTCGTGCCCCGTTGAGTATTGCACTAAATTTGCAAAACATACATACAAAAGCACAAACACATGCAAGGCTCAACTCTAATCTCGGTGATTTTCCACTTGCCATATTGGATTTGTAAGTGAAAAGGAGTAGAAAAAGCGAGAAGATAAGTGCAGAATTTTCTTGTCTGCTACCAGCTTGGGTAACAGTTTGATAGCGCGTTATTTTATATGCCTTGAAGCACGCTTTTAGGCGCATGACATGTCAACTCAAGCGAGGTGGTATTATATGTATGTATGTAACGTTTATATAGCGTATACATTTAAGCTAACTTATCATTCAAACTGCGACGCGCATACTCATATAAATCTTATTCTAAAAATGCCAAAACCTAAACGCCGTAAAAATGTTTTCCACTCAGGCTTCTTGCTTGCGATCTTAGGTTGAAGTCTTCAACATGTTATGTAAATGTGTCGCAGATTAATTTGTTGCGCGGCTTAAATGACTTAAATGTTTCTCTGATTATGTCATTGACGGCGCACAGAAGAGTTTACAGCGAGGCATTGTTCTTTCATAAATTTGTTTAAATTTCTAGCGCAGGCACATACATACATACATACATAAGTATGTATGCTTAATTTCATGTAAGGGTGCTGGTAATTGTGGCACGTATTAGATTTGCGCACGTATTCATCTTGATAAATATAATTTTATAATGTGGCAAAGTGAATTTGCCTTAGAGTGTGTAGCTATTAATGGTGAAAAATGTGGTTTTAGCGTTTAGACAGCCGTAAAGGATAACAAAATTATTCAAAGTCTTCCACTAAGCTGCCTATAAATTGAGTATTCTATTTAAGAAGTAACTGGGATTTTAAAATACTTTGTTGGCAATGCAGATATGGCATCGTAAGTCTAAACAAAATTAAAAAAAGTATAATTTGCTTTTTTCGTATGCCACTCCTTACAATCATTTAAAAAAGTAAAATGTATATGCATAAATACTACTGATCTTATGCTGACAACACGCGAGGCAACCGTTGCAGCAACCAGGAAATGTTGCCCCACCTGTCACCCCAAAATCAAATTATTTTGATAGTTTGTGTTGGTTCCCGAGTCGGTTGCCTTGTGTGTATCGTTGTGTATTGGTTTTATTGGATTAGTTGGTTGAAAAAGTGAACTGAAAGGGTCTTTTTGTAGAAAGTAAAAATTTCTTCCGTAACGGTTGCCTCGTGTGGATTGAGCAAGAAAACCACATTGCCTCAACACGTTGCTTTAACGGTTGCCCCGTGTGTAGTCAGCACTAGACCCAGACGTCAAAATACTCTTGATGTCTATTATTTTGGAATTAAGACCGCCCTTAGGGCGACGAACGCTCGCTCTTTTTCTCTGTTGATTACAGATTGATACGCTACTTGTCAACGCTACTATTTGATATCTCCGCTTATGCCAATGTAGATGACCTTTCTCTCTCTGTTGCTTGCTGGAAAGCGTTTAACCAGCTAAAATTAGTGCTTGCTGATAGCAGAAGGTTGGACGACTTTGCTCCCTATTAACCCTTCCTCCTCAGATTTTTGGTATTGAGCTGTAACTTTTATAGAACTCTCACTAGACAAAAGACCACCGCCGCACAGTGATTCCCTTCTATACGAAATATGGGCAAAAATAGAATTATGGACGGATTTAAATCAAAATTCGCCACTTAGTAAAATTGAGGATGATAAATTCAAAAATGCAATTTGCTTTTGGATAACTTTGAAAATTTTACAAAGTTTTAGTTTTTTGAAACGGGTTTCCACCTGTTACAAATTTTATTAAAATCATTTAATAAGTTAAATGGACTAGATATTACAATATGGGTATCAATTGAAATGGTTTTGAAAATGCTTTATTTTTAAACGACATGTAGAAGAGAAGAGTAGCCACATGTTTGAAAAATCAAATTAACTTTAACTAAGGGAATAGGGTAACTGAAATATGTATATCAATATGGGTATCAGACAAAAGAAAAATTTGGACATATTAAGCAAGAAATAATTGAAGAGTAAAAACATTCCGGAGTTCATTTAAGAGTACAGTAATTTAAAAGGAATGTAATCAGAACAAATCTGGCATATTTTTGTATTTTTTTTTTACATAGTTTTAAACTTGGGATTTTACGATAATTCTTAAAAATAAATAAATAAACATAAGTGGCAAACAATATCACTTTGAAATGGCGTGCTATATTGTAGATATGACAGATATGTATGTATATGTATGTATGTATGTAAACATCTACATTAACAATTTATCTCATTTTTAGCTAGATTATATCTGTTTAATTTCCGTTTGTGTTTATAGACTAAATCACATCATCCGAAAGTGTACGCATAAAAGGCAAAAATCAGACAATGCAAATATTCATCATACGCCCCGACACACCTATTAAAATTCATATTTATTTGCTTAAGCCCAGTGAGCATGAGAATTAACGGCTTATAAATCATGTATGCCCTACGCAAATCTTAGCAGTAAAATTGTCATAGACATTTTGATGGCAAAGTAGTTTCGCACACAATAACTTTTATGGAGTAATATATGTACATACATGGTTGTTAATAAATATAAATGCATGTGTGCCAATATGTTTTCCTAGGCCTCAGGAAGTCTGCTGTGCTATCAGCTGTAGCAAAGCGTAAATGACTGGAAAAAAATACTAAATAAATTTAGCGTGAATTTCGTGGCGCATTTGACAAACCATTAAAGAAGACATACATACGCACATACATATGTATGCACATAACTACGGTTCGCAAAGAAATAAGTATACAAATAAAACCTAAACAAAAGGCAATAAAAGGAAATCACTGCTTAACAGCTGTGCGCTGCTGTATTTTTACTAGCGGTACTACTAAGATTGCCAGAACTAAAAGATTAAAAAAAAAATATATATATTTGTGTACACATTTATGAAGAAAATAATAAAATCACATAAAACGTAAGTGAATGATGTCTGTGCAGTGAGCCACCCACTTCCGCCGCTTTCTCATCTATGTGCGCGCCGTTGTTGTTATCTGTTTAGCCTGCGGATCGCAACGGAAGTGCGCATCTCACTTCGTTTCTATTTGATGCTACTGTCAAATGCAATTGCCTGTGGGCGAAAAATCTCGCAACCACAAATACGTGTAAATCAGATAAATTGCGACGCCTAATGTTAGTGGCTTTATGACTGGCACATTTCATGCGCTATTAATGTGGCACTGAAGCAAGAAACCAAGGCAGTTGAGCATCTATTTCCTCCAAACTTCCGCCTTTGCTAAATAAGCATACTTACTTAGTCATTTAGTCAATGACTTGGTTGGCAATGCTTTCTGTTATTCATTTGATGTCCGCCTCTGGCGCCATGCACCCACTCAATTGGCTGTTTCAAGTCGCTGGACACAAAATGACGTTGTAGGTCTTGTTGTAATGCTTGCTAAGACATTGGAGCTTTGGCAGCCGCCACTACTACATGTACATATACGGAATGAAGAACGGGCCTGTTGTAGCTTTCGCAAGTTTTGGCAAATAGATTTCGAGTGAAAATCGTACGATTCGGTTTTCAGTGTTTTCGTAATCGTACGCTTAAAAATATAACCACTTGAAGAGTAGCCCTTGAATCGCAATACGATTAAGATAGAGATTAAGATGAATATTAAGACTGAGGTCGTTGGATACTATGTAGTGCAGAAAAATACTCATATAATATAGTGAATAATGTGCATTACAGGAAGAAATTTCACTTCCATCACGCGTAGGATCCAAGTAAATGTTTTTTTTTGGAAAGAAAGTATGTATGTACGAGCAATTTCGCTATGGGAACAGTGAATTGCCAACACTGGGTTTGTTCACTCTTTTCCCCATAAAGTCAATAGAAAAATTTCAAATTTTTTTTTAAAGAATGCACAGAAAGACTGCAAACATAAGTATACTTGTGCCAAAATCAACGGCTCTTTTCAGTATTTCCGAATATAACTTTGAAAGTTTTTTAACAAATTAGTTTCAAAGAAAATTCATAGTCCTTTAAGGAAGTTATCAGCGGTGAGTATAGTAAGTTTTTTTTTGGTAAATGTGTCACAAACGAATAAATAAATAACACCAAACGATAAAATAATAATACGAAATTTTCAATATCTAATCATCTTTATGCACCAAATTAATCGACTTTAATTCTACAGGGTTTTCTTTTTAATTTGATACTCAAACTGATTTTCTACATTGCACTGAATGTTTTCAATACGTTTTTGAAGTAATTATATTTTTTTTAAATTTCGAAATCCTTTCAAACTAAATTCTGACATCAAACGCATTTTTAATATATTTGGCCAATGGTTTCGCGAATATGTATATTGATTTTTTTTTTTTATAAAATTTACTGCCGCAGGGTGTAATATCGGCGAAGAATTTGAGAATAGTGAAACTTTAAGTGAAAATTCCACAAATGGCCCAGTGCCAAAACTAGTTTGTCTCCAAACATGACAAAAGATGATGAAAATTCTTCACAAAATACATCCTGTCGGAACAAACAACCAGCGAGATATCTCCGATATTGAAGAACTCGACAGAGCGGAGAGACATTTGAGCCGTTTATTTTGAAAGTGGCATAAGTCACTTCCCAGCTCTTGTACTTAAATGATCGGTTACTGATCATTAACCATTGGTAGAAGGTTTTGTCATTAGTTTACGACGATAGAACGATTTGCAGATGAATTCGGTTACAAGTAGCCGGTCATTTAAGCGCAAGAGGTACGAGGTGACTTATGCCACTTTCAAAATAAGCGGCTCATTTGAGCTTTAACTAACGAGCATTTTTTCTTCCTTTAAAAGATGAAAATAATAATTTAATAATTGGGGGTACCCCAAGCCTATCCCTACATGTCTTCGACCCATTTTGATTTTCTGGCGAATCCTAGCAGGCCCTCCAGAGCAGCTTTCCCCAAGGTATCCAGGTTCTAGAAGAAATGGTCCCCAAGAAACTTGAGGTGTTTTCCTCTAAGTCCTGGATACTCGCAAAGGGAGTTCTGGACGATTCCTACTCTCCTCACCCCTGCAGATTCTACAGAAATCGTTATGCGTTTGGGCTAAAAAGCATTTTGCTGAAGAGATACTAGACACCTTGTTTGATAACCTGTTAAAAGTCAGAACACTATTGACTCTACACAAAATTATAAACACGAAAGAACCTCAATATCTTTACTAAAGGCAAGGTCTTCGCTTCTAGTTCTCATTAAATATCGGACTTTTGTGTCCGAACGTCAGTTCTTTATTAATTCTAAGCGTCTTTAGAACCCTAAATTTTAAAGAAAATATACACACATATGTACATATGTAGCGCTGCGACCTAACTAGATCTATTGAGTTAACGATTAAATGTGTGTTAAAATTATGTTCCGTGATTTCCTTCTCCAGCCCACCGAATCTGCAATTCGTCTCCTCGGAGTCCCATTTTTCTAGATGGCAACTGAGCCTGGAGTGTACTGTCAGATGCCCAGTGAGAGTTCTTAAGCCCTCTCTGCTAACCTTCTTTGATAGCCATATTTGAATATTTCGAATTTTCAAACAAGTGATAGCCCTCTTCAAATAATTTTCCAACTAAACCCTTCTTAAAACTCTTTCATCACCTATATTACGATTGATTAAGCATATTTGCTCCAAAAAACAATACTAGGTACCTATATAAGTATGAATGCAATGGGTTACGTTGAGGATAAATTAAGAAAATCTTTAAATGCTTATATTTTTTTTTTCGTGTCCACCGATTTGATTCTGATTTTTGTCTAACCACTAGAGGTAGCACCTCAATTTAATATATAACCCAATTCAATCTAGTATATATGTATATGAATTATATTTAATAAGAAACTGCGCTAATGGTTTATTATATTTTTAACAAAAGAAGCTTTATTTTTATCTACATACAGTATCGGTCATATCTATAGCACGCCATTTCAAAGTGATACTGTGTGCCACTTATGTTTATTTATTAATTTTTAAGAATTTTCAATTAAAATATAGTTCATTCTCAGACAAACCCGATACAAACACAAGCTTAATAATTTGTAGAAAACTACAAAAAACTGCAACAAACTTTCACATAAATTTCAAACTTTTTTCTCGGAAGTGTTAGAATTTTTTTGAGTACACAGTTTTTTAGCCCCTTCATTTTTAGTCTAATAATGTGCAAATTTGAAGTGGCTACGAACTACCGTTTATTTTTTAGAATTTTTTTGTCGCATTGGCTTCCATATAATGAATAAACTCAATTTATTTGTATATGGAAGAAATCCGCAACACCTTTGGCGAAAAAAATTCTAAAAAATCAACGGTAACTTTTATCCACTTGAAACTAAAAAAAAAAAAAAAAAAAAAATTGGGGCTAAAAAACTCTGTACTCAAAAAAATTCTTACACTTCCGAGAAAAAAGTTTCAAATTTAGGTGAAAATTTGTTGCACTTTTTTGGAGTTTTCTACAAATTGTTACACTTGGGTTTATATGGGGTTTGTCTGAGAATGAACTGTATTTTAATTGAAAATTCTTAAAAATAATTAAATAAACATAAGTGGCACACAATATCGCTTTGAAATGGCGTGCTATAGATATGACCGATACTGTACATTTTTAGCTTCATGAATCAAAATTAACTGTACAATGTGTCTTCCGCGAATCAGGCAGTAACTTTTGTACATTTATTTATGTAGCATTGATATGTGCGTATACTTATGTACATATGTATGTATATGGGGCGTTCCATACCAAAACGGACGGGGTTCACACTTCATTTGTTTGATTTGTTTCAATTTTTTAGGGCTGATGCATAAACATAAATAATAAATAAATATGAGATTTGAGCTTGTTTAATACATTTTAAAAAACTTTACAACAAAAAAAGAAAAACAAATCGATTTAGTAGTTTTCCAAATATCAGGAAAACGGGGCGAGGAAAAAAATTAAAAAAAAATCATACATGCACATATCAAATTCGCTATGAAAAGAAATATTTTTAAATTTTTTTACTTGAAAAAATTTTTCACATACAATTTTTTTGATAAAAAAAAAATTGCTTTTGAAAATATGCCATTTCAAGAAAAATCACAATGGTAGCTCTGAGTATTGCGCAATATTTAAGTATAGTATTGTGGAGTGCACTCTAAAATAATTTGAGTTATGCATTTTTTTACACCCAAATTGAGTAAAATGAGTATGTACACTTAATCGAACGGGTTTCCTCGTAACTCATCTTGTATGGCGATTTAGGCCTACAGTTACGGGGAGTCACTGCCTTTTGTCCCTAAATTTAATGAAAAAACTGATATTGCTTAAAAATCTCTATGAAAAGAAATAGAGAAATTAAGCTCAAATTTCATATTTATGTTTATGCATCAATCCTAAAAATTTGATACAAATCAAACACATGAAGCTCCGTTTTGGTATGGAACGCCCCATATATTTCAATACATACATATCTATGTAGGCTAGAAATACCACAACAGCAGCCACCATTGTGATAACGCACTCAGGCGTATGATTAACTTTTCTATATTTATAGTAGAAGAATATAAAATATATCGCAAGAAACTACTTAAACGTAATGCTTTCATATTAGGGCACAATGAATTTAGTAGTTATATTTATAGCAAAACTCTGACATTATATTTAAATTCGATTTATACAAACATCAAATAAATAAATTACTCATGTGCAGTGTACGTATATTTGAGAAATAGAAATTTTGTTGAATGCTGCAGATTTTAAAGACAGATATTTAACATATGTAAATGCAGTGTTAATTAACACTGTATCGAATCTTGCAAGGCAATTAGCACAGCTGCTGTTGCTACAAATTAATACTGAAACAACAAATTCTAGCAAATTATTTGCAATACGGGAGAATATGTACATATGTATATGAATATTGTGTGCCATGGGTTCTGCAGCAGCAAATTGGCAAAATTCATGACAGATACATGAAAATGCAATCAAATGCAGATGAAAAACATTAAATTGTAAGATTTGGGAAACTGCAGACCACAGATGTAAGAAAAATGCACAAAGCAGCAATAGAAATTGAAGGAGAGAATCAGCACCCGTTGGGACAAAAATGTTTTTTGAATGAAAAATTTTAGGATTCCATTTTGTAGGTTTAGTAACCTAAAAGCAATACTTGACTGAGTCAGAACTAATCCTCTTTCTTCTTCTGCTTTTTTTATTGGCGCTGTCCAAAACAGCACGCCAGTCGTCTCTCTTCTGTGCTAACTGAGGCCAATTGGAAATGCCGGCAAAGTCCATCAGCCTTAGCCTGTTATCGGACGTTTCGTCGTGGAGGCTGAATTTTCCGACGGTGAATCCAAAGATCCCTACCTTGGTCACCCTGGCATTGAAACCGCCAAGCACGATTTTGATATCAGGGTGGGGGCAGCGGTCATAGAAACTATCCTTGGACACTTTGTCCTTCTCTTCCGTCGGGGCGTCGGCGCGATTGAGCGAAATGTTAAAGAAGCTTGCCTTGATGCGGATTGAGGCGAGACGTTCGTCCAACACCGAATTTGCGCTCCTTTATATGGCAGCTATAGTAGACGTCGCAAGGCCCTAAAAATTTCTTGCCTTGCGCCGTACAATGCATTTCTTGGATGGCGGTGATGACAGCTGCTTTTCTCCTTACGAGCGCATCAACCATCCAGGCAGAGGCACCTTCCACATTACGGGTCTGGAAATTCCAGGTGCACGCCATCAAATCGTAGTCCTTTAAATGTTTGCCGTGATCGCCATCAAAAAACGGGGAGGACCGTCTCATCCGAGTTTTTGTGTTCGTTTACTCGCAGCGGTTTTTACGTGGTGGGTCCTTATTTATACGAAGGGAGGAGTTTCTTAACCGAAAACATGTTTATATAGCCAGCCGCTTGCTCAAAGACAGATGCCCGCTTGCAGCTCCACCTACTGGTGAACAGACGCTGCAGACGCTCCACCGAAGCTCCCTCTTATTCTACCATGAATCTAGGCTGAACGACAACTATACCCCATTGCATTCACTTTTAAGATAATTGCGCTGAGAAAATTAACAATGGCTGATGCACGAAAACATTTGAAAGTGCATTAAATAAGAATATTAAAAAAAAAAATGGTTGCATCTATGTCCACGAATTTGCTTGGAGCCATTGTGGCATGCATAAATATTGCTCTCGCTAGATGCGGCAAAATCTTGCTGGCGCTCCTAGATACCAAAAACTTTTAGATTATAATAATGACCGAACTGCGGTAGGTCATGAATGATGTCAAGAACAAGAATTTAAATAAAATACCATCGACACAAACTACGCATGCATGTATTGTACATACAAGTTATATACAAACGCACATGCACGAACTACGTATAATAAGTGATGCTAACGCTTCGGTGAATAATACAAAATACAGAGACCTAGTATGTAGATACATATGAATATCCCCATATATGTATACACATTAAAGATAAAGAAACAAAAATCGCACAATCAATGCTACCGCCACAAGTGGGAGACGCAAGTGCATACGCAGGAAAAGTTATTTTCTACCAAAGCAAAAATTGAAGAGAAAAAATAAACACAAAATTTATACAACAACATAAAACACATGCAACATCAGCAGCTTCCGTTCACTCGATTGCATTTGCGCTGACAAATGCAAAACAGCAACAAAGTATTTGAGAAACAAGTAAGAGCAGCGCTGTCTTCGGCTATGCCGAAGGCTTCATACCTTTCATGAACATCTGAAAACTTTACTTTAACAGATTACTGCATTTGAAAACATTTATATATTCACAGCACACATAGATAGAGGAGTTACATATATAAAAAATCTTATCAAACAAACTATGCAGGATATACCCTATATAGCACCAATCAAAGTGATTTTCACTGCTGTGTGATCGGTATGTAAACCGGTAACACAATTTAATGCGTTTAGCTTCTTACATAAAGGAGATATATCGCAAAAACTGGTATAGGAACAATCAGTGGTATAAGAGATAAAGCTTATACAGCATAGATTTTGACGATTTTCTCAGTAGACTTTGTATTATTATTTATAAAATATCATACGAAATTTATCGGTTTTAGCTGTTCAAATAAAGGAGTTTTACAGTAAAACCCCATATATGAACAATCAGTTATATGGAGGCAATATATAAGTTACAGTGACCCGATCTTTGTCAATTTTACTGTAAACTATCTGTTGATAATGAGTGAAAATAGTGCGAAATATCATGTTTCTAGCTGCATATATTTAGAAGATATAACAAAGAATCTCATATCTGAACAATCAGTTGTATGGGAGCTATATGTAAAAGTGACCCGATCTTTGTTATTTCCACTGTAAGAATTCTGTTGATAATCGTTGGAAGTATTGCAAAATTTCATGTACCTAGCTACATAAATCGAGGAGTCATAAAGAAAATTCTCATAACTGAACAATCAGTTGAATGGGAGATATATGTTATAGTGACCCGATCTTCTGTTCTGTTAATAATGTGCGAAAACGGTGAGAATTTTCATGTTCCTAGCTGCATAAATGGAGAAGTTATGGAAAAAAATCTCATATCTGAACAATCAGTTGTATGGAGGCTATAGGTTATAGCGACCCGATCTTCGTCATTTTCTCTGAAAGTATTCTTTTGATAATGAGTGACAACAGTTCAAAATTTCATGTTACTAGCTACTTAAATGGAGGAGTTATAACGAAAAATCTTATATCTGAACAATCAGTAGTACGATAGCTACAGGTTATAGCGACCCGATCTTTGTAATTTTCATTCTGAGTTCTCTGTTAATAATGGGTGGAAGTATTGCAAAATTTAATTTTCTTAGCTGCATAAATGGAGAAGCTATAACGAAAAATCTCATATCTGAACAATCAGTTGTATGGGAGCTATATGTTATAGTGGTCCGATTCTTCCGGTTCCGACAAATGATTAATACATAATAAAAATACACCCACCTACCAAATTTGATCCCGATATCTCGAAAACTGAGAGACTAGATTGCATACAAACAGACGGACAGACAGACAGACAGACAGACGGACAGACGGACAGACGGACATGGCTAAATCGACTCAGCTCGACATTCTGATCATTTAAGTATACATTTTAATGGGTCTATCTCTTCTTATTCTGGTACTTACAAACATGGACCAAAGTTATAATACCATTTCATGCTCATGAAAGGTATAAAAATATATAAAATGTGCCACAGCGGCAACACAAAAGCAGGGTGTGCGTGCAGTGGCGAAGACGTAAGGGTGTGTTAGACAAAATATTTACATGCGCTCATTCATAAATATTTATCATAAAATTTGTGTGCGCGATTAGTTTCCTAAGGAACCATCTATAGAACTGGCAACAGTGTGGCATTAGTTTCGGACCAGTTCTTGAATATTGAAAGAGTATTTAGGATAATTAATGTCACTAAATAGGATCCGAAAAGCTATTAAATTCAGGAAAAAAGACAAAGGTAGAGGGGAAGAAATAGAACGCGTCTTAATTTCCACACAATTTTTGGATCCCACTGCATTCAAGACTATCCAGCCGCTTGGGGCCTTACAAAAAGTATTTTCTACCAAAGCAAAATTAGTTGGGCTTTGCATTCATTTCAGCGGTAGATGTTTCTAAGTATAGACAGCATAGGCACATATTTCCAGTGCTGCCACAAGGGAGCTAGTTACTTATTTAGTCTACGCATAGTAGTAAGATGCAGTCTAGCCCAACTGTGCAAAGAAAGCGCCGGCCACTGTTATACATACCTACATATGTATCGGCCACTTGTGCTTTCGGTTGTGGTAAAGTATTCCTCTGTGTCTTCATAATGAATGATAATGAAATGGACGTATACTTGGAATATAGAACCAATTGTTTCCTCTAGAGAAGAACCTGTTGGTCGATAGTCGATCTAACGACGCTTGAAATGTAACTCACAAAGTTACTTCTAGCTGGCGGGCATAAGCTTATATGAGAAATTTCAGGTCTCAACTACATCTGGACTAAAATGAGATACGAAGTTGGACCCGGTACTTTCCCTAAATCCCTGAAATTAAGAAGATCTATCCATATGTCTGAGCTTACAAGTATTTGCCAAGCAAGCGGGCCGCCAGTTATTGGGAAAGCCGGCGGAAGTTATAGCTGTGGCGTCTTTTACAGTCGAAGTTGATACATACAACCTGATTTTCGGAGACTAGCACCCATGTCTACAATCAAGTTGTAGAACGAAAATGAAAAGGCAACGGTAGAATGCCTTCTGTGCACAAACAAGTTTATTAAAAAAAAATAAAAGTATTGCAAAAACAAGTATTTATAATAAATATATATTGTTGTTTAGTATACATATATTTGTATCCCAAATAAGGATTATACATAAGTACTTTAAATACTATATCAGAGCTCACATTTGTCTGGTTATTTGTTTACATTTTTCATTAAGCTTACAACAATAAAATACCCAACACAACTATAGAATAATAGTTTGTAACCAGATAACCAGGCAATTATCTTGGTACACTTCACGTGGCGTCAATCTATACGAAGAAGATATCAGTTAACGTCATTCCAAATTCGTTCTGATATATGTAAGCCCCAACAACATAATCAATTTTTATTAACCAGCATGGTTAGTGTTAACATAGTTATACGAGGTTTATGGTACCAAAACGGATCTTCGTTGCTAATTGGGCGTTTAAGTTCTTCAACCAAATCTAACCTAATCTAACTTCTAGCCCACCTCCGCGGAGGTGATATCAATAGAAATAACGGGGGGAAATTTAGTATAGAAATTGGAAGAACCGACAGCTGGAATGACCTGACTCCAACTTTAAGAAATATTAATTTGCTACATAGAAGGCTTAAAAATACCCGAGGTAGAAGACCCCAAAGCATTAGTGCTTGCATCTTTGGACACAGGTCAAGGACGTGAGCCTTCTGTGGAAATGTTTTAATGCGAATAACACAATTTCAAGTGCCAATTAAGCACAGCTGAAAGCTTTCTGTCTAGTGAAATACAACCCTGATCGGTTTTGGAGTACGTGAGTTTAGATTTGACTAATTCCATACATCTGTTTTGACTTCTTGTGTCTAAATCGTAGAAGAAAATGCGAAAGCCGTGAGCTTGCGAGAAAGACGTTGAATAATTATAACAGGCATCTTAAACGGGGAACATATACAGGACTAAGAAGTCACTTAAACAAAACGCAGCATGTGGCTGTTAGAAAGGCGGTTGTGCCTACCCCAATATATACAGCTATTTTGTAGGGTGATTGACTGACTCAGATTTTCCGAACCGATTTCCACCAGTTTTATTTTTTGAAATCTATAGGCGGTTTTTTGAAATCTTGATTTTTCAAATATCGAATAAAACGGATTTTTGGATCGCTTTTTTCATTTCATCCAAATCTTGACCTCTCAAAAGAGCTTGTCGGTTCTTTGAAGTTCTACAATTTAGGGGAAGCCCCTAAATAGTATCAAAATTATATCCTAGGTTATTTGTGGATGGACAGTATATCATATTTGATTCCAGTAAACGAATGCTTCGCCCTTAAACGCTTTCTGCGTGACCTTCTCTTCGCATTTGTTTTCTGTTTTTTATGGTAGAAGTGCACTCGTAGGTTTTCCATTATCTGCCTAGGGGGGAAAGCTGTTTGAACCCAGGATCTCCCGAATGGCAGTAGCAACCTCTAAGCACTCGGCTACGAAATGAGACGGACAAAAAAAATTCAACAAAGACCAAATGTGAGCTGTTCACTGATTTTTATTTGATTTAATTTTGATAGAAAAAAATTTTGTACTTATTTTGCTTTGCTTTTTTCTTAATAAAGACCACCTTTATTGTTAATGGTTTTATCATATTTTTTGGTCATGACTTCATACCAAGATAAGCATTTTCACTGTATAAAACCTATGTAAAATAAAACCAGTTTATCCGTTTTTTTCTTAATTTCAAAATCGGCAACCGGTTTTTTCAAATTGCAATTTTTCGAATAACTCAAAAACCGGGTTTGGATAAAAGGCGAATAATCGAACACCCTACTAATGTGGCTTCCTCGTAAAAGTTAAAGTTGGTAAGTTTATCAGAGTCGTCCGCTTCTTTTCATATGGCAGTTTTTTTCAATTAAGAATAATCTTTTCTGAGGCTTGGTTTGAATTGAACTGGAATATTCTAATTTGCAACTGGTCGAGTTCTATTCACTTTTGCACTAGTGCGAATAAAGTCAATAATAAAAAATTTTAAGATATACATTTTCTATCTACCTATACATCTCTATGTAAGTATAGCTATAAATATTTATATATACCTCAATACTTTCGCTTGCCACACTTTCATTTACCACACCGCAACGCATGCAAAGTGTATAAGTGCTTTTATTTTGTGATTTTTCGCATAAATCA
>NW_023458556.1:29409070-29414344 GCF_013731165.1 Rhagoletis pomonella
TTATTTTTTGTTGTTGCCAACGAAATATATTTAGTTATTTTAAATAGTGAAAAATTATAAGGCCAAAGGTAAATAAAAGTCTGAGGGAACATTTTTCGACAGTTGAATAGTTTTGATCGATTTCCAGGCACTTACATATAAAATATGTAAAAATGTATTAAAATTTAATTTTAAAAAACTTATGAAATAGACAGCTTTCGAAGTACACAATGTGTAGGTAGAGGATCGATCCCTGGTCCGAGCAACATCTAAATTAGAAAAAGCTTTTCGTACAGGCAATGACAAACCTCAGGAAAAGCTTCTCATAAAATCCATTTGTCACTTGGAGGCGCCGTAAAATTGTAGGTCCTTCCATTTTGTGTAATAACATCAAGGCGCATAACACAAATTGGAGGAGAAGCTCGGCCAAACACTTGACAAAAGTACAAGTGAAAAAAAGAAAACAAAAAAATATGTTTCACAAAAACGTTATCGACATCAAAGTCTTTACTATCTTTTGTGTTCGCTCTTTCCACTAGTATCACTTACATATTACCTTCATGTGCAACAACTTTAACTAAAACTATTCATAACTTTATAATCAAAGTCACATGGCAAAATGCATGCAACAGCGTCGGAAATGAAACCACGTCAGAAAAAAAATCGCCAACAGTTGCCGGCGTTTCAACCTGCGGCAAATTGTTAGCGCTGTGTGTGAAAATGAGCAACGCAAAAAGAAATGGCGGCCGCAACCTCAGACTAGCTCTGCTCTGTATAATGAAGCCACAAAGTTCAATGCTAGTAGCAGCCGGCGGGTGATGGGTTAACGGTTGGCAGTTGGCATTATTTTTCATGCGTTTATGGTTGCCGCAACCCCACTAAGGATACTAAATACATAAATAAGAATGAAGATAAAAATAAAAATAAATAAAAAGCG
Source organism: Rhagoletis pomonella (assembly GCF_013731165.1). Taxonomy (NCBI): domain Eukaryota; kingdom Metazoa; phylum Arthropoda; class Insecta; order Diptera; family Tephritidae; genus Rhagoletis; species Rhagoletis pomonella. The sequence goes on from NW_023458556.1 coordinate 29,409,987, forward strand.
GTTGGAATAAATAAGAGAGGGAAATATCAGTGCAGCAAACTGTAACACTTAATGATAAACGAAGAAAAAGTCACAGCAGAAAAAGAGCGGCACTAAATAAAAGCGCGCCATATAAAAAAAAGGGTTCATCGTGGTCGACAATGAATGAAAATAACTAAGGAAAGTTAAAAAATGTGAAACTAACAGCCGTGGCAGCTGTGAAGGATTTCCTTTGCTTCCATTGTACTTGTCTTTCCATTCACGACCAGCTTCGAGCCAATGAACGTGCTAAATGAAGCTGCAGACGCGTGATGTTGCATTAAATATGAAAAATTGCACTCTTTATTTTCCGCTTTTCATTTCACTTATTTCCGCCAGCTTCTCTTTCAATTTGTTTTTTCCTTCTTACTTTTTTATTTTTGTTTTCATTGGGATTAGTTTGTCGGCCAGCTGTTCATGGCTCGTGTTGCAATTGATAATGAGAAGTCACTATTGCAGGCTTTGGCCAGCACATAAAGTGATTCACTTGCTTGGAAATGTTGAACAGGCAATAAAAACTAACGCTAATATATACATTAGACTGCATCACTCCCCATACAAGAAAAAGAATTCAGTACTATTTTTCCATTGGAATTATAAAATATATTATATTTTAAGACGTCCGCCAAAATATTTCGGAAAAATATTAAGATTTAAGTGAGCTGGACCGATTTGAAAATACCTCCAAAAATGGAGTTTTTTATTAATAAAAATAGTTTCTTAAAGATTTTTTTTTTTAAACTCCCTCAAATGACAAAACGGTTCAAGCTTAAAAAGTTTGCATAAAAATATTTTTAAAAAATTTAAAAAAAAAATTGAACGGAATCGTAATGATGAGATTTCTGGTGCTGTTTTCTAACTTTTTTCAAAGATTGGTATAAGAAAAACTTGAGTAACTGAACCTAAACTCTTCCGATTTAGACTTAAGAGGTGTCATTGGAAAGGTATTTTCTCACCCTTTCTATCTATTTGCTAATAAACTCATTCAAAGGATGAAAGAGAAAGGTAGGATGAGCGAACGTCATTCAAAGTTGAATTAAGATGTGTTGGTGTTTGAAAAAAAAAATGGAACCGAATGACTTTTTTTCGCACAGAAATAAAAACAGTGTGAAAATACCTTTCCACTGAGATCCCATAAGTCTAAATCAGAATAGTTTTGGGCCAGTTATTCAAGTTTTTCGTAAATCGATCTTTGAAAAAAGTAAAAAAACAGCATCAAATATCTCATTCTTACAATTCCGTTGAAAAGATTTTTAAATGCAGATTTTTTAAGTTTAATCTGTTTTGTCATCTGAGGGGACTTTTTTCAAAAACTTCTTTAAGAAACTATTTTTATTCATAAAAACTCCATTTTTGGAGGTATTTTCAAATCGGTCCAGCTCACTTAAATCTTAATATGTTTGCGAAATATTTTGGTGGACGTCTTAAAATATAATAGATTTTGTAATCCTGGCGGAAAAACCGCAACTTTTTTTGGTGATGCAGTCTAATATACATACATACATATATTGACGGGCATTTGTTAGTAGACCTATAAGCAAACCTTCATACTTAGCGGCTCGTGTGACATCTGTGATTATTGAAATAAAAGCAACTCATTACCCACAAATGTATTAAAAAAAACAACGATTTCATCCTCTTTCGTATTTCTTATTCTCTTTTTTATCATAGTATTACTTATTGTTTTTTTCTTGTCAGGAGCAACGCGTACTAACTTTCCATTAATTCGCTTTTAACTTCTGTTGAATTAGAAAAAATTGCACAACAAATTACACAACTCACTCCAAGAAGGAAGCGGCTTGTCCGGCAAATAAACCAAATTCTGTTGGGAGGGATGTGCAGTCATTTAAGTTGCTTCTGAAAAAGTTTCTTGACCTCTGATGAAGTTGGGCACTTACCTGTAATGAAAATAAATTGCATTTTGTTAGATTAAAAGTATTTGCTTAACGAAAATAAATTATGCATTATATATTCGCTTTTAGAGTTAATACATTTTTAAGGTAAGTACCCTGACGGAAGAAAGTTTTTTTTTTTTCAATCAACTAATTGAAACTATGTAGTTGTTTAAGCCAAATAGATTTTAAAGTAGTTGGATATATATGTGGGAAAAGGCAATTAAATAAATGAGCTCGTTGCAGGGGAAAAGGTGAGAATTTCAATTAGTTATCACTGAAAATAAAGCAGTTTATAAATTACTTTCAAATTAATTAAATTTCCTGCAGGGTAGGAATAATATTTCTTAAAGAAAGCGACAACATGGTCAAACTAAAGAATATACTGACTAAGAACCAATGACAATTTAGCACGGCTATAAATAATGATGGACCAACAGAAACTAGTTAGAACGCAAAATTACAACCAAATTCTGAAAACATTTATTCATTTAGGAGATTCCCTTAAACACGTTCTGGGACGCACCTGCTCAAAACAATAGTTAGGAAATTCAAATAAAAGTGACAGAATTCAAAATGAATACAGTCCAATTTATAACAGAAACCACACAAATAAAAGTTTCAAAGCTTGCACAAAATTCACAAAAACTAATCAAACTTTACTATAGGTATAACTTAAAATATAGAAAAGCAATTAGAGAGTTGCTACCTGTTTGAAAATTTCAGTTTGAATAAGGATAAAGTAAATATTGCAGTGTGGCTGTCAAAAGAAAGAGGTTTAAGAAGGCTTACAGACGAAAATATTTTTGTGAAAGGTTTCCACTTGTCTGAAATTTTTAATTTCATTTAGTTGATAAGATAAATTATATATTTCAATATGGGTATCAAACTAGATTTAGGAAAGTTTACTGCTGAGAATATTTTTGAGGAGGGTTGCCACCCGTTTTAAAATTTCAATTAAATTTAATTGCTAAAATAAATGAAATATTACAATACGGGTACTAAACTAAAGAGATTAAGAAAGTTTTTGTCCAAAATATCTTTTAAGCGGGTTGCCACCTGTTTGCAAAATTGTATTGAGTTAAACTGATTATGGAAGATAAATATACGGTATTTAAATTTTCTTTGCGAAAAAATTTGGATTCTATATACGTTTGCAGCGAGTGCGCAATTAGTGGACTCGATTATTATAATTATAAGAAAGTCGACACTTTACCCACTTTCTAAAAACCTTCGAAAATATATTGACTAACACTCATATTCATACAAAAAATGAAGAACAAATAAAATGAAAATTTGTTTAAAAGTCTAACTTCATGAAGCTTTTTAAATCTATTTTATTTTAATCAATGAGACATACGAATTTTTGGAAGGCAGTAAGTACCCAAAAATACTTTCAGGGTGCAGCGAAGCATGAATACAAATTTTTTCGCCATCAGCAATTGCTTGAATGAAGATTAAAAATGGATCTATGCTGACCTCATGTAGACATGCCATTAGTAGAGTAGAGACTTTTCCCCTCGAATTTACCAATTTTAGACAGGAAGACCCTAAAATTAGCGGAATTCAATTAACATAATTTTTTTTTCTTGACTAAAATATTTCACTAAAAAAATTGTTGATGAAATTTTGCTATGCCTTTTGTATTAAATACTATAGAGATATGTAAATAAGGAAAGCTACAAAAACTTGAAAAAATAATTTCGAGTTCTCAATTATAGTCATTATATTCAAAACACTTTTTCAATGAGTGAAAAAATATTCGCATATTCTAATGAAATGAAATGTTTCCAGATTTCGAAAAAGCTTTTAATATTTCTCATTACCAATTTGGATTTTTCGGTTCTTCTTCGTACTTTGCTTTTCTAAAGTTTTTGGAAACTTGAGAAATTTTTCCGGAATTTTTCCTGCTTAATTTATTGGGATTTTTAAAGGCTTTTTCGGGATTTGTTTCTGAACCTTTCAGGAAATTTAAGGCTCAAAATCACTTTGCTCTTATGAATACTTAAAAATTAAAAATTAGAAATTAATTTCAGCTCAATTCTTCAATATCTTCGGTGTTTACATTCGGATATCATAGCTTTTTTCTCGAGCTCTCATGGTTTTCAGTCTATTTTATTATTGTAAATTTAATAAAAAATATAACCCCATAAAGGGCTTATGAGATAATCAAGCAGGTGTGAATACCTCTGTACACTATAGAATGCACTCTGGGAACGTTCTCCGATTTTTCAAATATTCGTTGCTACATTTTGGGGCAACGATCGTCAAACGTTCTTCGAAAATAGTGCTATCTGGGTGTGTCCATGAACCACGCACAAAATAGCAAAGCATGCATTTTTTAGTCACCTAAGATTAAACTCATCTTTTTTTGAATATGCTTGAAATTTTGCAATACTTATTGTCACAGCACGCCCTTTCTATGGGTTAATACTCGATGGCAACAAC
>NW_023458556.1:29414444-29441466 GCF_013731165.1 Rhagoletis pomonella
TGCAAAGTGTATAAGTGCTTTTATTTTGTGATTTTTCGCATAAATCATTTAATTTTTCTTTTGTTTCTTATTTCTTGCATTGACGTAGACAGCGAAATTTCATTTTTGAGTAGAACGCTGCATACGCGCCGCATAAAGTGCGCCACAACAAATTGCAACAAGTGCAGCTGACCTCTTTCGTTTGAAATTTATTTGCTGAAATCATTCATCATAAATGTGCGAGAAATAACAAACGAGCGTACTATAAAACGTTTAAGACAAATAAATAAAATTTATGTTCTTCATTTTCAAATAAATCTGTCTGTAATTATCTCAATTTTGTTTTTATTTTTAACAAAACCAAATATTTTTAATTTAGTTTAAAAGAAAAATTAGTTTTGTTTCACCTTTTATGTTTTGTTGATTTTGGCACAAAAATTCGGTGAATTAAAAAACTTGGCCAAAGTCAGCATGAAATTGGCCTACTTATTGCCGTCTAAGATATAAATTATGTAAATGCGTTTGCTCAAAGTGTCGACTGCATTGCCACTTTTGTGTTGATGCAGCTAATAATAACTTTCAATTGGCAGTGTGAAAGAGATTTGAATGACTTCGACTTTTTTTTTATTTGCTAATTGATGATAGGATTAAATTTTACAATGTTATTTCAAAAAGAAAAATTCACGTCTGGAACGCCTTTTTAGAAATTGGACATGTAACTGACTACTGTTCATTATTAATTTTTTATTACACGACGACGAATAACTGTTATCTGTATGTCTATATATTTTGCGAAAAGAGTATTTTATTGTTAATTTTTCACAGATTTTACTTTAATTTTATTAATTAGTTTTAAAAATTTTAACCTTTATTTGGGTTTTCCAGCGGTAAATACTTGGAAAAATAGCCCAACGACCAACCCTATACAGTTTGTTTGTCTTTTTTTAAACAAAGTCTAAAAAAATACAATTAACGTAAAATCTGAGGAAAATTAACAATAAAATATTATTTTTTTCACAAAATCTATAAAACCTAAAAAAAACCTGGGTAACAGTTATTCTTCGCTGCTCTGTTATCTACTCGTCTAATGCTATTTGATATTTTAAATTAAAAAAAAAATAATAATTTAACTTACCATTAAGTTTTACTTGAAGATTCATTCAATCGACGAACGGCAACATTTCACATTAGTTTGACATTTTTCAGGAATGGAGCTGAAATAAAAAGTATTTCTTCATTAGTATTTACTATGAATTAAAATTTTTTGACGCTATAAAACAAGCCTAAATAGTAAGATGGACTGAGATTGGTTTGGTATGGAGAGGAATCTTCGGTTGTGTAATTTGGTTTGTGTGAACCAAATGCAAATTATGGAATATTTTATTTATTGAAAAGTTCCTACGGCTCCTTTCGTGCCCATTAAAAAATTTCTTATTTAACCCGCTTTAGGCCTTTATTTGGTTATATTTTTTATTCAATTTACAATAAGGAAATAGACTGCAAGCCATTAGTGGATAAATACTGAAATCTCGAGAAAAAAGCTTCAATATATCATCTTTTAAAATCCGAATGTAGCTGCCGAAGATAGTGAAGAATTGAGCTGAAATTAATTTCTAATTTTTAATTTTTAAGTATTCATAAGAGCAAAGTGATTTTGAGCCTTAAATTTCCTGAAAGGTTCAGAAACAAATCCCGAAAAAGCCTTTAAAAATCCCAATAAATTAAGCAGGAAAAATTCCGGAAAAATTTCTCAGGTTTCCAAAAACTTTAGAAAAGTAAAGTACGAAGAAGAACCGAAAAATCCAAATTGGTAATGAGAAATATTAAAAGCTTTTTCGAAATCTGGAAACATTTCATTTCATTAGAATATGCGAATATTTTTTCACTCATTGAATATAATGAATATAATTGAATATAATTGGGAATTCGAAAAATTTCCATTAATACCGATATTTTATTTTTTCAAGTTTTTGTAGCTTTCGTTATTTACATATCTCTATAGTATTTTATACAAAAGGCATAGCAAAACTTCATCAAAAATTTCTTAGTGAAATATTTTAGGAAAAAAAATATATGCTAATTGAATTCCGCTATTTTTAGGGTCTTACTATCTAAAATTGGTCTACATAATGTTAGCATGGATCCATTTTTAATTTTCATTCAAGCAATTGCTAATGGCGAAAAAATTTGTATTCATGCTTCGCTGCACCCTGAAAGTACTTTTGGGTACTTACTCCCTTCCAAAACTCTTATGTCTCATTGATTAAAATAAAATAGATTTAAAGGGCTTCATAAAGTGAGATTTTCAAACAAATTTTCGATTTATTTATTTCTTTATTTTTTGTATAAATGTGGGTGGTAGTTACTATATTTTCGAAGGTAAATTTAAATACCGTATATTTATCTTCCATAATCAGTTTAACTTAATAAAATTTTTCAACAGATGGCAACCAGCTTGAAAAATATTTTCGAAAAAAACTTTCTTAACCTCTTTAGTTTAACACCCGTATTGTAATATTTCATTTATTTAAAAAAAAATTAATTAAATTAAAATTTTCAAACAGGTGGCAACCCTCCTCAAAAATATTTTCAAGAGAAAACTATCCTAAACCTAGTTTGATACCCATATTGAAATATATAATTTATCTTATCAACTAAATGAAATCAAAAACTTCTGACAAGTGGCAACCTTCCACAAAAATATTTTCGCCTGTAAGTCTTCGGAAGCCTCTTTCTTTCGACAGCCATACTGCAATATTTACTTTATATTGTCAACTTACTCAAACTGAAATTTTCAAACAGGTAGCAACTCTAATTACTTTTATTTTTTAACTTATACCTATAGTATAAATAGTTTGATTAGTTTTTGTGAATTTTGTGCAAGCTTTGAAACTTTTATTTGTGTGGTTTCTGTTAAAAATCGGACTGTATTCATTTTGTATTCTGTCACTTTCATTTGAATTTTTTAACTATTTTTTTGAGCAGGTGCGTCCCAGAACGTGTTTAAGGGAATCTCCTAAATGAATAAATGTTTTCCGAATTTGGTTGTAATTTTGCGTTCTAAATAGTTTCTGTTGGTCCATCATTATTTATAGCCGTGCAAAATTGTCATTGGTTCTTTTTTAGTATATTCTTTAGTTTGACCATTTTGTCCCTTTCTTTAAGAAATATTATTCCTACCCTGCAGGAAATTTAATTAATTTGAAAGTAATTTATAAACTGCCTTATTTTCAGTGATAACTAATTGAAATTCTCACATTTTCCCCTGCAACGAGCTTATTTATTTAATTGGCTTTTCCCACATATATTTTCAACTACTTTAAAATCTATTTGGCTTAAACAACTACATAGTTTCAATTAGTTGATTGAAAAAAAAATCACTTTCTTCCGTCAGGGTACTTACATTAAAAATGTATTACCTCTAAAAGTGGATATATAATGCATAATTTATTTTCGTTAAGCAAATACTTTTAATCTAACAAAATGCAATTTATTTTCATTACAGGTAAGTGCCCAACTTCATCAGAGGTCAATAAACTTTTTCAGAAGCAACTTAAATGACTGCACATCCCTCCCAACAGAATTTGGTTTATTTGCCGGACAAGCCGCTTCCTTCTTGGAGTGAGTTGTGTAATTTGTTGTGCAATTTTTTCTAATTCAACAGAAGTTAAAAGCGAATTAATGGAAAGTTTGTACGCGTTGCTCCTTAGAAGAAAAAAACAATAAGTAGTACTATGATAAAAAGAGAATAAGAAATACGAAAGAGGAAGAAATCGTTGGTTTTTTTTAATACATTTGTGGGTCATCAGTTGCTTTTATTTCAATAATCACAGTTGTCACACGAGCCGCTAAGTATGAAGGTTTGCTTATAGGTCTACTAACAAATGTCCGTCAATATATGTATGTACATATATGTTGTTTACTCAGTGCGTTAGTTTTTATTGCCTGTTCAACATTTCCAAGCAAGTGAATCACTTCATGTGCTGGCCAAAGCCTGCAATAGTGACTTCTCATTATCAATTGCAAAACACGAGCCATGAACAGCTGGCCGACAAACTAATCCCAATGAAAACAAAAATAAAAATAAAAAAAAAAGTAAAAAGAAATTGAAAGAGAAACTTGCGGAAATAAGTGAAATGAAAAGCGGAAAATAAAGTGTGTAATTTTTCATATTTAATGCAACATCACGCGTCTGCAGCTTCATTTAGCACGTTCATTGGCTCGAAGCTGGTCGTGAATGGAAAGACAAGGACAATGGAAGCAAAGGAAATCCTTCACAGCTGCCACGGTTGTTAGTTTCACATTTTTTTAACTTTCCTTAGTTATTTTCATTCATTGTCGACCACGATGAACCCTTTACTTTTTTTTGATATGGCGCGCTTTTATTTAGTGCCGCTCTTTTTCTGCTGTGGCTTTTTCTTCGTTTATCATTAAGTGTTACAGTTTGCTGCACTGATATTTCCCTCTCTTATTTATTCCAACCGCTTTTTATTTATTTTTATTTTTATGTTTATTTTTATTTTTATCTTCATTCTTATTTATGTAGTATCCTTAGCGGGGTTGCGGCAACCATAAACGCATGAAAAATAATGCCAACTGCCAACCGTTAACCCATCACCCGCCGGCTGCTACTAGCATTGAACTTTGTGGCTTCATTATACAGAGCAGAGCTAGTCTGAGGTTGCTGCCGCCATTTCTTTTTGCGTTGCGCTTACAATTTGCCGCAGGTTGAAACGCCGGCAACTGTTGGCGACTTTTTTTTTTGACGTGGTTTCATTTCCGACGCTGTTGCATGCATTTTGCCATGTGACTTTGATTATAAAGTTATGAATAGTTTTAGTTAAAGTTGTTGCACATGAAGGTAATATGTAAGTGATACTAGTGGAAAGAGCGAACACAAAAGATAGTACAGACTTTGATGTCGATAACGTTTTTGTGAAACATATTTTTTTGTTTTCTTTTTTTCACTTGTACTTTTGTCAAGTGTTTGGCCGAGCTTCTCCTCCAATTTGTGTTGTGCGTTTTAATGTTATTGCACAAAATGGAAGGACCTACAGTTTTACGGCGCCTCCAAGCGACAAATGGATTTTATGAGAAGCTTTTCCTGAGGTTTGTCATTGCCTGTACGAAAAGCTTTTTCTAATTTAGATGTTGCTCGAACCAGGGATCGAAACTCTACCTCTCTCCCACAAGGATCAAGCATACTTCAAAACTCACATTGTGCCAGGATTATGTCTCGAAGGTAAATGCAACAAACTCAATTTCGTTACGGGTAATATGAAGAGGTCTTCTTAGTTGACCAATCGATTCGACGAATAGCGAAAGTTGTTTCCAAAAAATAATCGACTTCACATTAACGATTAACCGTTTCCTTTCGACTTTTTCAACTAACCGTTCATAAACAACTATCCGTTCGTTTTCGATGTTTCCATTAGTGGGGTTTTTTCAGTAAATATTGTCTTTTATATTTTTTTGTAAACTTCTGCTTATTCACAAAACCCAACCGCGCTAGTAACAACAATTTGACGGTGAAATACTTTCACAATTCGAATAATTTCGATTAGTCGATTTTCAGACTACTCGATAGTGAGCGATTAGTCAAAAGTGAACGGGTAGTCGAATTCGAGCGGTTAATCGAATAATTGCTATTCGACTATCAACCGACAAAAAAGTTGTTAATCAACTAACCGAATAGCCTGATAGTCGATTATGAACAAGAGCTCTTCAACTTTCAAACTGAAGTGTTCACCTTAAAGCATTCGTCAGCCTTTTACTACTTCGCATTATTCGGTGACGTCATTCTCATCTTATCTCGGCACAGTAGCTGACTGGAGCCTTTCATCTTTCGGGCAGTAGTTAGGTAAATGTTGCTGCCACTGCTACGCAGGGAAATAGAAGGTTTGTTGTGATAACACAGCTAAAGGTTTTCACTGCCCTTTGCTGAACCATTTTGAGTCCCTTACGAAACTTTGTCAAGTGCACTAAAGCGCTGCTCCTCGATAATGTCGGACAGTTGCAGATACTATGGAAAACTGTCTCCTCCTCCTCCCCCTTTTAGTTTTTGTTCTGTGTGTTTGCCTATAAGGCAGTGACCTGTTAGAGCACCAATTGTGTGCGATATATCCTCCCTTTTTTGATAATATAAGCTTTGAGACCTTTTTCTATGCAACCTGCGCGAAGTGCCTAGATATCAGACAGGTCGAGGTTTGCATTCATTTCTGGCTCGCGCGAGTATAGATAATACCCTTGCCTAGAATAATCAGCTTGATCATTCGGCCTCTCGCAAGTTCGTCCGCAATATAGTCACTTAGGTTTACCGCAAAATGTAGGAAGCCATATTGGTGGTTGAATGAAATCAATCAGAAAGGAAAGCTCCTAGCCGGCCCACTTACAAAGAAGCTTCAAAGAACTTTAAGAGTGTCATCAGCAATGTCAGAAGCGACTACTCGAAAAATTAAGGGAATTTAATAAAAACACCCTTCTGATACAGTTGTAGGATAGAGGCTGTCAGACTATTTATTGCCTAAATGTAAAATGACATTTCGGTTTTACAACTCATACAAAGGGCCTTGTGTGTTGGAAAAATTATCTTAAATGCCAATTCGGCAAACAACGGCCACGATCTTTTCAAAGAAAACGAAAATCTTCCGGCTTCAGCTTCCTTCGTTAACTACAGTTAAGCTCTCGGAAGAATATCAGGGCATCATTATTTTGCACAGACGCCTGTAATGTAGTGGAGCGTAATAGGAAGGCTTTCCCTGTCCTATACTTCCAGAAACCAGATCTAGGAAAAAATGTGGCTTTAAACGTCACATTTTGTTCTACGGCACTACAGGCTGGTTGCTGTTACTAGATGAATACACAGGATGATCACATTGGCCTTTTACTCAACGCCGTCAAAAGTTCTACTCCTCCCTGCTTCACATTTTACCTGTAGACTTATATGGGGAACCAGGGGCGGATCCAGAAAAAAATTTCAGGGGTGGGGGTTTAAGAAAATTATTATTGTTATTATATTAAGTGTATTTATTTTATACATTATTTTTAAATTGAAAATGAAATCCTGCTTGGTGTTTTTGCTAGCTCATCTAGATCAGATCCCTATGTACATTTAGTAGCGCCAACCCAACCAATCTCTGCTGCCCAATGCTACTACGCAAATAGGTCTTCAACCTTCGAAGGGTCGTTTACGATGCTCTCGAAAAGGTAAAATATATATCTGTAAACTTAAACGTAATAACTAATTATACACGTTGTGTACTTCGAAAGCTACCTATTTCATATGTTTTTTAAAATAAATTTTTAATACATTTTTACATATTTTATATGTAAGTGCCTGGAAATCGATCAAAACTATTCAACTGTCGAAAAATGTTCCCTCAGACTTTTATTTACCTTTGGCCATTTATTTATAATTTTTCTCTATTTAAAATAACTAAATATATTTCGTTGGCAACAACAAAAAATAAGCTTCATTTTCATAAAATCATTAAATAACTAGAAAGTGCCAATCCAACGAGTTACAATAAAACCAATTACAATAAAAAATGCACAAACGGAAAATAAAAGCGCATATGTGAATTATACGAACGAACGTATCTAATAAATCAAAATCCATTGGGTAACAAATGAGCAGTGCTAAGGTCACATTCGAAGGACACACTAAAAGATCTGCGCCAATGTGTGACAGGGTTGCGGACAGCAGTGACAACAGCTGGAACTTAACAAGCGACACTACCAATGAATGGCGCAAGTGACATGCAAGTAATCACTGTCAAAATGATTGCTAGCAACATGAAAATATGAACACATCCAATGCATATGTATGTACATATGAATGTGTTTGCAGACAAATGACTATTTTTAATGGTGCTTATGAATGAACAGATTTTCAGAATATATCCACACATGTACACACATGGCGAAATGTGCTGATGAATTGTTTGTGTCACTCATTGTCATTATGTACATAGCATGAAAAAGTTATTGCATATTTCAAGGGGACATATTTGTTTTTAAGTTTCCTTGGACTTTTACGTTAATTATAGGATTTCGTCTGAGAATAACCCTGGTGAAATTTTCCGGCGAATAATTTTCTAGAACATTTTAACCTTCTAGCGCCCACCCAAATGCCATTTTATTCCGACTTTCCAAAAAAGGGGTAAAAGTATCCATTTCGAGAGTGCTAATAGGTTAAAATGTTCTAAAAAATTAATCGCCGCGAAATTTTACTATATATACCTATTCTACATATTTCGCTCGCATGTGAAGTTTAACTCTTTTATGTGGCCATAAAAAAAACTTATCTGAGAGTGCAAAATTTTTGGACGTTCCACCATATGGGACAGAGTTTTTCATCCTGAGTTGAAATCATCCGCCTCCTAAATGCTGTTGCACTGTGTATTTAGTACTTGTTAGACTAAAAGTCATGACCCATTTGTAAATGTTATTGAAAAAAAATGATAGTTATCGCCCGGCAATATGTGCACACTTATATAGTACATATAAATATGCAGAATAAAGGCACAGAACATACATTCGTACATATGTACATAAATCATACGTACATTCGTATGTACATTTATGGTATATGTTCAAGTGACATTGAGCGTTATGGGGTCGCATCATGGGTCAATATCCGCACTTGCACCGGCGTCAGGATTAGACACGGCGGCGTATCAATATGCCAGTTATGTACATATGAACATACATAAATATGTATGTATACATATTGGAAAAATTGTGCTTCAATTTCAATACAAAGCACCATACACTACATTCGAACGCTACATAAGTATGCACACTAGGGTGGTACAAAGAGGTAAAGTCGGAATTTTAATGCTCTCACCCCTCTAAAATTTTATATTGAAAAAGATTTCCCTATTTTTTTTATTTTGAAATCAAAAAATATTTAGAGGTCGCTCAAAGCGATCAAGTTTTGCATCTATTTTATATGCGTAAAAACAACTTATCGTGGAAATGGTAAAGAATTCTTGAAAATCAATATTTTGCGATCGGAAAACCTTGTTTCTCTTCAGGAGACTCCCATCAATAATACTCAATTGTTTTTTTGGCGATTTTTTCATAGTAACTATATTTTATAGGTTTGCCAATAAAAAATCATTAGTATTAAAAAACAGTTGATCATTATTACTGGAAGTCTCCTGAAACGAACCAGAGTTTTCCGATCGAAAAATATCGATTTTCAAGAATTCTTTACCATTTCTACGAAAAGTTGTTTTTACCCATATAAAATGCATGGAAAACTTTGATCGTTTGGAGCGACGTCTAAATAATTTTTGATTTTAAAATAAAAAAATATGCGTATATTTTTCGATATAGAACAAACCTAGTGGATGAGAGTATTAAAATTCCAACTTTACTTTTTCACACACATTTTTGGACCGCCCTAATGTAAATATATACACATGTATGTAATTTAATTCTTTGATTTCGTGTATGCAATGAATTAGCATATAGTATAAATAATTTATACATACATACTATTTAGCTATGCATACATGTGCTATTTCAACTGAACATACATAAGCAATTGAAAATAAAATTTATGTCTGGAAAGTTGAAGACACAGAAACAAAATGTAAAATATATTTAGGTGTTTAAAGAAGAACACAAGAGAAGCATACAATTGGTGCAACGGTGAGCTTGATGACCGAGGGTTTAGCCAGTAGTATGCCCTATACTCAGCTAAGAGGGTTTAAAGAGTCCGTTATTTACATTCGCAAGGCCCATAACTGCCAACAGAGCACAATAACATATTCGAATTTCGATTCAAATCGTAGATACTAAACAATTCAGTTTGCTACGAGCCAATGAGGCAGACGAAGCAAAGACAACCACTTTTATTATAAAACTAGTCAAAAAGCCCATCCTACGATGGGATCAAATAATTTTGAGCGAAAAATTCGACCAAGAATTACACAGGTTTACAACGAAAAAAAGTTTGTGAATATTATGTAAACCAAACCTATATATCCCTATATTCGACACGCTGAACCTGAATCATGTCAGCTTCGAGGTCATTTGAGGGTCAAGTAAATACAAAATCATATATATGGGGTTTTAGATTCGCTGAACCCGAATCCGAGGTCCGTTAACCTCCATAATGTCAGCTTCGAGGTCATTTGAAGGTCAAGTACTGAACAATTCATTGAATAAACTTCAAAATTCAATAAAATTCATCTAAATTTCACCTTGGGATGACCTCGGCATGACCTCTAAGGAATCAAGGGATCCCCATATTCTTAACGAAAGCAAGTGTCTTCCGAATTCTGTAATGATTTTTTTATGAATCTTTAAAGAAAATCGTATAAAGTGGTCAACACGACCTAGTAAAGAAATTTTCGTACGATTTTTTTTAAAGAAAATCTGAACTAAGTCTTCATATCGCAGTAATAACCGATTTTCTTTCGAAATTTCGTTAAAGAATCGAAATATATACAGTAAATTTAATTTTAGAAAATTCGATAAAAAAAGGGAAAGGAAAATAATGGTTTGGAAAGAGCCCATCGAAATTTGAATGGCACATGCACAGTCTTGTGAAGAAAAATAAAGACACGACAAAGACAATTGAAGCGATACGCTGTAATATTAATTATATAAAAAGCACATATTTATTCACTTCAACAGCTCAATGCTGTGAACTCCAGAAGCTAAAATTGCTCTAAGCGTCACTACACAGCCAGAGTTGTTTGTGAAAACAAAAATTAGCAAACAATACAAAAACCAACTTAAACTTAAAATCTTAAATTAAAACGCAACACACATTCACAATAGTTTGGTAATTTCACCATATCCTCCTTCAACACGCCATTCACCAACACCACCAAGCTTCTATATACATAGTGCTGTTTACATCTCGATGAAATTCCCAGCGGCAAGAGATTGTCATATTTGCAAGGCCGCTCCTCATTTTCACACTGTTCGACCAAAACTCCCTGCCTAAGTTGGGCGTGTTGTACGACCAGCACCCATTTGGACTCCCTCGATTCAACACTTTTCGGATAAATTATGCGCGATTTACTATTGCAAAAATACTCTTCACGTTCGTCATTCATGCGATTCGTCACATTTTGTGGTGGTACAAAATCATCCTTGAAGTATGATTTGAATTGTTCAAATTGATCTGGATCGATCTTATCCAGCTGTGTGGCTTCCAAATAATTTGGCACTTCAGTACAATATGACTTGCCAGCATTACGCTCAGCGCAATTGATTTTATCAACGCCGTCATCGTCGTCGCCGCCTTCATTGTTTTTGAGTGAGTGGTCAATGATGAAGCTGGATGGTCCGTTGTTGAATACCATCATACCGGGACCGACTTTGAATATGTTACCCAAATCACTTAGTACATTTTCAGCTGCTTCGGCGGCGGGTATGGGTGCCGATCTGCCGATGACTCGCTGAGTTTTGTTTAGCAGCGCAAGTGTAGATAGTATTAATAAGGCATTAAATTTTAACATCTTTAAAAAATTTTAGCTCTGAGATGAGTCGCCGCTGCTCACCGTGCTTTCACTACTGCTTCTAAGGTAGAGACTGATGAGTGCACCTGTTTTTATATATTCTCTAAGCATCTAGAAGTGTCACAGAATGTTTACAGCTACACCTGTGGCTATTCGGTACCTGTGCAGGCAACATGGGAAACTAACGACTTGGGATTTCCGACAGTTTTCAGATCGGAGTTTCCCAAGTTTAACTGAAGGTACAAGTAGTGTTGCCAGATTTCGGCTTTAAATATATATACATAGGACATTCACTGAATTTTCCCTGTAGTTGCTTTTGATGGTTTTATTTGCGTTATAAATAACTGCCAAAATTTTTTTTTGTTTAATGCGGAACTTGTGGAATTGAAGTTTTGGCAAAAGATAATTTTTCCAGTTCAAATTCAATCATTTCGGCAGTCCCTTTTGTGAATAAAATCTTATGCTGGCATCAGCGATAAAATCGATTGTTTGCATTTGTTCGCAATACATTCATGAACAGCAACAGCATTTGCCCACTCCATCGCATAAAATAACAATGCCCCTAAATTAGGAAACAGCGGCGGCGAGTTCCTACCTGCTTTCGGACATAACCACATCAACTTTAAAGAAATTCCCGCGGGTAAAATCCTTTCACAATACTTTGAACGGCTTAGGCAAGCAAGGCATATGCCAGTGTTGAAAAACCATCAATAACAGCTAACGGGGTTTTCCAAAAACAGAAATTCGCTGAGATGAGCTATATATTGAGCTAAGAACTAGCTGTTGTCGCCATTCATCAACACAGCAGTGAGAGTTAAACAAATCCAAAAACATTAGACACATTTCAAGCTCGGAAAAATATGCTGCTAAAATTCATTTCAAAAACGCAACAAAATAACTAAAAGTAACACAAAACGAATCCGGTTATTAAGTCACAACTGAAATGTTCAAAAATTCACTAAAAATGAATACCACATTTACACTATCGTTACTCGCCTTTCTGTTGATAATCCAGCCAGCTAATGGCAGGCCAAAACCTAGAGCCAATGCCGCCGCCACCGCCGATGCCGTTGCCGCCAAAAATGTGATTAGCGAACTGGGAAGAATCTTTAAAGTCGGTCCAGGCATGATGGTCTTCAATACAGGACCATCCAACAACGAATTTGATGATGAAATTATTTGCGCCGAACGCAGCATTGGCAAATCATATTGCACAGAGATTCAAAATTATGCAGAAGCTACGCAACTGGACAAAATCGACGCGGAACAATTTGAGTTATTCAAATCATATTTCCAGGATGATTTAATAATAAAACCACAAAATGTTGCGAGTCGTATGCAAGTTGAGGCGGAAAAGCCCAGCTGCAATAGCAAGTCTCGCATTATCTATCCAAAGGGTGCGCTGTCAAAGGAAGCCAAGTGGTTGTTGGTGGTGCAGCATGAGCAGCATAAGCAAGGCGTGTTGGTAGAGGAGTGCGAAAATGTGGTGAAGTCTTGCAGCAATGACCAAAATTTGCCACTCGGCATTTCTGCAAAATGTATACAACGCTTTACCTTTAGGAAGTTGGTGGTGCTGGTGAATGGCGTGATGAAGGAGGAAATGGTTAAATTACCTAACTTTTGTGAATGTATTTTGTGTTCGGATGTAGCTACATAAGTTTTAATTAGTAAAATTTGAATAATCGTTAAGAGGAATTTGTATAAAAAAGTTTAAAGTTAAGGAGTTCAAGATTTTAGTTATATTTCATATGTAACTACATATACATATGTGTAAAAAAATCAAAAATATTTAATAAGTAATCATAAAATAATTAAAAATTTAATTAATATATTTTTTTTAACCACACACCTGTGATGCTCTTAACTACTTATTAACAGGCACCATAACCGTTATGACTTTTATTATAAAAATCCAATCCCAATTTTAATTGTTATTTTTTGAATTGAATCTTCGATAATTTTTAACCGTTATTATGTAATTTTTAGTTTTTCCATCATCATTAATCGTTATTTTGTGATTTTATTTTTTTCGAT
This sequence comes from Rhagoletis pomonella, assembly GCF_013731165.1. Classification (NCBI taxonomy): domain Eukaryota; kingdom Metazoa; phylum Arthropoda; class Insecta; order Diptera; family Tephritidae; genus Rhagoletis; species Rhagoletis pomonella. Next base: position 29,427,941 of record NW_023458556.1, read on the forward strand.
CAGAATAATCGTTATTTTGAGTTTTTATTTTTTCGCTTATTTTTAAGAATTATAATAGGGACTGCTTTTTATAAACGATTTAAATCTTTCATGATCTAGAAATTGAAATCTGAAAATAACGGTTATAATATGACCCAAAAAATTAAAATCATAGAATAACGATTAAAAATTATCGGAAAAATAAAAATCCAAGTGTAACGATTGTTTTTGATCGAAAAAGTAAAAATCCAAAAACAACGATCAAAAATATCGAAAAAAAATAATCAAAATCATAAAATAACGATTAAAATTGTCGAAAAATAAAAAAATAGCAAATGACAATTTTTCAATGGTTTTAAATAAAAATCCTTTATAATAATGATTACTGTCGGTCCCTGCTTGTAATTACATAGATTATTGAGCTAATATCACAATGCTAACATTAGCTCTGGTGCAGTAGTCCACGAATTTACAGGTTTTTACACAAACTTGCAGGAAGTTACAGGAAAAAATGATCCCGTAATCCAAATTCCTCCAAAATCCTGTAAATGATAGCGATTTTTGGAGAGTTGTGTAGAGAATGAAACTGCAAGATTTTACCCGAACTTTTTCTTCTGGTAAAATCATGAAAAGCGTCAAGCGATCACTGGTTGATGTTCTTACAGGAAAAATGTACTTTTTGTTGTTACTCACTTTTTACTCTCACTTCAGGGAGTAATTTTGCTGTTTGACATTTTTATAAGATTTTATGGGAAAAGTATTGGATCACAGCTAATTTGTAGCGTGAAAAAGTCTTTGCTGACGACATGATATTATTTTTGAAGTAACGTTGCTCTCATTTAGGCCCTAAATTGATAAAAGAAAAAAATACTTTTTTTCTGTTTCCATTCTTCGCAAAATTAAACATCCAACTGTGAAATTTCTTTATGGTAGTTTTAAGGCGGATTCATCGCTCTTGTTCTGAACTTTCCTTCCATGTTTCTCGATGGGGGAGAGAAATGCAACGACAACCGCAGTGCGCACTACCATTCCGCAGGGCCTGGGTTCGAGCACAGTTTCCGAAAACATAAAAAAAAAACAGAAACAAGTTTTTTCTAATAATGGCCGCCCTTCGGCAGGCAGTGGCATACGTCCTAGTGTATTTCTGCCATTAAAAACAGCTTCTTATAAAAATACATTCGCCTTTCGGAGTCGGCGTAGAATTGCAGGCCCCCTTCCTTTGAGTGACGATGTTGTCACACCATAAATCGGAAGAGAAGCTCGGCCAAACACTAACGTATTGCGTAAGCGCCAATCTATTACTTATTATTACACTGGTCTACAAATTTCAACTTTTTTTCTGCGAATAAGACGGGACCTGGTGTTTCTGAACGGATTTTTCGTGCTGAACACGAATCCGGGGTCAAAAATGTCCCATCACGTCACGTTTTCGAGAAAAAAGGGGTTGAAACCCCTAAAAACAGCGTTTTTGGCCTTTTTCGAAAAATTATAGAGCTGAACCCTGACGTGGTACAAATTTTGCATATATCAGAAATTAAAGGCTAAACCGTGCCCTTTCGAATGAGCCCTATGCCGAATTGATCGCGTGCACCCTTAAAGCAGGGGGTGTATTTGTGTTTAGGGGTGCAGGAAAAATTGATCACAGAAAGAATTTAATCTTAAACGATCATAGAAAATTAATAATGCCAAGGTTTTAACTATATTAAAAGTCGCTGATTACGAATCTGCAGTTAGATTTTAAAAATTTAAGATGACGGGTCGAATATGGTGGATATAAAAATTGGACTCCTAGACACAAATACACCCCCTGATCTAAGGGTGCATGCGATTAATTCGGCATAGGGCTCATTCGAAAGGGCACGATTTAGCCTTTAATTTCTGACATATACAAAGTTTGTAGCACGTCAGGGTTCAGCTCTACAATTTTTCAAAAATGGCCAAAAACGCTGTTTATAGGGGTTTCAACCCCTTTTTTCTCGAAAACGTGACGTGATGGGAAGTTTTGGACCCCAGATTCGTGTTCAGCACGAAAAATCCGTTCGGAAACACCAGGTCCCGTCTTATTCGCAAAACCCTTGTAGACCAGTGTTATTAGTACAAAAAAAACGTAATATACATCCCCTATCCGTCCTTAGGTTGTATTTCAGTTTGAAATCAATTAAATTGGAAATTTAATTGTATGCATTCTTTAATAAAAGTAACAAAATACCAGTTTATAAAAATAACTGGCAAAATAAATATTGGCAGTCAAATATGAATTTGGGTCAAATGAACCCTTTCCGTCTTTCTAGTGTTAAAACACGCTGAAGTTGTTCACGCTTGCCTGGTTATCAGCTTATGTTTATTCAGTTTACAACAATAAAATACGCTACGCAATAATAATTTTTAACCAGATAACCTGATAACCAGGCAAGCGTGAACAACCTCAATGCTTTGTGCGTATGTGTACAATCAAATTGATGAATCTGAATTCAGCCAAGCTTACAAAGTTCAATTTTACATACATACATAAATACATGTATGTATTTTTTAACGCCCAATACGAATTATATAATTATAACAAAAAAAATCATTAATGAAGCAGTAAATAGTAAGCAGAATAATTTACGTTTCATCGTAAATTGGATTAAACTTTTATAATCAAATAGCGCATGCAATGTTTATTCCTTTTTAAAAATTCCCTGCATTTATTTGAAGAAAAAAATATAAGATACAATTTTTTTATGAATTTTCTATTCAGAGTAAGGTATTTTTTTCTACCCATTTTTTGCACTAAATGCACTCTGATGACATATTAAACTGCATTTGAATTTAATACATGCAAAGTGAATAATTTAATACTGAACGAAAGTTTAAACAAAACATATTTATGTGGAACATTGGGCATATTTTGCGCAGAAAAAAAAGTATATATTCTATTCCGCTATTTAATACCTACAACAAGGTGTTTCGGATTTCTAGATCCGTCCGGGTAGATAGACAAAAATCTGAGTAAGGCCTCTCCATGGGAGATCGGGGATAGATGCTGGAGTTTGTTAATGAATTTATCTTGCAGGAGATTCTGAAACAGTCTTAATTGTCAGCGAAATATTACAGCAATTCATTATTGTCGATCGGTGAAAGAGTGGTCGGAGGATCATAGCAAATATTAATATCTAGACGGCTATGTATTTCCGATCTTAACGTAATGAAGGTGAACTCAGGGACGCTTACTTAGAAGATAAACAATACACAACATTTGAAAACCGCAACCACTCTACGCTGAGAGAAAAAATGCGTTCTAATATTAAGAAATATTACATGTCTGGCTGTAGCTGAGTGCGCAAAGCTACTTGCCGCAATTCGTTAATTTCCAGAGGATCTGGGTTCAAATCCCGTTAAAGGCAGCTTGGAAATAAATGTATTTGCTTATATTAATTATGAAAAAGCATCCGTGAAGTGCAAAACTTTTTATTTTATATGGGCGTATATACTAAATACTAAAATTTCTATACTAAAATTTATAATGAGTTGCGTATTTTTTTAAATTTAATTCAAATATTTTTCCGCTCAGTGTAGTGTCAATAAAATCTCACTAATTCTATGACAAAACTTAAAAGACCTGAATTTTTATACCGACTACGAACAGCGGTTGTATTTTTATGAGAAGTTGTTTTTTCATAGCAGAAATACACTCGGAGATTTGCCATTGCCTGCCGAGGGGCGACCGCTGTTAAGAAAAACCCTTTTCTCTATATTTTTTAGCGATGTTGCTTTGACCAAGGCTTGAACCCACAGTGAAAAAATTCCTCAAGTGTTTAGAAAAATCTCGATATAATTTTTATAATTGTGAAACAGAGTAACTTTATGCATTTTTGCCTTAATGTGATTTTATTTATAACTTATACTGGTTTCCTCAACAATTGAAAGTACTAAGACATATGATTTGAATTTGTCCAATGAAAAAACGCCGCAATTAAATTGATGAAAAAACATTTGGTCTGCTCAGACCTAACATTTGTTTGACTCAGTAAAATTAAAACTTTAGCCTACGAAATTTATTCCTAATTTTACAAATAATAATAGCTTCTTCGCATATCATAACTTAGCTTCCTAAAGAAAACAGGCGAATCGCCATCAAACGTTGATGATGCAGAATGATGCACCCGGCTTTCATCACTTGAATGGGAATTATTCTTCAAGTTACTAGCCTTTTCTTCGTAGCCGGATTCTTCGCTGCCGGAATTTTCTGCTTCAACTAGGTGGCCTTCTGTGTAGCCGCTTCCGTCTGTTGTATAACTTTCAATCCAGCTTCTAACCAACATAGCTCCATAATCTTCTATCTCTTCTTCGTCGCTTAGTGAAGGCGTAGTTGCTTCTTGCTTCACTATGGAATTTTCCGAAGATGCTGATTTTTCTTTGTTGTCCTCACTGCTGATCTCTTTCGCGCAGCTCTCGCTCTTTTGGTTTGGTTTCAACTCACTGTAGGATGGAAAACCATCGGGGGTTAGCTGCCCAGCCACTGCATCTGGTATATTATGCGAAATTTTACTTTGATCCCTTATGGGAGAAACCTTGCGTGGTGTGCGTGTTTTTTGATCCTCAAAGGAGTTTTTCCAAAGCACATAGACGGGATCGTATTTGGGGCGTTTATTCAGAGGCGTGCCATTCACGGTTCGGGTAGCAGCAACACAGTTAGTGGGAGATGCAACAGACACAGGTTTGCATATGTCGGTAAATGTTGAACAACGCGCTAAGGGTTCTTCCGCCTTGGTGTATCGGCATCCAAGGAATGGTGTTTGTGTACTTGAATCGCGGATTTTGTTGGGACTTTTCGATTGCATAGCGCCCATTTTTGCGAATTTAGCGCTGCCAGAGAGTTGTGAAAATGTTGTGTTGTATGAATTGAATGCTTCGGTTGAGATGTGGCTCTTACAAATCACTAGTAGAGACTATGGAAGTCCTCAACTCCGTTTATGCTTATATACTTCAATATCCCTAAGTTTATAACAATCCTTCCTCCTTTTTTGCAGGGCGGAATAGCATATGCAATTAAATGCGACCTTCCAAAAACTTGTACCAAATTTCTTTTTTTTTGAAGCTTGTTAACGTAACGATTTTTTCACAAGCTAACACAGGTAACAAATGGCCGTAGTTTAGCAGATTGCCTAAGTGCCGCCCTAAACAGTTTTATCCATTGTTTTTGCTGTATTTTGTTAAGTGCTTAACAATGACTGTCTATTTTCTACCTGTACTGCCAGCCACTATGAATGGTTCTTTGCCGAATACACAGTGTTACACATTTCTGACCCAAAATAAAATTCGCGATCTTGCGTTCAGTAAAATGCCATCAATAGCAACGGCTCATCAACTATCATCATGGGTTGGATGTGTATTTGAAAGTGGCACACAGAGCGGTTTTCCGTCTAACCCTTAAAGAACTATAAGTCCATAAAAATTAAGGTTTTAATATCATGCATTTATTAATGATCTAAATAAATACATGCATGCATATAGATGAGCATTAGGATACTTGCAAAAGTACAGTTTTTTTATCTAAATAAATAAAATTAGTTTTTAAAAAATACTTTTTCAAAAAAAAAAATGAGCTTCGAAACGTCGAAGGTCCACATAGAAATGTTTAAACATTTTATAAAGGGTATTAAAAAGTTTAAATATTTGTTACTCTTTTTTTTTGGCCCAGCTCGCGTAAATCTTAATATTTTCCCCAAACATTTCGGCGGAAGGCTTAAAATAAAATAAATTTTATATTCCGGTGGAACTGTTTTTTGGTGAGGTACCCTAATGTATGTACGTATATGAATTTGGATAAAATTTAGATTTTAAAATTTATGGAAATTAAAAACTTAAAAATGAGATATCTTTTTAAAGCATAGAAATGAAAAATAAAACTCTCAACTTCACGCAAATGCCGTATTAAAAATGTAATTTTTTTTTGAAATTACGTAAACAAATTATAGAGTTACATTTCGGTTGAGAATATATTATTTGAGATTGGCGTTTATTTCGAATTACTATCGGGCTTCTTTAGAACTTTAATTTTAAATCTTAATAAAAACTGAAAGATATTATTGAGAAAAAATGTACTTCGTTGTGATATAAAAAGGTAACATTTTAATTTTAACATTAAATCAAATAGTTTGCCGTCAAAAGAATTAGTTCGCGAAACTCTTAAATAATTTAATTTTTATTGCTTATTGTTAATTATTTTTGAGTTTATGAAGGATTTTCTTTAGTAAACTTTTGTCGTGTGTTACAAAAATTAAAAAATTTGTACTGAATTAATTATACTTTTTTCTCAATATCTCGGGAACTAAAGGGTTGATTGGCTTAGTATGACTGCATTATTAGTTCAATTCGTGCTAAATTACCGTTACAAACTTTAGTCAATATCGCGGAACAAGAGATATCCAAAAACCAATGACGCTAATCGCCAGATATTATTTCAAAATATATAACTGCATCTACAGCTGAAATGTATGCAAACAAAGTTTGACATATTACAGTATAACGTAAACAGAAATTTCAACTTAAAGGCGAAATTCACGAAAAAATCAAACCAGCTGCTCTACTGCTGCTACCAAGGCGAATTAATACATGGTGGTATTACCAGAACAGCTGATTTGCTTTTTCGTTTTAACATCCTAATGGCAATAACAAAATATACGGGACTTTTACTTGTATTTTTATTCTCCATCTCCATCTTCATCAATATCCTAATCTTACAACGTTTATCAGACAACGTATAAAATAAACGTTGTAAAATAACTCTTATCCAGCAACGTAAAAAATAAACGTTGAGAAATAACTCTTATCGGCAACGGAAAAAATATTTCTCTTGCATAACAGTTATGAGGCAACGTAAAAAGTAAACGTTGGGTTATAACTCTTATCGACGAAATAAAAATATTTCTCATCTAATAACTGTTATGGAGCAACGTTTTTGCTATACAACTTATAACTGTTATGCCCCTGTTTTTAATATTAAGCTGCCCTTGATTATCCAAAGACGGGCTGCCGGCATCTTTGCCATACCGGGGCAAATTTTGAGATAGTCTTTTTCCAGTTATAAGATTTGATCACAACCTACACTAAAGATGAAAGCACAGAGGTTCATCATCACCACTTTTCTCGCCAAGTCCGGCGAGAAGATTCCGTTTGAAACGTTGAAAAGTGCTGTGAAAGTTTGTTTGTTACTCAATTGGAATTGCTGGGTCAAGACGAAAACCGTTGTATTTTGAAACGAATTTTCGTCATCCCTTGTCAAATTTAGTTTGAAGAAAAACCGGTTTCGATTTGCTCGAGAACGAAAAATTACACTGAAGATGGCTCAACGCCGAAACCGGTTTGTCTCCAAACCAACTGTGACAAGGGATGACCGAAATTCATTACAAAATACATCATATACCAACCCTGTCAGAAACAACAATAACCAAAAAAGAAACGAAAACCATTCCTAGGTGAATTTTTTTAAACTCATTAGAACTATCGTATCAAATTTAAAAAAAATGTCAATCACACCTTGGTTCTAACCGAATGTGCCAATAAATATCATATTTTTTGTTCATATGGCATCTTCTTTAGTGCGGAATATTAGCGCAGTTCATTTCAAAAAAATATCAAATATGACCTCATCCATTTTTATCGACCATGACTTCTGCCAGCAAGTTATGTTCAAATGGATATCTTTATAAATTGGAACCGATTTATTTGAAATCTATTTTTTTTTATCTTAAGGGAGAGGAAACTGAAGCAGGCTAGTTGGCGCTCCCTCACTATAATTTGGAGACAATACGTAGTGAAATAATAAAAAATTAAGAAATTAAAAACTGTGCCAATTCCATAATATTGTAATTTTATTACTAACTATACATTTTAGAGTACAATACGAGTATAAGTTTTATAGCAAAAGGAACAAAGCGTTTAGATTGTTCAGTGAAAGTTTCTTCATAAGTAATAATAGCCTTTCCTTATGGTATATGGGGTTTTCCAATCTTGCGTGCCCATATAAATCTTCTCAATTATTTCAGCTTGCGGGCTTGTTAGCTTCTTCAAGAAATCCGGCGAATGACGCCCTGGAGTCGGTGAAAGTTCCGTGGCCAATTGCAATGGTCGCTTCGGTGATAAAGTAACATTCATTTTACTTTCTTCGCTCTTTTCTGCATTGCGCTGCTTAATTTCCGTCATGAGTTTCTCAACGATGATCGCTCGTTCGGCAGGAATTTTCGAAAGGAAATGTGGTTTTAGTTTACTCGACGCCTCTTCGACTGTTGTTTCAGTATTTTTAGCACTCACATCGTTACAATTGCTGAACACGGATGCATAGCTATTTTCGGTGGTTTCATCATTTGTTGCCGGCGCTGATGACAGTGTTGCCGCTTCAGTGGCTTCTGCTGATTTTTGTATAGCTTTCTCGTAGGGCGGCCGTTGGCGCATTGATAAACGTCGACGTACCTTTAATAACGATTTTTCTTGGTTATCTTCATAGCTGGTCTCATTCTTGCGATTTATGGTTTTCTTCAAATTAGTGTACGATGGAAATCCTTTCGGTGTGAGTTGACCAGCCACAGCATCTGTTATATTCTGCGAAAGTTGACTCTCTTCTCGTATGGGAGATATTTTGCGTGGTGTGCGAGTTTTTCGATCTTCAAAAGCATTCTTCCAGAGCACATAAACTGGATCGTATTTTGGTCGCTTAATTAGCCTTGGCTGTGCAGGCTTTCCACTTAGGACTCGAATGGCGGCAGCAGCGCCGGACGGTGATGCAGAAACTGGTGTGCTAAATGTTGAACAGCGTCCCAAGTACCCTTCACCTTTTACGTTGTAGCGTCCAAAGATTGGAGTTTGTGTGCAGGAATCAGATTTGTTCAGGCGTTTCTTAGATTGCAGGCCGCCCATAGTTGTCTTTATGAAAGATACAAAAATGTACGGAGTACTTAGCTTCAGTGGAGATGTGGTTCTATCGAAGCTCAAATCCTTACTGTTGCACTCTTCAAACTCTCTGCTATTTTTATACCTGAGTTTGGTAATTTCTAAATAAATTTTTGCTAACAAATTTTTACAATTGAAGGGGCGTTTCTGAAAAGTTAACTTCTAAGCGCAGGTAGCGGCAATCACCTAACGTTGGTTCGTTCTTTCTTCTTCGCCATTAACGATTTCTTCCAAGTAATGATTGCAGACAAGGCGTTTCCTACCTCACTAGTTGTAAGGAATGCGGGTGGGAATTTAATATACCTCTTTTGCGTGGACATAATTTTTGGCAAGTCCGGCCACCAGATGTGCTGAATGAATACAAAGAAACCAAAGTACTGGAAGGACAACGGGAAACGTCGACTAAATAATGCATCGTCCCCATTTTAATTGCTTTACTAAATTTACTGTATTGTATGTGTTGTAAAATGCTCATGATAGCCGTCGACAAAAAATATTGAGTATTGCAAGTTATAGCAGATGTAATCGGGTTGAATTATACACAATGTTGTAGATCTATATGTATATACATCTATGTATATTTAGGAATATAGAAAAAAATTCTAACTTAATCAATGATATTTGTGAATTGTAACAAACCCGTGGTCTCCTCAAATTGTCATTGAAAATGGTTGAAATTCTTTTGAAATACTGTTCAAAAAAATTTGTATTTTTTCTTTGTTTTAAATTTAGTTAGTACATCATAAATCAATCGCTGTAGGTTGTTGGTTATCAGAAAGCGCAGTTCTCCGATTATTTGTTTTGACAGATTATTTGTTTTTTATTCAAAATTTTGTATGAAGATTTTCAGATTTATAGATCATTTTTAAATCTGTACACAAAATGAAGACTTTTTGAAAGAAATTCGGTCTCTGGAACACCGCCTTACCGAAGTACGAAATGCCCACTAATTGAAACGTCAATATTTACTAGCAAAGCGCAAGTAGCGTGCCATGTGTTTCACCTTGATTGAGTTCTTACTTTTCGCAACTAAGTTAATCGACATAAAACTAAAAAAGTTTAGCGCAAGTTATTGCTGTGACCTTACCAAATCAATCACTTATGAAAGTTACTTAAGTTCGTCGCCAGCAGGAGGGCAGAAACATTTCAGCGTAAATTAAAACTTGGCCAAAAAAGAGCAATCGGTGTCAATGGGAAAAGTTCAAATAATGAGACGAAAGCAACAACAGAATGAAGTTGGAAAAAAAAATCATTGTTCGGAAGTGTCCAACTGAAAACAAAAACTTCAACGTTGTCGCATTATCGATTTCTGGCCACGCACTGATTTCACTGAAATAGTATGCAGATGGCCTTCCATTCCCAAATAGAGTGAATACAAGTTCTTGCAAGTCGTACTACTGACTTAAGAAATTGGTGGTTATCGGGTTGCATGCACACTTTCTGCCTTAATTGTCCCTTTTATCAAAGTTGCTGTGACTTTGGCTGGCAAATTTGTGGACGGTTCGAATTCAAATTTCAAAGTATAAATACATAGCTATGCAAGTTGAAGTGAAGTTTTTTACGCTAATAGAAACCAAATTTTATTTCCTGTTTGACACTGCAACCGTCTAAACAATGATGGCTGTGGCCAAGAAAGAACGCTAGTTGTTTCCCCCCTCCCCGTGCCACATGGTGCCAGTTGGAAATGCAAAGTGAAGTCAATTCCCTCCCCAAGGGCCCTTTCACCACAGCGGAGTCCTGTTTCTTCGGGAGCTGCCGACATCGAGGTAAAAATTTTATGGCTAGAACATTTTTGACCGGGCGAGCGGAGCAGAAAATCTTCCGTAGAATCTTTGTAACCAGAAACTCCTAAGATGTTGTCACTACTCCTTCGAACTTATAGCTGTGAGGTTTGAATGCGCTGGCTGCTTCTTTGATGCAAATACTTAGTGTCCTGGTTCACCTAGTTCAGTAGCTTGTCTTCAAATGTTCAATCAGGAAAAGGAATGCGCCGATAATTATAGAAATTCCAAAAGGATTTTGTTCTGCAGCTTTTAGATTTTCCCCCGCATCAAATTGAAGAATTCCCACGAAAGCAGGTCGACTTGCAAGGACAAAGAAGAAATTTCCCTAGTCTTAAAAACTTGCTTCGCCTAATTGGGTGATAGAGTTTTCGCGCGTTTTACTGTTCACATTTTAAAGTCCTTCGCACTCATTTATTTCGGCCTGATACTTTTTGTTACGTAAAATACGTCTTTACTTTCTTTTCAGCTCTCTATATCGATAGACTATGATCGTCTATCACAACGTTTACGCTTTAGTTTATAGTCTCTCGATCTGGAGACAGCCATGCAACTAGATGGATCATCCTTTGTTGGAGCCGAGTGCTGCAGACTAAATAACTTCGGCCTCAGTTCGTTATTGGATCTTCAGTCGTGGAGGCTGAATTTTCTGACGGTGAACCCAGAAATCTCGTCTTTCCCACCCCGGTATTGAGATCGTCTGTCAAAATTTTGGTTTTGTAACGTGAACAGCGTTCGTAAATGCGCTCCAAGCGGTCAAAGGTCCTTCATCATCCTTTTATTCGGTCGGGTTGTAGGTGTAAGTGAGCGAGGTGTTTCAGGATCTCCCTTTAATGCGAATTTTCCAGAGACGCGACAGTACATGAATTCGATATCTATCTGCCGCCGAATTGGCAGTCATTTAAAAACTACAAAATAGTTTCTGCATATCTAACTTAATTTGTTTTTAGTCTATGGCGTTCTTTCACCACACTACCGCGCTTCTTATATGGAACAAACAGCAAGTATTGCATAAAACATGGTAAACCGAAATACGATGAAGCGCGGCAAATGATAACTGCCACAAACAAAATTCAATTAAGATTAAACATAAGGTACATTGATTTTTAACAAATAAGTTGATTCGTTTTCGGGGCATAACATACAAATTCCTCCCCCCACATGCTGTTTCCACTACCGTGGTACGTTTACCAACCGTACGAATTAAATTTTTTTTGAAACCCAGTTTGACAAGCCACAACACCCATGCAGCCTTAATTCAATGGAGTAGAAGTCCAACGAACCTCAAATTTCCGGCAGCACTTAAAATATCCACATGAATTGCTGAATTCCCAGGGAATTAAAATCTGCATGATTTCATGCATGCATCCATACATACATAGTTATGCTTATAACATGATACAAATGTACTATATATATTTATGTACATATGAATGTATGTGTACATGAACATTAAAAATTTATTAAATAAACGAGAGAACCCACGAGAACTGTGAAATAAATGAAGTTTCACACTTTCCAGTTGATTAATTTACATCGCTGAGTTGGCAAAAGTTCGAAGAAGAAAAAAAGTGTAACATTTTTTTTGTACGTAATTAAGCCGGTTTTGCTGGCTGTGCTGTTGTATTTAGAGGTCATTAAAAATTGAGCAATGAATATCGCAAATATTAAGTTAAATACCAAAATTGCGAGAGCAAGTAGGGGGTAAATTTTCTGAGTTTATTTTCCTTTACTATCGCAAAACTTATGTTTGTTTATGCTTCCCATAATAACTGCATTATTAGTGAGGGCGGGGTCATTCATTTCCTTGTCGTATTATACGAATATTGTGCGCTACAGAGCGCAACTTGGAAATAGAAGCAATAAAGTGGCAAATTTTGCACAGTTGGGATATTTGGGACTCAACATAAGCGTAGGTTCAACTAACTGCACTAACCACACTATCATGCAACTTTTAGTGGCACAGCTGTGTGTGAACTTTGCACATAAAAATGTGTATACATGCACTTAGATTCGGTACGAATTTGATTGACACCCGCGGCTATGAAATGCATCGAATTTCTCTGCGGTTAATATTACAAATTCGGGTGGATCTCAGAATATTCCAACATTTTGACCGCAGCAAAATTTAGAAATTTTTTTGTTGCTGCTGTTATGCGCACTTTGTATGATATGTCAAAAGTTTCGTGGTTCATCGCATGTGGCGCCGGTAGTGGTGACTATGACGGTGACATATAAATAAATACACATGCATGCACATATGTATGTAGGTATGTATGTATATTAGGGCGGGTCAATTTGTATGGGAGATTTTTCCGACTATGCGCGTATAGCACAGAAGGACTTCTAAGCAAATTTTCCGAAGAAAAAATGGGTCTAAAATCAATTTGGGGTTTGCCAAACTGCGAAAATAGGTTTCTTAGCATTTTGCTGTAGTGTCATAAAGAAGTGCTTACATTTTGTAAAAAAAAACATGTTTTAAGGAGATTTTTGATTTGATGAATCTATTTCTGCACTTATCTTTTTCATAAAACCTCCACCAGAGGGCGAAAATTTTCACTTCGAAACCTATTTTGACAAACTCCAAATTGCTTTTACACCCATATTTTGTTCGACAAATTTGCGTAGAATTTTTCTATGCTACACATGCTTTGTCAAAAAAATGTACCCGCTCTAATGTATGAATTGAAAAAAGCTTGTAAAAAATTTCGGTATGATTTTCAATTCAATATGCATTTTGAAGGAAATAAATATTTATAGAAGTCAGTATATAGTTTTAAACTAATTTGGGTTTCGAAATTGTGTATGTAAATCGATAACAGATTGCAGACGACT
>NW_023458556.1:29441566-29442952 GCF_013731165.1 Rhagoletis pomonella
AAATACATTTAAGGCGCAGCGAAGCACGCCGGGTAATTGCTAGTATTAATTATATAAAAAGCACATATTTATTCACCTCAACGGCTTAATGCTGTGAGCTCCAGAAGCTAAAACTGCTTAAAGCGTCTCTACACAGCCAGAGTTGTCTGTGAAAACAAAAATTAGCAGACAATACAAAAAATACAAGAAAAAACCAACTTAACTTAAAATCTTAAATTAAAACGCAACACACATTCACAATAGTTTGGCAATTTCACCATATCCTCCTTCAACACGCCATTCACCAACACCACCAAGCTTCTATATACATAGTGCTGTTTACATCTCGATGAAATTCTCAGCGGCAAGAGATTGTCATATTTGCAAGGCCGCTCCTCATTTTCACACTGTTCCACCAAAACACCCTGCCTATGTTGGGCGTGTTGTACGACCAGCACCCATTTTGACTCCCTCGATTCAACACTTTTCGGATAAATTATGCGCGATTTACTATTGCAAAAATACTCTTCACGTTGGTCATTCATGCGATTCGTCACATTTTGTGGTGGTACAAAATCGTCCTTGAAGTATGATTTGAATTGTTCAAATTGATCTGGATCGATCTTATCCAGCTGCGTAGCTTCCAAATAATTTGGCACTTCAGTACAATATGACTTGCCAGCATTACGCTCAGCGCAATTGATTTTATCAACGTCGTCATCGTCGTCGTCGCCGCCCTCATTGTTTTTGAGTGATTTGTCAATGATGAAGCTGGATGGTCCGTTGTTGAATACCATCATACCGGGACCGACTTTGAATATGTTACCCAAATCACTTAGTACATTTTCAGCTGCTTCGGCGGCGGGTATGGGTGCCGATCTGCCGATGACTCGCTGAGTTTTGTTTAGCAGCGCAAGTGTAGATAGTAGTAACAGGGCATTCAATTTGAACATCTTTAAAAAATTTTAGCTCTGAGATGAGTCGCCGCTGCTCACTGTGGTTTCACTACTGCTTCTAAGGTAAAGACTGATGATTGCACCTGTTTTTATATATTTCCTATGCATCTAGAAATGTCGCAGAATGTTTACATCTAAACCTGTGGCTATTCCGTACCTGTGCAGGCAACATGGGAAACTAACGACTTGGGATTTCCGACAGTTTTCAGATCGGAGTTTCCCAAGTTTAACTGAAGGTACAAGTAGTGTTGCCAGATTTCGGCTTTAAATTTATGTACATAGGACATTCACTGATTTTTCCCTTTTACTTGCTTTTGCCGGTTTTATTTGCGTTATAAATAACTGCCAAAATTCTTTTTTTTTTAATGCACAACTTATTAGAATTGAAGTTTTGGCAAAATATAATTTTTTCCAGTTCAAATTCAATCATTTCGGCAGTCCCTTTTGTGAA
>NW_023458556.1:29442962-29453247 GCF_013731165.1 Rhagoletis pomonella
ATTTTTTCCAGTTCAAATTCAATCATTTCGGCAGTCCCTTTTGTGAATAAAATCTTATTTTGGCATCAGCGGTAAAATCGATTGCTTGCATTTTTTCGCATTACATTTATGCACAGCAAAAACATTTGCCCACTCTATCGCATAAAATAACAATGCGCCTAAATTAGGAAACAGCGGCGGGGAGTTCCTACCTGCTTTCGGACATAACCACATCAACTTTAAAGAAATTCCCACGGGTAAAATCCTTTCACAATACTTCGAACGGCTTAGGCAAGCAAGGCATATGCTGTTGTTGAAAAACCATCAATAACAGCTAACGGGGTTTTCCAAAAACGGAAATTCGCCGAGATGAGCTATATATTGAGCTAAAAACAAGCTGTTGTCGCCATTCATCAACACAGCAGTGAGAGTTAAACAAATCCAAAAAACATTAGACACATTTCAAGCTCAGAAAAATATACAGCTAAAATTAATTTCAAAAACGCAACAAAATAACTAAAAGTAACACAAAACGAATCCCGTTATTAAGTCACATCTGAAATGTGCAGAAATTCACTAAAAATGAATACCACATTTACACTATCGTTACTCGCATTTCTGTTGATAATCCAGCCAGCTAATGGCAGGCCAAAACCTAAAGCCAATGCCACCGCCGCCGACGCCGTTGCCGCCAAAAATGTGATCAGCCAACTGGGAAGCATCTTTAAAGTCGGTCCAGGCATGATGGTCTTCAATACAGGACCATCCAACAACGAAGATGATGAAATTATTTGCGCCGAACGCAGCATTGGCAAATCATATTGTACAGAGATTCAAAATTATGCAGAAGCTACGCAACTGGACAAAATTGACGCGGAACAATTTGAGTTATTCAAATCATATTTCCAGGATGATATAATAAAACCACAAAATGTTGCGAGTCGTATGCAAGTTGAGGCGGAAAAGCCCAGCTGCAATAGCAAGTCTCGCATTATCTATCCAAAGGGTGCGGTATCAAAGGAAGCCAAATGGTTGCTGGTGGTTCAGCATGAGCAGCATAAGCAAGGCGTGTTGGTAGAGGAGTGCGAAAATGTGGTGAAGTCTTGCAGCAATGACCAAAATTTGCCACTCAGCATATCTGCAAAATGTATACAACGCTTTGCCTTTAGGAACGTGGTGGTGCTGGTGAATGGCGTGATGAAGGAGCAAATGGTTAAATTACCTAACTTTTGTGAATGTATTTTGTGTTCGGATGTAGCTACATAAGTTTTAATTAGTAAAATTTGAATAATTGTTAAGAGGAATTTGTATAAAAAAAGCTTTAAGTTAAGGAATTCAAGATTTTAGTTATATGTTAGTACTAATTTCATATGTACATATGTATTAAAAAAAATCAAAAATATTTAATGAGTACTCACAAAATTATTAAAAATTTAATTAATATTTGTTTTCTTAATTTTTCACACACTTGTGATGCTCTTGACAACTTGTAATCAGGGACCATAACCGCTATGATAATGATGATTATAAAAATCCAATCCCAATTTTAATCGTTATCATTTTTATCATCTTTAATCGTGATGTTATGATTTTTATTTTTTTCGATGATCTTTAATCTTTATTTTGGGATTTGAGTTTTTTTCGATCAGAATAATCGTTATTTCGAGTTTTTATTTTTTCGATCATTTTTAACAATTATAATAAGTACGGCGTTTTTATAAACGATTTAAATCTTTCATGATCTAAAAAAATTAAGTCTGAAAATAATGGTTATAATATGATCGAAAAAATAAAAATCATAGAATAACGATTAAAAATGATCGGAAAAATAAAAATCCAAGTGAAACGATTGTTTTTGATCGAACAAGTAAAAATCCTAAAATAACGATTAAAAATAATGGAAAAATATAAGTCATTGAATAATGATTATAATTTTTATCAAAAAAAAACAATTAAAATCATAAAATAACGATTAGAAATTGTCGAAAAAATAAAAAAATAACAAATGACGATTTTGCCATGGTTTTAAAATAATTGTAATTACATAGATTATTGAGCAATGCTGACAATAGCTCTGATGTAGCGCTTTTTTGGAGAGTTGTGTAGAGAATGAAATTGCAAGATTTTACCCGAACTTTTTCTTCTGGTAAAATCATGAAAAGTGTCAGCGATCGCTGGTTGACGTTATTACAGGAAAAATATATTTTTTTCCGTACTTTTTGTTGTTACTCACTTTTTACTCTCACTTCAGAGAGTAATTTTGCTGTTAGACATTTTTACACGAAAAGTATTGGATCAGAGCTAATTTGTAGCGTTCTGTCTTTAGAAATATATTGCTTAGCTTTGAATAATGAAAAAGCCTTTGCTCTTCATGACGACATGATATTATTTTTGAAGTAGCGTTACTCTCATTTAGGCCCTAAATTGATAAAGACAAAAATACTTGTTTTTTCTGATTTTATACCTCACAAAATTCAAAATCCAACTGTCAAATTTCTCTCTAAATGTAGTTTTAAGGCGGATTCATCGCTCTTGTTCTGAATTTTTTTCCATGTTTCTCTTCGGGAGAAAGAAACAACAACAACGCACTACCATTCTGCAGGGCCTGGGTTCGAGCACAGTTCCCGACAACATCAAACAAAAAAAAAACAATAACAAGTTTTTTCTAATAATGGCCTGCCCCTCGACAGGCAGAGGCAAACCTCCGATTGTATTCTGCCATGAAAAACAGCTTCTCATAAAAATACAATCGCCAATCTGAGTCGGCGTAGAATTCCAGTTCCCTTCCTTTGTGTGACGATGTTGTCACGCCATAAATGACCCCTATCCGCATTTGAGGTAGTTTTACTATACTACATACATATAAATATGTATTTCAGTTTGAAATCAATAAAATAGGAAACTGAATTGTATGCACCGTTTAATAAAATTCACGAAATACTGGTTTATAAAAATAACTGGGAAAGAAATATTGGCAGTCGAATGTGAAAATGGGTCAAAGACCCCTTTCCGTCTTTTTAGTGTTAAAATACACTGAGGTTGTTCACGCTTGCCTGGTTATCAGCTTATGTAGTTATGTGGTTATATTTTCTATTCAGTCTGCAACAACAAAATACACTACACAATAATAATTTTTAACCAGAGAACCTGATAGCCAGACAAGCGTGAACAACCTCAATGCTTTGTACGTATGTGTACAATAAAATTGATGATTCTAAATTCAGCCAAGCTTACAAAGTACAATTTTGCATACATACATAAATACATGTATGTACTTTTTAACGCCCAATACGAATTATATCATTATTTATAACAAAAAAAAAAATTAATGAAACAGTAAATGGTAAGCAGAATAATTTACGTTTCATCGTAAATAGGATTAAACTTTTATAATCAAATAGCGCATGCAATGCTTATTCCTTTTTAAAAATTCCCTGCATTTATTTCAAGAAAAAATATAGGATAACATTTTTTTATGAATTTTCTATTCAGAGTAAAGTATTTTATTTTCTACCCATTTTTTGCACTAAATGCACTCTGATGACATATTAAACTGCATTTGAATTTAATACATGCAAAGTGAATAATTTAATACTGAACGAAAGTTTAAATAAACATATTTTTGTGGAACATTGGACATATTTTGCGCAGAAAAAAATTATATATTCTATTCCACTATTTAATTGCTACAACAAAGTGTTTCGGATTTCTAGGTGGATAGACAAAAATCTGAGTACGGCTTATCCATGGCGGATCGGGGATAGGTGCTGGAGTTTGGTAACGAATTTATCTTGCAGGAGATTTTGAAACAGTGTTAATTTTTAGCGAAATATTGCAGCAATTCATTATTGTCGATCGGTGAAAGAGTGGTGGGAGGATCATAGCAAATATTAATATCTAGGCGGATATGTATATTTTTTCGATCTTAATGTAATGAAGATCTTGCTTTGACTGCAGCTCAGGGACGCTTACTTAAAAGATAAACAATACAGAACATTTAAACACCTCAACCACTCTACGCTGAGAGAAAAAACGCGTTGTAATATTAAGAAAAAACTTATGAATCCACTGAGGGAAAGAACGCATAGTAAAAATTAATATTTTTTATTTGATTATCATGTTAAAATGTTCGTATTTAAAAGTTATACTTTAACACCACGTACGCGTGCTGTGGTGTTGATTCTCAACATTTCAAAGCACATTTACATGTCTGGCTGTAGCTGAGTGCGCAAAGATACTTGTAACAATTTGTTAATTTCCAGAGGATCAGGGTTCAAATCCCTTTGCAGGCAGCATGGAAATTATTTTTTTTTTGTTTATATTAATTGTGAAAAAGCATCCGTGAAGTGCAAAACTTTTTATTTCATATAACCCGTATTTGAATTGCATATTTATATACTAAATACGTTTGTATACTAAAATTTATACGAGTTGGGTTGATGCGTATTTGTTTAAATTTACCACGTTATTTTTAATTCAAAAATGTTTTCTCTCAGTGTATTGTCAATAAAATCTCACTAATTCTATGACAAAACATATGTAAAAGACGTGAATTTTTATACCGACTACGAACGACGGTTGTATTTTTATGAGAAGTTGTTTTTTCATAGCAGAAATACACTCGGAGGTTTGCCATTGCCTGCCGAGGGGCGACCGCTGTTAAGAAAAAACCTTTTCTCCATATTTTTTGCCGATGTTGCTTTGACCAAAGCTTGAACCCACAGTGAAAAAATTCCTCAAGTGTTTAGAAAAATCTCGATATAATTTTCATAATTGTGAAACAGAGTAACTTTATGCATTTTTGCCTTAATGTGATTTTATTTAAAACTTATACTGGTTTCCTCAACAATTGAAAGTACTAAGACATATGATTTGAATTTGTCCAATGAAAAAACGCCACAATAAAATTGATGTAAAAACATTTCGTCTGCTCAGACCTAACGCTTGTTTGACTCAGTAAAATTAAAACTTTAGCCTACGAAATTAATTTCTAATTTTACAAATAATAATAGCTTCTTCGCATATCATAACTTAGCTTCCTAAAGAAAACAGGCGAATCGCCATCAAACGTTGATGATGCAGAATGATGCACCCGGCTTTCATCACTTGAGTGGGAGTTATTCTTCAGGTTACTAGCCTTTTCTTCGTAGCCGGATTCTTCGCTGCCAGAATTTTCTGCTTCAACTAGGTGGCCTTCTTTGTAGCCGCTTCCGTCTGTTGTATAACTTTCAATCCAGCTTCTAACCAACATAGCTCCATAATCTTCTATCTCTTCTTCGTCGCTTATTGGAGGCGTAGTTGCTTCTTGCTTCACTATGGAATTTTCCGAAGATGCTGATTTTTCTTTGTTGTCCTCACTGCTGATCTCTTTCGCGCAGCTCTCGCTCTTTTGGTTTGGTTTCAACTCACTGTAGGATGGAAAACCATCGGGGGTTAGCTGCCCAGCCACTGCATCTGGTATATTATGCGAAATTTTACTTTGATCCCTTATGGGAGAAACCTTGCGTGGTGTGCGTGTTTTTTGATCCTCAAAGGAGTTTTTCCAAAGCACATAGACTGGATCGTATTTGGGGCGTTTATTCAGAGGCGTGCCATTTACGGTTCGGGTAGCAGCAACACAGCCAGCGGGAGATGCAACAGACACCGGCTTGCATATGTCGGTAAATGTTGAACAACGTGCTAAGGGTTCTTCCGCCTTGGTGTATCGGCATCCAAGGAATGGTGTTTGTGTACTTGAATCGCGGATTTTGTTGGGACTTTTCGATTGCATAGCGCCCATTTTTGCGAATTTAGCGCTGCCAGAGAGTTGTGAAAATGTTGTGTTGTGTGAATTGAATGCTTCAGTTGAGATGTGGCTCTTACAAATCACTAGTAGAGACTATGGAAATCCTCAACTCCGTTTATGCTTATATACTTCAATATCCCTAAGTTTCTAACAATCCTTCCTCCTTTTTTGCTGGGCGGGATACCATATGCAATTAAATGCGACCTTCCAAAAACTTGTACCAAATTTATTTTTTGCAGCTTGTTAACGTAACGATTTTTTCACAAGCTCGCACAGGTAAGACATTGCCATAGTTTAGCAGATTGCCTGAGTACCGCCCTAAACATTTTTATCCATAGTTTTTGCTGTATTTTGTAAAGTACCTAACAATGACTGTCTATTTTCTACCTGTTCTGTCATCCATTATGGATGGTTCTTTGCCGAATACACAGTGTTACACATTTCTGACCCAAAATAAAATTCGCGATCTTGCGTTCAGTAAAATGCCATCAATAGCAACGGCTCATCAACTATCATCATAGGTTGGCTGTGTATTGGAAAGTGGCACACAGAGCGGCTTTTCGTCTAAGCATTCAAGAACTATAAGTCCATAAAAATTAAGGTTCTAATATCATACATTTATTAATGGGCTAAATCAGAGACATAAGTAACTATTATATGAGAAAAGAATAAAAGTCAATCAATAATAATTATTACATTAAAATAAAATTTTTTCGAGTCATCTATAATTATTATTCAAGGACTTATATTATAAAAGTCCTTTCATAATAATTATCAGAGAGATAAATATTTTGAAGTCTTCAAAGACTCTCATTACTGGCCCCCAACTAGCCCCGGAATAATCACGAAATGGTCCTGAACAAACCCCGTTCTTTAAGACTTAAAAAATATTTTCGCACACATAATTATTATGACAAGACTTTTATAATATAAGTCTCAAAATAAAAGTCTTTGAAAACTTAAAAATATTTAACTCGCTGATAATTATTATGAAAAGACTTTTATTAATAATGCGATTTTTTTTTTTTTTTTTTTAAATTCGCCTTGTCTTGACTCATATTTTGAAACATAATGCCAGAATTGAGATTTGACATAACACCCGCAATACAAAATACATGTGGTTGTTGTTGTTGTATGCTTGCCACAAAATGCAAGACTTTGCCATGCTAAACACTGTGGCGGAGCAGGGAAAGTTATATTGACCATTTCTTTTGCTACTACTGCTGACTCTTTTTCATGCTAAACGCTGTGGCGAAGTGAGAGAGTTATATTGACAAATATGAGCCACCATCGGGGAAGCCAGAAGGAAATTTAGGGGGGGAGGGGGGGTTGGGCTCGACCTTATTAAGCTGGCATTTCAGGGTACTATTTTATACATATATAACGAAAATTTGAAAGTTAGGGGGGGCTCGAACACCCCCTGGCCCTACCTGGCTACGCCCATGTGAGCCACTATGGTTCAATTGAATCATGGAGCCCTAGGACATCAACTGAGTTAAATTTTTTTTTGGACAGGGAGTCTGAGTTACCGATTCACTTATGGGAATCAACTCCATAACTCAGCTCTGAGTTGAGTTACCCACCACTAGAGAATAGTTGAGGAGCAGTGTATAACCAGGTTTCAAAATGATAATTTACCGGAACTCAACGTGGATCAAACAAACGGCATTCCCTTTGGAGTGATTTTGATTAAAAATCTAAGTAAGCTCACAAAAGTTTTTTAATGTCTACCATAGTAGTAGTAAGGGTAATAAATATATTCAAGAAGATTTATTGGAGAGAATAGGAAAAATATATCCCCAAATAGCTGAAATAGTTAAAAATTATGTAGGGTAAGTATTAAAGGCAAACAATAAGCTTCAACACCAGTTCAGTAGGTTCTATGCAATGTTTTCGATTGAAAGCATTTTTACTAAAAAAGAGTCACTATGAGTATTAGTTTTGGTATTAGGAATTTTTAGCGGAATAATGTAAAAGTATCGAATACCTTTATTTGATACTTGTTTCCAAAGTATCGAGTATCGATCGATACTTGAAAGTGTCGAAAATTTACATCTTTACTTCGGAACTCCTTCCATCTGCAATTCCCTAAGAAGGTGAAGCTCTAAATATGGTCACCGCACAGCCCATAGCTGCTTCTCCTTTAGCTCCCGTAAGTGATATTAAAAAAATTAATCGTTTTATTAAATTCAAACTTAAAAGATATTAAAAAGAACATTTGGTTGAACTGGATTCTAACCAGAATGTATTTAACAAAGTGTGATTGAATTTGACATTGCTCTCATTAGAACTATCCTATAAAGTCAAATTGAAAAAAAAATGAATTTTGAATCGCTTGTTTATACTTTTTAACACTTTAAAAGATATCTTGTTTAATACACCTTAGTTCTAACCGAATGTACCAATAAATCTTATATTTTTTGTTCATATGGCTTTTATCGTGAGTGCGGTATATTAAAGCAGTTCATTTCGAAAAATTATCAAATATGACCTCATCCATTCTTATAAATAAATATCTTTATAAAATGGAATCGATTTCTATGAAAAGTATATGCATGTATATCCTAAGTGAGAGGAAACTGGCGCAAGCTAGTTGGCGCTCCCTCACTTTAATTGGGATAAAATACGTATTGAAATAATAAAAAACTAAGAAATTAAAAACTGTGCCAATTCCATAATATTGTAATTTTATTACTAACTATACATTTTAGAGTACAATACTAGTATAATTTTTATAGCAAAAGGAACAAAGCGTTTAGATTGTTCAGTGAAAGTTTCTTCATAAGTAATAATAGCCTTTCCGTATGGTATATGGGGTTTTCCAATCTTGCGTGCCCATATAGATCTTCTCAATTATTTCAGCTTGCGGGCTTGTCAATTTCTTTAAAAAATCCGGTGAATGACGCCCTGGAGTCGGTGAACGTTCAGTGGTTAATTGCAATGGTCGCTTCGGTGATAAAGTAACATTCATTTTGCTTTCTTCGCTCTTTTCTGCATTGCGCTGCTTAATTTCCGTCATGAGTTTCTCAACGATGATCGCTCGTTCGGCAGGGATTTTCGAAAGGAAATGTGGTTTAAGTTTACTCGACGCCTCTTCGACTGTTGTTTCAGTATTTTTAGCACTCACATCGTTACAATTGCTGAAGACGGATGCATAGCTATTTTCGATAGTCTCATCATTTGTTGCCGGCGCTAATGACAGTGTTGCCGCTTCAAAGGCTTCTGCTGATTTCTGTATAGCTTTCTCATAGGGCGGCCGTTGGCGCATTGATAAACGTCGGCGTACCTTTAATAACGATTTTTCTTGGTTATCTTCATAGCTGGTCTCATTCTTGCGATTTATGGTTTTCTTCAAATTAGTGTACGATGGAAATCCTTTCGGTGTGAGTTGACCAGCCACAGCATCTGTTATATTCTGCGAAAGTTGACTCTCTTCTCGTATGGGAGATATTTTGCGTGGTGTGCGAGTTTTTCGATCTTCAAAAGCATTCTTCCAGAGCACATAAACTGGATCGTATTTTGGTCGCTTAATTAGCCTTGGCTGTGCAGGCTTTCCACTTAGGACTCGAATGGCGGCAGCAGCGCCGGACGGTGATGCAGAAACTGGTGTGCTAAATGTTGAACAGCGTCCCAAGTACCCTTCACCTTTTACGTTGTAGCGTCCAAAGATTGGAGTTTGTGTGCAAGAATCAGATTTGTTCAGGCGTTTCTTAGATTGCAGGCCGCCCATGGTTGTCTTTATAGTATGAAAGATACAAAAATGTACGGAGTACTTAGCTTGAGATGAGATGTGGTTCTATCGAAGCTCAAATCCTTACTGTTGCACTCTTCAAATTCTCTGCTATTTTTATACCTGAATTTGGTAATTTCTAAATAAATTTTTGCTAACAAATTTTTACAATTGAAGAGGCGTTTCTGAAAAGTTAACTTCTAAGCGCAGGTAGCGGCACTCGCCTAACGTTGGTTCGTTCTTTCTTCTTCACCATTAACGATTTCTTCCAAGTAATGATTGCAGACAAGGCGTTTCCTACCTCACTAGTTGTAAGGAATGAATGCGGGTGGGAATTTAATATACCTCTTTTGCGTGGACATAATTTTTGGCAAGTCCGGCCACCAGATGTGCTCAATGAATACAATGAAACCAAAGTACTGGAAGGACAACGGGAAACGTCGACTAAATAATGCATCGTCCCCATTTTAATTGCTTTACTAAATTTACTGTGTTGTAAAATGCTCATGATAGCCATCGACAAAAAATATTGAGTATTGCAAGTTATAACAGATGTAATCAGGTTGAATTATACACAATGTTGTAGATCTATATGTATATACATCTATGTATATTTAGGAATATAGAAAAAAAATTCTAGCATAATCAATGATATTTGCGAATTGTAACAAACCCGTAGTCTCCTCAAATTGTCATTGAAAATGGTCGAATTTCTCTTGAAGTACTGATCAATAAATTAGTTCGTACATCTATATATATAAAATTCAAATTATGTATGTACCTATAGACAC
>NW_023458556.1:29453347-29458404 GCF_013731165.1 Rhagoletis pomonella
AATACATTTAAGGCGCAGCGAAGCACGCCGGGTAATTGCTAGTCATAAATAAATCGCTGTAGGTTGTTGGTTATCAGAAAGCGCAGTTCTCCGATTACTTGTTTTGACAGATTGTTTGTTTTTTATTAAAAATTGTGTATGAAGATTTTCAGATTTATAGATCATTTTTAAATCTGTACACAAAATGAAGACTTTTTGAAAAAAATTCGGTCTCTGGAACACTGCCTTTTCGAAGTACAAAACACGCACTAATTGAAACACCAATATTTACTAGCAAAGCGCAAGTAGCGTGCCATGTGTTTCACCTTGATTGAGTTCTTACTTTTCGCAACTAAGTAAGTTAATCGACATAAAACTAAAAAAGTTTAGCGCAAGTTATTGCTGTGACCTTACCAAATCAATCACTTACGAAAGTTACTTAAGTTCGTCGCCAGCAGGAGCGTAAATTAAAACTTGGCCAAAAAAGAGCAATCGGTGTCAATGGGAAAAGTTCAAATAATCAGACGAAAGCAACAACAGAATGAAGTTGGAAAAAAAATTATTGTTCGGTAGTGTCCAACTGAAAACAAAAACTTCAACGTTGTCGCATTATCGATTTCTGGCCACGCACTGATTTAACTGAAATAGTCGACTGCGGGTTGAAATTCTTTTCTTCGTTAAACTTTGCTGGCAGATGCCATTCCATTCCTAAATAGAGTGAATACAAGTTCTTGCAAGTTGTACTACTGACTTAAGAAATTGGTGGTTATCGGGTTGCATGCACACTCTCTGCCTTCATTGTCCTTTTTATCAAAGCTACTGTGAATTTGGCAAATTTGTGAACGATTCGAATTCAAATTTCAAAGTATAAATAATTATGCAAGTTGAAGTAAAGTTTTTTTACGCTAATAGAAACCAAATTTTATTTCCTGTTTGGCACTGCAACCGTCTAAACGATGATGGCCGTGGCCAAGAAAGAACGCTAGTTGGTTCTCCCCTGTGCCAGTTGGAAATGCCAAGTGAAGTTAAATCCTACTCCAGCGGGCCGTTTCATCACAGCGGAGTCCTGTTTCTTCGGCAGCTGCCGCCAGCAAGAAACGGAGGTAACAATTTTATGCCTGGAACATTTGTGTCCATTCCTACGACATGACCGGGCGAGCGGAGCAGAAAATCTTCCGCAGAATCTTTGTAACCAAAAACTCCTAAGATGTTGTCACTACTCCTTCGAACTTATAGCTGTGAGGTTTGAATGCGTTGGCTGCTTCTTTGATGCAAATACTTAGTGTCCTGGTTTACCTATGGTTCAATCAGGAAAAGGAATGCGCCGATAATTATGGAAAATCATTTCTAAAGGATTTATTTCTGCAGCTTTTAGGTTTTCGCCAGCATCAGATTTAAGAATTCCTACGAAATTAGGTCGACTTGCCTAAAACCTCGTTAGGCATGGAAAGGCTCGGACAAGTCCTTCCGACGAAGCTGGTGGTACAGATGAATGTCATTTGACACAGCCGTATTATGAATTTTCGCGTGGACACCCAGGTCAAGTATCGCGACATAAATGCCACTTCTTAAATAGAGAAATCCCGAATCTTTTCCAAGGTGTGACGTATGGCGAATGTCTGGTCATTGGTTCCAGATTCTAAGACGTGCTGAAAAGGCCCAATTAGTTCATTGACGGTGACACGACGTTTAAGAAGCGGATCCCTCGGCGGGGTCGCCTTTATTGTGTATTGGGCAGAGCACGCTTAAATAACATTCTACGAGCATACGTTCATTCGAACAGTTGATGCATGTCGTCGCACTTGAACAGCTCAACCGATTAGACGGCCTGCCAGTCAACTCAAGCAGCCTCATTTTTCTTCAGCCACGAAATCGCGGTTTCTACCACGTGGGGGTAGTGCATAGACTCATTCATCATCGCCTGGGGACTCGAATTCATCTTATTTTTTGATTTTAGTGCCATTATAATTTTAGCGACCGGCGAAGCTCTTATGTTGCAGAACATGGTTCATTAAGTAGCCTTGCTTTGTCCTTGCAGAAATTTCCCTGGTCTTAAAACCTTCCTTCGCCTAATTCGCTAATAGAATTTTCGTGCGTTTTCCTGTTCACATTTTAAAGTCATGTATTTCGGCCGGATACTTTTTGTTACGTAAAATACGTCTTAATATTCTTTTCAGCTCTCTATATCGATACACTGCACCTAATATCACAACGTTCACGCTTCCGTTTATAGTCTTTCGATCTGGAGACAGCCATGTAATTAGATGGATCTTCCTATGTTGGAACCTAGTACTGCAGACTAAATACCTTCGACCTCAGTTCGTTATTGGATCTTTCGTCGTGGAGGCTGAATTTTCCGACGGTGAACCTAGAAATCTCTTCCTTCCCACCCCGGTAATGAGGTCGTCTGGCAAGATTTTGGTTTGTGTGCAGCGCTCGTAAATGCGCTCAAAGTGGTCAAAGGTACTTGTAAACAACATCCTTTTATTCGGTCGAGGTGTAGGTGTAAGTGAGCGAGGTGTTTCAGGATCTCCCTTTAATGCGAATTGTGCAGAGACGCTTGTCCAACGAGGCGAGCGACAGTACATGACGACGACGTCTATCTGCCGCCGAATTAGCGTTCCTTTACAAACTACAAAATAGTTTCTGCATATCTAACTTAATTTGTTTTTAGTCTATGGCGTTCTTCCACCACACTACCGCGCTTATTATATGGAGCAAACAGCAAGTATTGCATAAAAAATGATAAACTGAAATATGATGAAGCGCGGCAAATGATAACGGCCACAAACAAAATTCAATTAAGATTAAGCATATGGTACATTGATTTTTAACAAATAAGTTCATTCGTTTTCGGGGCATAACATACAAATTCCTCCACCCACATGCTGTTTCCACTACCGTCGTGCGTTTACCAACCGTACGAATTAAATTTTTTTTTGAAACCCAATTTGACGAGCCACAACACCCGCGCAGCCTTAACTCAATGGAATAGAAGTCCAACGAACCTCAAATTTCCGGCAGCACTTAAAATATCCAAGTGAATTGCGGAATTTCCAGGGAATTAAAATCTGCATGATTTCATGCATGCATACATACATTCATAGTATTGCTTATAACATCATACAAATGTACTATAATATAGTATATATATATTATATATTATATATTATATATTATATATTTATGTACATATGAATGTACTTGTACACAGCAATGAACATTAAATATTTATTAAATAAACGAGAGAACCCACGAGAACTGTGAAATAAATGAAGTTTCACACTTTCCAGTTGATTAATTTACATCGCTGAGTTGGCAAAAGTTCGAACAAGAAAAAAAGTGTAACATTTTTTTTGTACGTAATTAAGCGGGTTTTTTTGGCTGTGCTGGCGTATTTAGAGGTCATTAAAAATTTAGCCATGAATATCGCAAATATTAAGTTAAATACCAAAATTACGAGAGCAAGTAGGGGGAAAATTTTCTGAGTTAATTTTCCTTTACTATCGCAAAACTTATGTTTGTTTATGCTTCCCATAATAACTGCATTATTAGTGAGTGCGGGGTCATTAATTTCCTCGTCGTATTATACGAATATTGTGCATTACAGAGCGCAACTTGGAAATAGAAGCAATAAAGTGGCAAATTTTGCACAGTTGGAATATTTTGGACTCAACATAAGCGTAGGTTCAACTAAATGCACCAACCACACTATCATGCAAACTTTTAGTAGCACAGCTGTGTGTGAACTTTGCACATATATACACATAGATTCGGTACGAATTTGATTGACACCCGCGGCTATGAAATGCGTCGAATTTCTCTGCGATTAATATTACAAATTCGGGTGGATTTCAGAATATTCCAACATTTTGACCGCAGCAAAATATAAAAATTGTTTTGTGCTGCTGTTGTGCGCACTTTGTATGATATGTCAAAAGTTTCGTGGTTCATCCCATGTGGCGCCGGTAGTGGTGACTATGATGTTGATATGTAAATACACATGCGTGCACATACAGTCAGTCAATAAAGTTTAGGTACAGCACATTTTTTACAGTACCCGAAACTATTTGTTAAATATTTAATTTTTCGCTAATTTTTTATAAAAATATGGTTAAATCTACAACAAAAAGCACAAAACTCCGAGTTCCAAACCCTATGCAAAAGTAAAGAATGTTCTGCAAATTTTCATCCAAATATTGCACTTTTTATTTATACTCTTTAGAAAAAAGTTGGGTACGCAGTTTTGTTGAAGGTGTCGCTCATTTTCTCCCTATAAAATAATGTTTGATAATTTTTTTATATGGAAAAAATGTGCGAAACCTTCAACAAAAAAATTTCCCAAAAATCAATGGTAAGTCCTAGCTTCCTCATACTTGCAGTTTATCAAAAGTGAATGGGCTAAAAAATTGCATACTCCACTTTTCTCTAGAGAGCGTCAATAAAAAGTGCAATATTTGAATGAAATTACGCAGACTTTTCTTTAATTTGTTTTTAAAAATTCCCTGTACCTAAACTTTATTGACTAACTGTATGTAGGTATGTATGTACGTTAGGGCGGGTCAATTTGTATGGGAGATTTTTTCGGCTATGCGCGTATAGCACAGAAGGATTCTTCGTGTAATTCTAAGCAAATTTTTCGAGATAAAAATTGGTCTAAAATCAATTTTGAGTTTGCCAAATTGCAAAAATAGGTTTCTTTGTAAAGAAAACATGTTTTAACGAGCTTTTTGGTTTGAGGAATCCATTTCTGTACTAATCTTTTTCATAAAACCTCCACCAGAGGGCGACAATTTTCACTTCGAAACCTATTTTCCCAATTTGGCAAACTCCATAGTTTCTTCGGCAAATTTGCGTAAAATTACACGTAGAATCTTTCTATGCTATACGCGCTTAGTAAAAAAATTACCATCCCTAATTTATGTATTAAAAAAAAAGTTTGTAAAAAATTTCGGTTTGATTTTCAACTCAATATGAATTTTGAAGGAAATAAATATTTATAGAAGTCAGTATATGGTTTTAAACTAATTAGGGTTTCGAAATTGTGTATGTAAATCGATAACAGATTGCAGACGACT
>NW_023458556.1:29458504-29461564 GCF_013731165.1 Rhagoletis pomonella
TGTCTATAGGTACATACATAATTTGAATTTTATATATATAGATTTCTTTGATTTTGTTTGCAGAAAATGCAAATAAATGCAGTTAAATTTCTTTGAAAGTAATTTTGAAGTACATAATTCACAAATTTAGGATACATATGTATATACA
Organism: Rhagoletis pomonella; assembly: GCF_013731165.1. Taxonomy (NCBI): domain Eukaryota; kingdom Metazoa; phylum Arthropoda; class Insecta; order Diptera; family Tephritidae; genus Rhagoletis; species Rhagoletis pomonella. The sequence goes on from NW_023458556.1 coordinate 29,458,653, forward strand.
TATGTATTTATTAAGATGTGTTTCAATTGATGCTAATCCATAGCAAACGTAGCACTCGCACCTCAAAGGGTTAATTCGAGCTATACATTTATAAAAAATATTAATTATTAAATAAAAAAGAAATATAACCAATAATGGTCAAGAAAAGGAGTTTCTTTTATTGCCATCAGTGCAAATTACAAATGCCGTAAATCCCGGGACTATATTCCAAGAATCCCGGGATTTTCGGGACCTTAAAAAGGCCGGGGTCCCGGGATTTTCGGGACCTTAAAAAGGCCGGGGTCCCGGGATTAACATTTCTAATATGTACTCTGAATTGAATATTCATGCCTTTAAATATCATTACGTTTTTTTTTTGTGCGACTCACCAATAAAATTAGTAAGCGTTTCATTTCTTACCCACTCGCTTGAATATCCCTTAAGTCGTATCTAGACACGTGCCTGGCATTTTCATTTCACTTTTTAAAAATCGATTTTTTAAGTCAACAATGGTTCTATTTTCCCACATTCATTTACTGTCCATACCACTGTAAGGACAGTCTTTTTGCTTGATTTGTTAATTCCGTTGCCATTGCCTTTTTATCAGTGAACTCAGCGCTTTTAAATTCCATTTGTGCTCCACTAATCTCCATGCCTCCTGGCTAATGAGCCATATCTTAATTCCTGAAGAATATTTTACACTACATTTAAGAATTCGGCTTTGCAACTTTTTCTACTTTTTCCTCAAGAAATTATTTTCATTTTTGCATTAGATATTTCCCTTCACAGATACATAGGTATGTAAGTAATAAGAATTTGAGACCGCAATGAGCTCGTGACGAATAGCCTACCGATGGGCACTGCGAGATAGCAACTGTAATCTGATATATTTTTGGTTTACTACTCGTAATTGCTGGACAAATGACTACTTCATGCCTGCATTGGTACGAGTTTTGGTGGAATGAAATACCTAATGCGTCTGTATTTTTTTACTGTGTTTTGATTTATGAGAAGCAGTATCGCCTACTTTGTGTAGCATTAGCTAATTATGTATTTAAAAAATATAATTTTGCTGAATTTTTAAATGTTTATTTATTTGAAAACAACGAAATATTTTAACCCTTTTGCAATTGTTGGGTTAAAATGACTCAATTTTCATTTTCTTTAATTACAGAGTTGGGAAATTTTAAATAAGCTACGTTGTCTATTCGTTAAAAGCATAATCAGCTATGGTTTTGCGAAAAATAAAAGGGTTTTTACTATATTTTGTTTTCTAGGCGGCAACATAGTTTTTCCATACACCCAGGATCATTTTAACCCAAATTATTATTTTGTATTTAAGTGCAACTTTGAACCGGTAAGAATACAGCACTTGCTGATAAAGTATTTGCCTATGAAAAATAAAATATTGGGAAAAAGTAGCGGAAGAGCCTTTAAAGCGAACTCTCTATTAGCCTCAAATTTAGGTTTCCAGATAACGGTAAGAAAGCAGTCGATTGGCTGCTCATTTTCGGGATGTAGGCAAAGTACAATATTTTAATAAACGTCTACTCCATTATATGTGTAAGGAGCCCCCGGGATTTTGGATGGAACGAAGAGCCAGCGGCTCCGCCAGCACTGCCATGACGTACGAATGGACACGATGCTCGTAGAAGAGGCAGTACTCCTCTTCGATGGATTTTGCTTCACTAGGTATTCGCAATTTGCACAAAAGAGAAACGACTGGTGGTCTTTATTACACTGACCCAAAATTGATTAGGCGATTACAGCGCCAAATGGTATAGTATAGGGTCACGAAGCATTTACTCTCTGAGAAGAGAAGATAAATCTAACGCTGTGCGAGCTCTGGCCGGGAACTTTCTAATAGGAAAACATGCAGAAAGGCTCGGGGTACCGTTTTGAAGGTCTTATATCTGCTGTGTAAATGTTCAGGCTGCGGCATATGGGATCACCGTTTCTGGCTGACCGTAGTGAGGTTTCAAACACCGAAGCGAGATACCTGATGACATTCATCAGTGGAACGAAATGGTCCCGCAGGAGGGGATAATTAAACGGTATCAGACCGCTCCAAGCGGCAGCCACACCTACCTACCTGCCTACATACATATCTGTGGGCTTTTGACAAAACAACCTCTGTGCTTTCTGTAGGTTGGAATTTAGAGTAAATTATAAGGAAATTCCATTTAAAAATTTTTATTTAACTTTCATTAAGATATCATCTTGAACTACTCCTATTAATGACCGAACACAAAAATATCATAGAGGAACTCGATGAATTATTGCTTTGAAGAAAAAATGACCTCACTCGAGAGAAGTTGTTTTGTCAAAAGTCCACAGATATGTAAGTGCGATCAACTTGAAAGTGAGTTCTTGGTCGTGTAACTTCACAGTTAGTAGTCGACTATGGAAACAGCCCTGAATAACTACATATGTATGTAAGAAATATTATGCATTACAAGAATCTCTCATACATTCGATCACATTTTAAGAATTGTAATCTTAAAACTTTCGTATTTAAGCATTAAAGGCAATTCTTAATGGCTTAAAAAACTCACAAAAATGGACATAAAGGAAGACTATTAAATCCGCAATTTAACTGATTTTAAATTCACGATAATTTACAGCTAAGCCATAATCCTCAAACGTTTTACTAGCGCTTTTCAATTAAATTAACGGTTTTAATCTGCGATGCGTTGTAATAAGGCAAAACGAAAACGATTTGGCGCCATTCCGAGCTGCAAACATACATACATTTCGCCAATTACTTACTTGGGTATTACGTGCACAGAAATGTATGTGCATGTACGAATACTTAAGTCCGCTATGCGATTATTTACTAATACAAATGGACATTTAACTATGTGATATGCGATACAAGGCATACTTAATTGCTAACGAAAGTAATTGCGTACGCAGGCATATACTTGCAAAAA
>NW_023458556.1:29461664-29479877 GCF_013731165.1 Rhagoletis pomonella
GTCGGGGAATCATTTAAGGATTTTGCATGCTGCATGAAAAGTATTTGCCATATCCCAAAAGCCGAACATTAAAAAAATTGTATGAAGAAAGAATTTTCAACATATCAAATATACGGCATGCTTCGCTGCCCCTGCAAATAATTTTTTTTTAACTACATAGTATGTACATCCAAACTCTTATGCCGCGTTTCCACTAGGCATTGAAATGACAAAATATTTTTTAATCCCCAACTTTGCCGTTAAAATTTTTATCATTTAATGCCTAGTGGAAATGCTGCATTTATGACCTTGTTCATGAACAATGAAATAGATTGATAGAGCTTTATTGAGTGAGATTTTCATACAAATTTTCAGATTATAAAACATTTAAAATGGCTTAATTTTTTATTTTTTTGCTTCAATGGTATTTAGAAAGTAGGCAAAATATAGAAATTTTTTGAATTATTATAAACTTTGAACATAGGATTTACATGGTTTTTGTTATATTTAAAAAAAATATGAATATTAAATAAAAAATAAAAATAAAACTGTCAATATATTTATACTGAGGATACAAGTAGCCGTTACTGTATGGCCATACAAAAGCATATTTATTTATTTATTTTTAGGAATTTTCAATTAAAATACAGTTTATTCTCTAACAAAACTCATATAAACCCAAGTTTAAAAGTTTTTATGAGATTAAAAAAACGCGAAAAATTTTCAACCAAATTTCAAACTTTTTTCTCAGAAGCGTTCGAATTTTTTCGAGTACACAGCTTTATAGCCCATTCAATTTTAGTCCAATAATGTGTAAGTTTCAAATGGTCCAAAATTACCGTTGATTTTTTAGAATTTTTTTCGCCGTAGGTGTTGCGATTTTCTTCCATATAAATATGAATTTTCTTTATTCGTTATATGGAAAGAAATGGGACACAAAAACTTCTAAAAAATCAACGGTAATTTTTAATGACTTGAGACTTGCACATTATTGGACTAAAATTGAATGGGCTATAAAACTGCGTACTCGAAAAAATTCTAACACTTCTGAGAAAAAAGTTTTAAATTTCGGGTAAAATTTGTTGCCTTTCTTTGTAGTCTAAAATACTTAAAAAGTTTTAAACTTGGTTTTATATTAGTTTTGTGAGAGAATGAACTGTGTTTTAATTCAAAATTCTTAAAAACAAATAATTAAATAGAAGTGGCAAACAATAGCACTTTGAAATGGGAGTGCTATAGATATGTGCAATACTGTATGTATGTATGTATGTGTGCAGATTTAAATGAGTCGCTTCGGGCACACGTATTCAAGCCAGGAAAAATACTAAAACGGGAAAACGCTCAAAGAGGAAATGAATATGAGTATGCACATTGATTTTCCATCCGCATTCGTTTGTGGCTTAGTTGTAAGTCTAAGTACAAACATATGCAGATCACGAGCAGAGACTCAAGGCAAAAATATTACATAGGAGTAGATGCCACAAAAGCACACGCATGTGCTGTTCCTGCGGCACTTTTACTCACTCGCACAAATTTACATACATACATATGAGTGTATGTATGCACATATTTGGCCGAGATTGCACTACTATAACCTAATGCAAGGTTGTTGGCCAACTGATAAGCTGATTGGTAACATGAACAGATACATTTGTATTTAAACAGCAAAGGCAGACGAGACGGTTAGTTTAGTGAAGACAAACAAATTTTGGATTGATTCGTATGCTGAACTGGTCAAATGAGTTTGTGCTTGAATAAACTACTATTCGATGAATCAATCGTAACACCGGTAGCATATCAGCTGAGCTAGGATGAAGATGTATTGTTTCTGGTTGTTGAGCTAATGACAGCCATCAATTTGGTAGTTCATGTGCGTGTGTACACATCTACATACAAATGTATGCTTGTTTTTATTGGAATCAATAAGTTAATTGGCATTTCAATTTTAAACAATTGATGCATCCATACTAATGAAGTAATGCTATTTTGTTGGACTTGTGAGGAAGGCATGCTGTAGTTGTTCTGGCTGTAGGTGTTTCAAGGGAAATAGGTAAATACATACAATGTAATAAAATGAAAACAGTTATTTTTAAGCAAAAAATACCACCGACTTCAATGCTCATATGAAAATTTCGGAGTACCGTTAATTTCTTCATGACACTTGGCATTTCCAATTGGCGTCAGTTGACACATTTGTATATGCATACATATGTATGTATGTAAGTTTGTAGTTAGAAGTTGCTCAAAGTTGTTCCGGTTCATTGTTGCAAAGCGCGTAGATGTGGACCGCACTTTGAGGTTGTAATGCATGCAAATAATATGTATGTTCATATGTATACATTTAAAATGTGCTCTTTGACATGACTTATGTGCCTAAAAACGCCTACCCATCACACCTGCACTAATTCTACTATACAAGCAAATAAATTGCCAGCACAGCCAACTGCAAGGAAATAAATAAAAATATACAATTTGAATAAATCACTTTGAATAGCAACCGCAAATCTATGTCAAACACTTGAATTTGTACACCCTAATCCTACACAGCTGCGTTCAAACAAAAGCAAAGCTTAGAATGCAGTTTAGCTGCACTAGTTGCAGTTACTTGTACCGAAGGACATTTAAATTAGAACATGTAGTGCAACTGTACGTGTATACATAATCCTTGTGCAATACATGGAGCCTGACGCGTTTGCAATTCATAGCTATGTACCTGCAGAAGCGATATCCTTACAAAGGATGCTGTGAATATTAATATGTAACCACAAATTTCTGCTACATATGTATGTACATACATACATATTTATGCGCAAAAGGGTATGGATTCTCAGTTGTTTATCTCTGCTTTGCGCTGTGTACCTTTGAAATGATTTTCTAATTTTACCGATTTCAAGCGATCCTCCTACGCAAAGTAATTTTCTATGGAAACCACATAATCTGTGCAATACATGCAGTGGCTTCTAATTTGATGTGGTGATTTTGCATGCATAGCTATTTGTATGCACACACACTCTTGCTTATAAAACGAAGGCTACTCTTGCAACCCAGCAACATGAGCATAAATTCACAGCATGACTAATAAACATCCTAACGAAGAGGGGTGGGGTGTTTCACCACGCATCAGCCAGCAAGCAATCCTGCCGTTTGGCAAGAGTTCTCCTCGATAGTTTTTAGCTCATGCTGCGGCCGCACTGAGCCAAAACTCTTCATGCCTTCTGGAGTAGTTAACGTATTTAAGAAGTAGGATCAACAGGGTCTCTTTATGGTAGTTAAGGGATCGTTTGATCATATGCATTTTTTTCAAAAGTACATTCCACTGTAACTTGTGTAGTTTTTTCCTTGCAGGTGTACCAGTGCTAGGGGTAACTCTCTACAGCCAATTCAGGAGCCTTTGTCTCCCAATATGACCTTGAAATGTTCCTCAAAACCTCACAGTATGTTTAATAGGAGACAAAACTTGCACCGATGTTAGCAGATATGCTCCTAAGATCGGCAAATGTTCAGTAAGAAACGCTACTAAGCTCGCCACATCAGGTCTGGGATTACCTGTGAGTTGTGCGCTTTTTTGAAATTGACTTACATCATGCGCCCCCATGTGAACGGATTTCTGCCGATTGTGGATAAAAATATATATGTACATACATTAGGGCGGGTAAATTTTTTATGGGGATTTTAATTTTAAACAAATTTGCTCAAAAAAGCATTTGTCTAAAATTAATTTTGAGTTTGCCAAATTGCGAAGATAGGTTTCTTTTATTTAGCATTTTTCCGTAGTGCCGTAAAGATTTGCTTAAATTTTGTCTAAAATCATGCTGCAAAGAGTTTCTCGTTATGAGAAATCCATTTCTGCATATATCTTTTTCTTAAAACTTTCACCAGAGTGCGCAACAGCGAAAATTTTCACATTTTCTTCGAACCCTATTTTCGCAATTTGGCTAACTCCGAACTGATTTTAGACCCCTGGTTTCTTCGGCTAATTTGCTTTGAATTACACGTAGAACCCTCCTATGCAAAAAAATTAACCCGCTCTAACAAACATACTTCACAGTAATGAGATCCGATTCTAGATTGAGGCCAATGTTAAAACTAAATATATTTTCGAACAAACTACGGACTCTATTTAAAAGAACTTTTAATTCCTTAATAATTTCGGATTTTATTAAAAAATGGCGCCAGGGACATAATGGGCCATCAGAGAAAATGGATCTGCCTAGAAAACATTCACAAAGTTGTGCAGATGGATTGATTTTCTTACTGTCAAGGATTCAGAGAAAACGCCTGCTTAAATTTACCTCTCTATTTTACAGTCCTGCAAATCATGAAGTACGGGAGCAGGCTATCTTATATCATTGGTTCAATATTCTTCTTCCCTGCGTTTAGCATATATGATCCATGTATATGTATGTATATCGCCATGACCTTTAAATAAACTATAATTACTGCTCTCCTTCCTAGATCCCTCTTTAGTTCTTTGCTGGGTTTGCATCCGTACATCGTAGGTATGTATGCACCTACATACATACGTATAACCACATAAGCGATTGCATTGTCGTTGAAAGGATTATTTAGTTGCAAGCGAATAAAACCAACTAAAAATTGGCGAAAGGTGATGCAGGGAGGCGGTGCGAGAACAACCACGACGGCATTTTGCATCGTGTCACTTTGTTTGCTTTCTTATCGTATTTTATACTTTTATTTCACATTTGCTGCGCATCCTGCATTGTCCACTGATACTCGAACTCGAGTGCTGCCTTGGAGTATCTACCATTCAAGCGGCACTTATGCAGATGCAAATATTTATTTGTAATACCATTGTGGCTGATGTTTGCTTTGCATGCGGTTTTCCTTCATTGCGTTTACACACACACACACACTTATTTATAAGTATTTTTTTCATACATGGACTCCGGACAAACATACTTATGTGAAAATCCTTTTGGATTTGGTCATTGACTTAAGCGCATTAAGGATATATGTATATACGTGTGCACTAAGCCACTATAGAATCACTATATATGTATGTATGTATGTATATCTACTAACTTCATAAAACGCATAATTTTAAGAATTTGCTTAAAAAAAGTGCGACACAAACTTTTGGTGTGTCCCACATCTTCCGAAGTAAATGGATATTCAGACAAGATATGTACATTCATACTTATCAAGACGCTCAAATATTTATGTTGACAACCGCTGTCAATCTTTTGTTAGTACGCCGTTACAAATTAAAACATTACCGTATGTAAACAAATTAACATTTTGCATTCTGAAAAATATTTTGAATGGAATTTAATTCAAACATATTATTCAACTAAAAATAAAATGTGTTTTATTTCGGGTTCTACTGAACTAATCGAAATACTTCTTTCGGAAAAGATTGATGATTTTTGACGGCCTTTAATTTCCTGTCATTAGGGCGGTACGTTAAGGTGGTAGCAACTGAGATCTGGTGGGTCAGTAGCACAATGGAGCACATGAGGTCAATGAACTTCCGTAGGAAAACCCCCCTCCTCGAGACAAAAACATTGATGTATAGGGTTTAAAGCTGTGTGTCGCATATATATATATATATATATATATATATATTTAGAGGTCGCTCAAAGCGCTTAAAGTTTTCCATGTATTTTTAGCCGTCATCGATTCGCCAACAGTTAGCGAGTGGCGAAACGAACGAACTCAATGAGGTACAACCAAACTCGCTATCGTCTATCCGTGCTAGCTAACTATGTTGTTGCTTTCGCATGCCCAATTCTTCTTTAAGCGACCGGAACTCAAACATAGCCAGCGAGAAGTGGTGAATCGATGACGGCTTTTATATGGGGAAAATAAATTTGTTCGTAGAAATGGTATAGAATTCTTGAAAGTCAATATTTTTCGATCGGAAAAATCTGGTTCTCTTCAGAAGACTTTCAATAATAATACACAATTTTTTATTAAACCATTTTTCAATACTAACGATTTTTTATTGGTCGCCCATTGCAGTTTTCTGGGTTTTGTGGGTTTTTGGCGGACCTATAAATTATAGCTGCAATGAAAAAATGGTTAAACAAACAGTTCGGTATTATTATTCGGAATTTTCTGCAGATGAACAGAGTTTTCTGGTAAAAAAATATTGATTTTTAACTATTCCATACCATTTCTACGAAAAGTTGTTTTTCCCCCATATAAAATACATGGAAAACTTTGGGCGCTTTGAGGGACTTCTAAATATTTTTTGATTTCAAAATAAAAAATAGGGTTATATTTTTTTAGGTTAGAACAATCATGGGAGTTGAGAGCATAAAAATTCGGACTTTACTTTTTCACATGCACTTTTGGACCAACCTAGTGATTACTCATTTGTGTTCATTTAGTTGTAAAGAAATCAGAAATTTCAAAAGTATAAAAAGTTTTAAGTGCTTGGCTACTTTTTACGCATTTGCACTAACGTAAGAATACATAGGAAAGAATGCAGTATGTACATTAGACCGGACCGATCTCCATGCAAAAGAAAAAAAACTTTGAAATTAACTTCAATGCATAGTTTGAAGACTTACATTGAGAGGAGTTTGGCGTCATAAAAATTCATCTCTTTAGAATCATGGAGAATAATATCACTTATAAGTAATTTTGAATTTATTAGGGTAGCATTTGAGTTAGACCAGTTTATTGTGTTTTTGAAAGGTATACAGTACTTGATAAGGTGGTATACAAGTAAGTTTTAAAAGATGTTTTTCCCGATTTTAAAACTTTATTGTGTAAAATTGGTACAGTGTATTTTATTGAAAGTATTGCCCATCGCTAGCTAAGACTTCTTCGCCACTTTTCCGGCAATGCATATATTTCACGCAAATAAAACTGCTCGTCTTTGGAGACAAACCTTCAACTGAAGTTTTGTATGCACAAAAATACGGAAAAAATTGTAGTTTGTTACACTTTGTTGAATGACACCTACAATGTGGTTAAATCATGGCGCTTCAAAATCAAATTTGCTGCAATATTGTCCGGTATGCTTAAACCCTACTGATGCCCTTTGTTTACAATCCTTTAAAACTTACTTACCTTATGCCATTTAAAAAATGGAAATGAACTTAATGACAATTTTTTTTAACATAATGACACGATTATTTTTAATGCCCAACTTTGTCATTTGTCATTTTTGCCATTTAAGGCCTAGTAGAAATCCAGCATTAGCTATACTTAACATTTTGAAATCGGGTTAAAAATAAAAAAGTTACGACCAAACCCCGATTTGGGATTTTTTGTGGTCGTGGGAAAGATACAAAATTTATGTGACGCTAAATTTACAAAAATTTTGTGTGACCCAGTCTGATGCTCATAAGCACATATCATGCGTGCAAATGTACATATATGTATTCGTATCACTTAAAAAAGTTTGGTAGCTAACTAGTGCGCAAGTTTCGAAACTTTTCTTTTGCTTACTAAATTTACAAATGCTCCAAGTTAAAAGTAAATCGCTAATGTACTTGTCAAATTCTTGTATGCACATAAACATATCCTGAGCAATATCGACTGGAATGAATTTGCATGTATCCCTGCACTAAAATATGCTTCATATCAACAATCTGCAAACTGTTGCTGGATGAAATTAGTTGGCCGATGATGGCTAAAATATTTGCCAGCTGTCAGAAATCACTTGCAATTTCGTCATTCTAATGCAAATTAAGTATTTATTAAAAGTCTTAAATTCAACACCAACTGATAGTTAGGAATTGGAAATGGCGTATTTAAAACAGTCTGTAGCTGTTACTGATTTGAATTTAATGAATTTTCAATAACTTAATTGCAGCGACAGGTTTGTTAATTTTGTAGAAAAAGATTTTTTTTTCATTTATCCTTAAATGCTAAAATATTTCATATTTTTATGACGAAGTCTTAATCGTGAAAAATCATTAGAAATTGTTGATATTGAAAGTAGAAAAATATTTCAAGTACACTACCTGCTTGGTCAGCTGTGATGGTTCCTTAAATATCTTAATACCAAGTCCATAACTAAACAACTACGGTTACAGTTGAAGATTATATTTATTAAAAATCAAGTGAAACGGGCAGAATTTTTCATTTAATTTCGATTGTGGCATCAAGCTATATAGAAATACTCCCACGATTGTGTTTAGGTTTTACGGACACATTTTAAATTTCTTGCTGCTTTAAGCAGTTGAATTTTTCATTTACCTGGAAAAAGCGTATCTATAGAACTGTACCAAGGCTCAAGAAGAGTAAGCAGCTACCTACTTATAACTACACTGACATTGGCAGTTCTTGGAAGGATTTAAACTTAGTAACGGCTGTTAAATGCATATTTGGATGATGAAATTCGTATGGATCGCAGCATAGTTGTGCTAAATATTTGCATACATTTGTAACTTAGTGTCCAGCTCTCAAGAAAAATTTCAAAAAATATTTGTCATTATTTTAGCCGCTTGAAATAAAACCTAGCAGGCAAGTAAAACAAAACTTAAGAAAATAGTGGTACAAATTGCGTAAAATTTCTCGACAGCTGCATTCTGGTTTAAGAAATTTTGATATAGAATTTTTTTTTTTAATTTCTTCTTATTTTTATAAAAATATAGTTCATTAATACAAATAAATCAAAGTTTTAAACTTTTTGCAAAAAAAGTCAGCAGAGTGTCACACACTTTTTATTCAGATTTTTAAAAAAAACTTTGCGTATGCAAATTTATAGCCCATTTAATTAAAAAAAAAAAAAAACAAGTTAATATTTTGAAGTCGCTACAAGCTACTGTAGATTTTTTTTTTAAATTTTGTTTGTTGACGATGTTGCGCATTTTCCGCTATGTAAAAAAATGCGAACATTCGTTTTGTGGAAGCAAATGCGCAACACCATTAACAAAAATCATTCCGGGAAATCGACAACAGTTTGCAGCCACTTCAAACCGACCTTAAAATTTTCTACAAATTCTCAATAAAAAGTGTGTGAGTACCTTGACTGGAGTTTTGACAAGAGATGGAGTGAGGTCAGATATAGTGGCTTAGCTTTAAAAATGTCTGCATACAGTTAAAAATGAGCGATTCCTGTCGCAAGGAAGCAGCATGGTTACATAAGTGGAAAATAGGAAGGATTTTCAGGAAAGAAATCAACTTGTGATATCAGCAAGGACTCGGTCGCCGGCGAAATATGCATATTCTTCGGAATAGTATAATGTCTAATAATCTCATGCACTAAAAAAACAAAAATATGCGCATATAATATCGATGGCTGAGTGAAAGATCGACCTATCTTGACAGCCAGTCCGAAAACGCCCTCTAGTGTTCTCACTGGGGTGGTCCAAAAATGCATGTGAAAAAGTAAAGTCTGAATTTTATGCTCTCACACCCTAGGATTGTTCTATACCGAAAAAAATGTTCCCATATTTTTTTTTATTTTGAAATCAAAAAATATTTAGAGGTCGCTCAAAACGCCCAAAGGTTTCCATGTATTTTATATGGGGAAAAAACAACTTTTCGTAGAAATGGTACAGAATTCTTAAAAATCATTATTTTTTTTATCGGAAAACCCTGTTTATCTGCAGGAGATTCCCAGTAATAATAACCAATTGTTTATTTAACAAGTTTTTCACCACAACTATAATTTATAGATCCCTCAAAAACCCACAAAACCCCGAAAAATGCGATAAGGAGACCAATAAAAAATAGTAAGTATTAAAAAACGGTTAAATAAACAATTGGGTATTATTATTGAAAGTCTCATGAAGAGAACCAGAGTTTTCCGATCGAAAAATATTGATTTTCCAGAATTCTATACCATTTCTGCGAAAAGTTGTTTTTTCCCATATAAAAATACATGGAAAACTTTGGGCGCTTTGAGCGACCTCTAAATATTTTTTTATTTCAAAATAAAAAGTAGGGGTATATTTTTTTCGATATAGAACAAACCTAGGGGTGGAGAGTATTACAATTCCGACTTTACTGTTTCTGGACCCCCCTAGTGCACTCTATAGTAAGTTTGTAGGTATCTTTTTTGGTCATTCCTAAGTTGGTTTTGATTTTAATTGGGTCGTAGGACCCCCAGAACTGCCGGGTAATCCTGTACGGTTCCACCTCTACTTGGCCTTCAAAAGATAAATTTCCGTAAAATTTTGCGTGGGACACATTCGTCCGCTGCCTCGCTTTCGTAAATGTCCCTATGTCCCCTGACCCATATTAAGGTAATTTCGTATTGATCAGAGATATAGAGCAGCTCGCTCCTACAGTCCTCCAATAGTTGCGATCTAACAGTGTGTGCCTCAATGGCCGCTTGACTATCCGAAAAGATGTTTGGTAAAAAATTATATACAAAAAACGAAATTTTTTGCAAAATATGCACTAACTATTGAATGCCATTTTAAAGGAAATTTCCTGATTCGTAAAGATAATTTCAAATAGCATATTTTTTAACCGACCTAGCTGAACTCGGATAAATAGCCAAGTTGCTTTGTACATACAAATGTGTTTTGTTATTTTACATAAGGGCTATTCGCGATCCGGTGCAAATGGCCTAGCATCATTGCATTGCAAATTTGTATTGCAAATTATTTGCAATACACAAACAAAATACACGCATTTGCATTTGTCATGGTTTGACAAATTTGCAATACCGAAAATCCATAGCATAAAAATGCTATGCATTGCAACTCTGGTTGACATTTCTATCAACTGATTTAAAAAGTTTTACCATGACAGTTTAATAAAGGTCGCTCACAATCCATGGCATATTTCTGCAATTGCATAAATTTGTCAGCTCTTATGCACCGAATCGCGAATAGCCCTATAGTGTTCTTTTGTAGCTTGATTGCAAAAGAATCCACCTAATGTGTCCATATCTATGGTACTTTAAAACCCATGGCTATTGTTCGCGTTATTCGCCGTCGCTAACTGCAATAGTAATTACTTGTTATTCCCCAATCGAATTTAATTAACTTATTTTGAGTATTACCAAAAATTTATGTGGCAATAAGGGCTTGAGGGAAACGCCAGCCATTGCTGTTATTGCCCACTTGCGACTTGACAAATGCACATATGTACCTAGCGAAGAAATTATACCAGCCCATTGTAAGTAAGAAGGAATATACTTTTACTTTACATAAACACGCAAATTTTTTGTTCGCATTTCCTTTGGGAAGTGCATTTTTTGGCCACTTATTACGAGTATCCTTGCATGCTTCATATTGATGAGCACATCACAGTAATTTTTCGCACTTACATAGCTATAGGTTTTTTTTATTACACTATTTTGGTCTCTGTAACGACGACGGCTAATTAAAGCTTCGTGGGGAAAACTGTTCCTTTTTGTCTAATTTACGCCGTATTTTAGCATTTATTTTAAAAAGTTTCTATGTACAAGTATGTATGTATTTGTATTTCCTTGGTCTCTATGCAGCAACACAGCCTAATTAAAGTAATTGAATTATTTAGTTTTGTCGTCCCATAACAGTTTTAAAGTTTTGTAGAGATGGTTGCAAACAAATAAAACGTATAAGCTAATTAAATGACTTAATATAATAAAAATTTACTAATTAAAAATGAAAATTATTTTTATTATTCGTACATATGCAGTATGTATGTATGTATGTATGAGAAAATTTAATTTATTTTTATTAAAATTAGTGACAGACAGAGTTACTGTGAACTGTATTTTAGTAATAAGAAGAAGAAAATGTTATAGCCTTTCGTTGTCCATAGTTCAAAACAAAAAAAGAAAAAAATATTAAAAACATTCTAATATAAAATCTTGTTGATTTTAAAAATACTGTCTAGCCGCATTTCTTGATATAGAAAGTATATTTGATTATATTGAGGCCAACACCATCATAGGCTCTTTGAAGGATATTGATGTCGACGATGGTGTTTGCGGTTGGTCGATAATTGTTATTTGAAGTAGGCGTCCAGAAAGTGATATCACTGAATCCGAATAGCTACGAACGAAAGTTCGAAATTCGCGGAGAGCCTTTATTGAATCTCTTCGTAATGAAGATTCGTACAGATACTCTACGACGATCTTAACAAGCTGCATTATATTTAGTAATAAATATTTATTATACTCCAAATTTGCGATAGCTTGATATAATTGCATATATTTGTGCATTCATCTGCTGGACGCTATTTAATAAATGAATATATTTTATGAAGCGAGGAAATATTAGTTTAACAACAATTTACTGAGAATTCTAATTACTTTAATATCATAAAAATTTATTTGAATTAAAAAAAAATATGTATTTCTTCTTTTAAAAGACTAAAATCTTGATTAAAAAAAATTAAATATTAAAAAGGGAGGAACAAATTAAATAAGAAAAGGAAAAAAGTTCCAATATCGAGGACTCGAACTCGGACTCGAACTCGAACTCGGATCACTCAAATGGCTCACTCGGCCATTGCCACTGCTGGGGCAGCGTGAGCAAAATGATATACATGAATGTATTTTGTTTCCTTTGCGCCGGCTGATTTCGAATCAACAACCAGAAATCGAACTTGGGCTTTACTGGGTGGTGGTGGGCACAACCAAAGAACGCAAATCTATAAGAAGAGACAATAGGGCTATTCGCGATTCGGTGCATAAGAGCTGACAAATTTATGCAATTGCAGAAATATGCCATGGATTGTGAGCGACCTTTATTAAACTGTCATGGTAAAGCTTTTGCAAAACAATTTTTGTGCATCAGCTTTGATTTTGTTTATGAATGCAATGCATAGCATTTTTATGCTATGGATTTTCGGTATTGCAAATTTGCCAAGCCATAACAAATGCAAATGCGTGTATTTTGTTTGTGTATTGCAAATAATTTGCAATACAAACTTGCAATGCAATGATGCTAGGCCATTTGCACAGGATCGCGAATAGCCCTAATACGTTATAATCGTAACGAGTGGGAACATCAGGAGCGTGCTTTCTCTTTTGCCCAAATACGTTTTTTGATTGGATGAGAAAATGTACGAGTGACTGCCAAAATGTACGAGTCGCGGGATCCGTGCTTGGGCTTCGTCCGTCAATTTTTGTTGCGTATAATTGCTTTGGGGAAAACAGCGCAAAAAAAGCTTTTTTGCACCTTCGATAGAACACGGCTAACGTTGACAATTGAGGGATTCACAACGGTGTCGTAATTGTCGTATATTGTAAACTTTAAAAGCTTAAAGCTTAAGTTTAGAGAACTTGAAACCCCAACCAACTATTTTTTAACACTCCGTAAATGCATAATATGACTTTAATGGTATTTTGCGAACCCCCTTAATATATTTTTTAGGCATTTAAAGCTTACGACATACAACAATATGACGACGTTGTGAATACCCAAATATGTATCATAATTTGGAGCAAGAGTTCGAAAAGAATTTCAACGGAATCAATTACACCAACAGGAATGAACCCAAACAAGTATATCCCGGCCATTGAATAAATAGATTAAGAGATTTAATTTAAAATAAAAATTTAATTCATTTCTTTCAACACTTACATATATAAATACTTAAATAAATACAATGCGAATATAAAAAATTTGCTAATAAATACTACTACAAAGGAAGTAACAAGAAATGTTGTCTTGTCAAATACTGCAACGAAAATTGCAATACATATTCAGCCAGCCAGGCATTCAATCATTTCTCAATCCAGCCCATTTTACGAAATCACAGCGTGAATAAGTTTAAATGTATGTGTGTATGTGCGTATCGCACCAATTGAACTAGATTTTAAATCCACTCGATATATCCTGCGGCGGAAGTGCGCGTTCACAGCTCGGTGGACTCGATGATGCGTGTGACACCATAATCAGGTACTATGGCAGCCAGTGGCACGCTGCTGGTTGGAGAATTGACATGTTTTCTAGGCTGTATGCGATAGCGTTTCGGCGCGCTGACACATTCAAAGTTCTGTAGCTCGGTGTATGCCGGATGATTGGCTGGACTGAATTGGCCGGCAATTGCCTCTGGTATCGCGGTGACGTTTTGCAAGGAATATGCTGGCATGTCCTGTAAAAACTGTCGCCAACGGCAATATGTCTCCGAGGGTGGTGCGTAGTTGATGTAACTGACATTTCCGTTAGAGGCGATGGGATCACGGCGCGCACAGAATGGCGATGATGTTTTCGGCATAAGCTGAATATTTTCGCGCATCATTAAGATTTCCATTTTTAGATTAGATACAGGTTGATCGGGCTCGCTTTGTGAAGCTTCGTTGCTAGTGCTGCTACTCGATTTACTCATATCTTGTGTATGTAGAAGCACGCTATTTTGGCTCATACTGCTATAGCTGCTGTCCAGATTATCGGTGGAACCGGAAAAGTAACCATACGAACGCTCTAATACGCGTTGCTGTTGCGGAGCTTGTTGTTTAACTTTAGTCATCTTGTCGCTGAGTGTTAGTTTTGCCAGTGCTTTGGGCATATCCTTGCGGCCAATCCTCGGGAATGTAGGTCGCTTAAGTTGCAGCTTAGTTGTTGGTGTTGAGGTGACCATTTGCATTGGTGGTGGTGGTGTTGGCGGCGAGCTGCAGCGACTCCAACTGCTCGCGCTGCTGTAGCGTTTTGATTCGACGCTGCTTTCATCGGTGGCCAAACCACTGGTGGCGGTGGTATCAACACGATAGCTGAAGTTTCGTTTCCGTGGCGTTGAACGGCGCGGCATATTTGATCCATAACTGCTTTCGGAACTGTCGAATGAAAAAGTGCTCGATGTGCAGCCCATCTTTGTATGTATTTCTATTTTCTTGGCAAATATTACTTTTACAAAACTTTAAACAAAACTAACGTATGCTCACTCAATCACTGTTTGTCGAAATATGATCTACCTTTGCATCAAGGCGGATATTTATACCTCTGCGCCGATCCAACGGACGATCGGTTAGCTAGTAGCTAACGAGTCAGCCAGCTACCTGGGCGCGTAGTGCATAGTGCCCGCGACTGGTGACAGGCGCGTTCACAGGAAAAACGCAAACATGCATTCCTTACCTGTGTGACTAGCTTCAAGGAAAAGGGACAATGTTTTTCAGACAGACAAACAATAACCTTCGCTCGGTCGCTAGTTTAGCGAAAACTATGCACATTCACATAAATTACTATGACCTGGCAAGCTGCAAGGGTGTTGGTAGCTTCTTTGTTTTAGACTTCGCGTTAATACGCACATCCGCGTGTAGATTCAAGGTAGCGTGGCATGTCTCTGGCGTAAACGCGTCCAGGATTAACCCAGGTAGCCTTAGTTGCTGCAACTAAATTTTTTCATAAAGAAATTGCAAATTCCTAGTAAGCCAGCCTAAGATGCTAGCCAGCCAAATCATCAGGAGAGGATTTACAAGGCCAAATGGAGCCATTTTATGCTGTGCAGCTAATATTTTTCGTCGACTGTACAAAACGCTTGGCTATTTCACTATTTCTATGACCAAGCAAAATGAAGAGTGCCTTCTTTGACTAGTTCAACCACAGAAATAGTTTTCAGCATACTAATCACTGCTGAATTGTTCAAACGTCTATGCTAATTTCTTTCGCAATAGCTGCAATTACGTTCGAAAGTAATTTTAACAAATTTATTGGAATCTAATGAGTTTTTAATTTTCATAGGGGCTGTGTAAACAGTTAAGGTAAATGGACTAAAATAGATATGCAGAGCGGTATCACGAGATTGTCTTCCCCGAGTGTTACTTCACATTGAAATTCGCGCTAATTATTTTCAGTTTGACAGCTTTCAATTTTGATTCTATTGCTTCTTTATAGTTTTCACTTTTTTGAAAACAAATTAAAACCAGGTTTTAAAAGCCGCATGGTCTTACCAAAGATAACAAACCCACAGTGGCTAATATGGAGCAAAATAAAAATTCTCCATACAAAAAATTGTGGTTGAGGTCCACTAAAAATACTTTTACTTAAAAATCATTTATATATCAAGATAATCAGGAAATGAACTCTGAACGCATGGTCCAGAAAAAAAATGTTAATACGCATTTGCAAAAACTTCAAAATGACACTTTCTTCTCTTGAATAGAGTGAATAGAAATTCTTTGGTTTTAAAATTTACACCATCATTTCTAGAAGATTGTGCGATAAAAAAAAACAAAACTGCGCAACAAATATTGTTAACGAAGGGATATTCCACTGACATCTACAATAAAATCTTCGTTTTGTTGGCACAAAAAAATTAGTACATATATTTGAGAAGATACAAAACAAAATTGGTAAAACTATGTTTTAGTTTTTCTCTTTGACGTCTGGATTTTTTTTTAAATGGACTTTGAAATTTTAAAGAAATGATTTACTCAAAAAATTATCTTAAAAACTCAGTGCTATGTAGAATAATAATCTGTTTATCAAATACATATTTAGAAGAGAAAATTCTGTAGAATTAAAAAAGCTTAATTTTTTGGTGCATAATGCCGAATTTCCCTTAGGTATTGAAATATCAAAAAATGTATGCCATTTAAAAAATGCCATGTGGTAACGAACTTAACTGTTTTTTTAACATAATGACACGATTATTTTTTAATGCCCGACTTTGTCATTTGTCATTTTTGCCATTTAATGCCTAGTGGAAATCCAGTATAAGAATGAATATGCACTGAAAAATTCCTTTTAAATTTTATACTTGAATATCCTTGGAAAATAAAAATTGGTATTTTTGAACAAAAAACTTTTATGCTAAGGACTATTGAACAGACGACTACATCCTCGAATTTCGCGCTTCTAACTTTATTAGCTTCAATAAATAAAATTAATTAAAAAGACGTTTCTAACACTTTTACTCATTATTATTCTACATTTTACTGATTTTTTTTAATAATTCTTTGAATTAAACATACTTTTGAAATTTGAAAAACCTTTCCAAAAGATTCTGATGCCAGAGAGAAAAACTAAAGAAGCGATTTCACTCCTTTTGGCCCAAAGTTTCGCGAGTGTATTAATTGGTTATTGTGTTTTAAATTTTTTGGTTTTTGTCACACAGTATAATAGTCGAAACTCAAAGTTCATAATATTTAATATTTGAGAGCAAAAAAGGTTATGAGGAGGGACGTCTTAGTAAGAAACCCTTCACTATCTTCCAAATAATATGCGGCCTTTTTTACGATGAAACTAGTATAACAATTACTCCAAATTTTATCAAAATAGGTCCAAAAGTACCAATGGCGTGGCAGAGCACCAGTCATTATCTTTTCCTACAATGCTTCATCTTTTAGAGCAACATAGAAAATAAGCGAAATTTCATTGGATTTGGTTGTAACTTTTGGCCGCAACAGAGTGTACCTTTTCAGCCCCTGAGTGGTCGAATGTCTGTTACTTTTGAACGGAATGCGGTCTTTTTGCAGAAAACTCTTAATAATCTCGGTCCATTATATGTATTTTTTTAATTCGTGTTTTTTTTTCGGGATGAATTCAAATTATAATAAATGAAGCACTAGCTGCCATGGGTATCGCCTTTCTACACACTTTTTCAAAATTCTGTGTCATATTACTTTTCTTTTGATTACTACGGGAGGAGATTAAGATCGGACAATAGATTTTTACAAGGAAAATGGATTTTCAATAGAGGAAAATCCACAACACCGTAAAAAAAAATTGCCACAATTCTACAGTGAGCCCTAGCTACTTGAATCCTTCACTTTAGGCAATAAAATTTATTAGGCTACAAAACTGCATAATAAATTTTTTTCTAAAATTAATATGGTTTTGGGTTAAGTTAAACCATATTTTTATTTAAACAAATTTTAAATTAATTCAACAATTTTATTGAGGAAAAAGCTCAAGCTCAATAAAATTGTTGAATATAATTGTTATAAGGCCATAAATAACGCAAAAGCAATTTAAATTAATTTGCAAAAAATTGCCAAAACTTATCAATGTAGGTTGCACCTTTTCACTATTTAGGGCACCATATATGTAATTTTACGAACACTTTTTTTAATGTCTAGATTTTTCTTTGAACTAAGAATTTTAAAATCGGAAATTCATATTAACGGTTTCTATAGCACACATAGGCCAGCATGCTCTATTTACCGCCCACCTAATTAGCACGCCTAACTAAGCATTGCCGTTAAGCCACATTTGCGCTTAAGCTATTTTGCGCAGATGTTTCACCAAATAATTAACGAGTCAATTGACATGTGGCAGTTTAGTGTACTCACAATAAAGGAGACATTTGAAAAACCCAGCCTTTTGGATAGATGATTAGAGGTTTTGAATGAAAAAGTGGAAATTTCGTGACAGACGCGAAAAGTCCACGCGAAAATCCGCAGCAGACTTGGTACGTGCTATCGTA
>NW_023458556.1:29479887-29536138 GCF_013731165.1 Rhagoletis pomonella
TACTATAAAAAAAAATTGCATTTCTTCCGTAAAGCAAATACCGGGGTCTTAAAAAACGAACAGCATACATATACTCAACGGCAAAGGCAAATTAAATTAAGGATATAACTTAATTCGCAATTTGCTGAATCAGCAAAATTTGTATCTGTGTAATATAGCGCCAACAGTGGGTTTTATTACTTCCTTTCAGCAAATACTCAAGCTTCCTCTAAATATTCACCCCAGAAGCGGAATTTGCGGTTATTGGAGTGATAAGGCGAAAATAGGAAGGCTATAAATGGTGGCGTTTGGGTGTGCATAGAACACTGAACTATACAGTATTTACAAGTGCTTAAGTATATATGTTTATCCAACTGACGCTTGCACACTAAGGTGGTGCAAAATAAGTAAATTCGGAATTTTAATGCGCTCACCCCTTATATTTAGAGGTCGCTCAAAGCGCTTAAAAATTTTCTATGTATTTCATATGAAAATCTCCTGAAAAGAAACTTCTAGGAAAAGTTATTTTTTCCCCATATAAAATACATGGAAATCTTTGAGCGTCTTGAGCGACCTCTAAATATTTTTTTGATTTCAAAATAAAAAAAATGGAGGTATATTTTTTTCGGTATAGAACAATCCTAGGAGGGAAAGCATAAAAATTCCGACATTACATTTTCACATACATTTTGGGACCACCCTATTGTACACATTATTATGCAGATTGGTAAACTCAACCCGATGTCAATAAAATCAAACTCTAATTACACAGAAAAAATGGTGAGTAATGGCAAGTGGTCTAGGTATGTACTTAAGAGTCCTGTGCGATAGGTAAGTTTGGTACATACTTAGGTCAGGTGTACGCACGCACAAAAATGTGAAGCTTAGCTGCCTTATGTATTCTTTAAATGCTTCAAATAGTTCCAACCAACGCTCTCCGCTCGGCATAATTGTTTTATCGTCAACCTAATCACCCATCGAGTTGGTAATCAGTATTAGCAACCTCATTATCGTCATCAACAACAACGGTCGCATTTTAATCAGCATCACTTGTTAATGTTGTTGTCGGCAGACGCCTCGCTAGAACGCCCGCCTTAAGCACATGTAAGCTTATGTGTATACAGATAGCACCAGAGTGACCAGATGAGATTTTCGCGGCTGGATTTAGGATTTAGTTTTATGCCATAGCCTCATAAATTTAGATCTGACTTCGTGGCTTTTTTTCTGGCTTTTTTTTATTATTAAAATCTTCATAATAAAATTCGAACCGGAAATATAACAAGTAATTTGTAAGCAAAAAACCCAACCGACTTCAATTTTCATATAAAAATTTAGGAGTGCCGTTAATTTTTTCATGATCCAATTTTCGGATCTAAACCAAATTAGTATGGGATCACCTGTGAGACCCTACCTTTCCGATAGAAAAATTATCGAAATCGGTTGACGTTGTACAAAAAAAGCTTCAATATTTCTAAAACTACTATTTACCGTTGAAAAACTACAATAACAGTGCAAAGTTCTTTGAGAAAATATTTTCTCCGCTTTTTATAGAACAATACTAAGAACTTTGCTTTAAAACGTATTTTTCCAAATTGAGTTTTGGCGTACTACTTGTGTACTATGATGTAAAATATATTAAAATTTTTGCATTTTACTTATCCTTAACTTTTTTTTTTGCATATTTTGAAGTTATGTAGCCGTTATTGGCCTGATAGATGCTATTCTGTATTTCAACGAGAATTTTTTAAGAAGTTATTTACAGAAAATCGGATTTGCGGAACTTATAGAGTTTTTAGGGAATGAATATACTAGCTTATTTTTAACTTAAATTTTCATTGCGTCTAACTTGTTCTAACCTTTTTTGAAAACGAATTTAGCTTCGCTTTTTGCGATCATCTGGGCACACTGGATAGCACATTTCTCAGCATTCGATGAGCAGCAGCCTTGGCTGGCCTGCCAAATGTTCGCTTTAATTAGAGTCAATATGCGACACGGAGGCCAAATGAAGAAAATCCCATGTTGTCTTTTTTTTTGCAAGTATATGCCTGCGTACGCAATTACTTTCGTTAGCAATTTAGTATGCCTTGTATCGCATATCACATAGTTAAATGTCCATTTGTATTAGTAAATAATCGGATGGCAGACTTAAGTATTTGTTCATGCACATACATTTCTGTGCACGTTATACCCAAGTAAGTAATTGGCGAAATGTATGTATGTTTGCAGCTCGGAATGGCGCCAAATCGTTTTCGTTTTGCCTTATTACAACGCATCGCAGATTAAAACCGTTAATTAAATTGAAAAGCGCTAGTAAAACGTTTGGGGATTATGGCTTAGCTGTAAATTATCGTGAATTTAAAATCAGTTAACTTGTGCATTTAAGAGTCTTTCTTTATGTCCATTTTTGTGAGTTTTTTAAGCCATTAAGAATTTGCTTTAATTCTTAAATTACGAAGGTTTTTAGATTTCAATTCTTAAAATGTGATCGAATGTATAAGAGATTTTTGTAATGCATAACATTTCTACTACTACTACATTACTAACTGTGAAGTTACACGATCAAGATCTCACTTTCAAGTTGATCACTTGGAGCGGCCTGATACCGTTTAATTATTCCTCAGATAGTAAACGCTTCGTGACCCTATCCTATACCATTTGGCGCTGTAATCGCCTAATCAATTTTGGCTCAGTGCAATGAAGGACGCCAGTCTTTTCTCTTTTGTGCAAATTGGGAATGCCTAGTGAAACTAAATCCTACGAAGAGAAGGACTGCCTCTTCTACGAGCATCGTGTCCATTCGTACGTCATGGCAGTGCTGGCGGAGCCGCTGGCTCTTCGTTCCATCCAAAATCCCGGTGGCTCCTTACACATATAATGGAGTAGACGTTTATTAAAATATTGTACTTTGTCTACATCCCAAAAATGAGCAGCCAATCGACTACATTCTTAATGACAGCTGCCTTAGCCGGGAAAACCTTACCGTTATCTGGAAACCTAAACCTACTTTTTCCCAACATTTTTTTTTTTCATAGGCAAATACTTTATTAGCAAGTGCTGTATTCTTACCGGTTCAAAATTGACCTTAAATACTAAATAATAATTTGGGTCAAAATGACCCAGAAATCCTGTGGGTGCGTGGAAAAATTATGTTGTCGCCTAGAAAACAAAATAAAATAAAAACCTTTTTATTTTTTGCAAAATTATCATAGCTGATTATGCTTTTAACGAACAGACAACGCCGCAGCTTATTTAAAATTGCCTAACTCTGTAATTGAAGAATTTGTTCATGAAAATTGAGTCATTTTAACCCAAAAATTGCAGCAGGGTTAAAAAAATTTCGTTATTTTCAAATAAATAAACATTTAAAAATTCTCGAGATTATATATTTTAAATACATAATTAAGTTCCTCCAATGCTACACAAAGTAGGCGGTACTGCTTCTCATAAATCAAAACACAGTAAAAAAATACAGACGCATTAGGTATTTCATTCCACCAAAACTTGTACCAATGCAGGCATGAAGTAGACATTTGTCCAGCAATTACGAGTAGCAAAAGAAAAATATATCAGATTACAGTTGCTATCTCGCAGTGCCCATCGGTAGGCTATTCGTCACGAGCTCATTGCGGTCTCAAATTCTTATTACTTACATACCTATGTATCTGGGAAGGGAAATATCTAATGCAAAAATGAAAATAATTTCTTGAGGAAAAAGTAGAAAAAGTTGCAAAGCCGAATTCTTAAATGTAGTGTAAAATATTATTCAGGAATTAAGATATGGCTCATTAGCCAGGAGGAATGGAGATTAGTGGAGCACAAAAGGAATTTAAATGCGCAGAGTTCACTGATAAAAAAGCAACGGCAACGGAATTAACAGATCAAGCAAAAAGACTGTCCTTACAATGCGTGTGGACAGTAAATGAATGTGGGAAAATAGAACCATTGTTGACTTAAAAAATCGATTTTTAAAAAGTGAAATGAAAATGCCAGGCACGTGTCTCGATACGACTTAAGGGACATTAAAGCAAGTGGGTAAGAAATGAAACGCTTACTAATTTTATTTAAAGGCATGAATATTCAATTCAGAGTACATATTAGGAATGTTAATCCCGGGATCCCGGCCTTTTTAAGGTCCCGAAAATCCCGGGATTATTGGAATATAGTCCCGGGATTTACGGGATTTGTAATTTGCACTGATGGCAATAAAAGAAACTCCTTTTCTTGACCATTATTGGTTATATTTCTTTTTTTATTTAATAATTAATATTTTTCATAAATGTATAGCTCGAATTAACCCTTTGAGGTGCGAGTGCTACGTTTGCTATGGATTAGCATCAATTGAAACACATCTTAATAAATACATATGTATATACAAATGTATCCTAAATTTGTGAATTAAGTACTTCAAAACTACATTCAAAGAAATTAAACTGCATTTATTTGCATTTTCTGCAAACAAAATCAAAAAAATATTTTATGAAATAGTTTTAGGAATTTATTTTGTTTTTTACTCACCTAATGTGCTTGCACGTTTAATTTGTTATTAAATACCAATTTAATGTTTTCTTTGAAATTTATATGTATGAGGACTTAACTCTAAAAGTTTGTTTATTAAATTTTTGCAAAAACAAATTTCTTTCGCTTTGAAGTTGTTCTGAAATTTCGGGTGCCTCAGGACTGGGACTACGCAGGCATGGGAACTGCACCTACATACATGCGTATATAGTTGGCTGCAATGGGCAAGCAATAAACTCACCCGAAATGTCGAAAAAAACACAAAAAAATCACTTTTTTAGTGAATTTTTAATGAATAAATATAAAATGCCAACGGGAAAATGGTTAAAATTTGTTCATCATTTGACATTGCAGTCGGTGTTTAAAATTGCCGAAATCACTTCTTCCCTTTTTGAATATGCCTTGGTACGGACTAAATAATATAGTCACTTACAAATACA
Organism: Rhagoletis pomonella; assembly: GCF_013731165.1. NCBI lineage: Eukaryota > Metazoa > Arthropoda > Insecta > Diptera > Tephritidae > Rhagoletis > Rhagoletis pomonella. The sequence goes on from NW_023458556.1 coordinate 29,484,822, forward strand.
TATGTATGTATGTATGTGTTTCTACTTTTGTATTTAAGAGTATTTTAAGTTTTGAGTAAAGAATGCAGAGTTAAAATATAAACTAAAAATAAAACTTAGTTCCCGGCGATTTGATGTTTGATGTTTGTGTAAGGCTAATATGAAAAAGTCACAAATATTGTACACTTTATGCCTGCATTTTGTCAGTTTTATTCAACGAAACTTTTTAGACAAATTTTAAACTGTTCACAATAAATTGACATCGTTTAAATTCTTGCCGCAACAACCCAATCTAAACAGAAGTAAAAAAAAACTTTGTTTGCTCAAACAGTCAAAAACTTGCTCCTCCTTCACCTTATCTATAAGTTTGAACTTTCTGCTTCGCCCCTTCTACAAAAGTACACGAATAAATGTCCCTTGAAAATTGTTGTCTGCTGCCACCGCAAAATTCGCCAAAATTCGCTTGTAACTCCACCAAGTTTTTGCTATTATTCGCTCAGCGAGTTGTCTGTTGTCTCGCCAAAATTGAAATGTTGCTGCGATGCCTTCTGACATTTTTGAGGCTATTTTACAATGTCATTGTTAATGATGTTGTTGTTGAAAACGCATACATATAAGCAACAATAATATCCTTTTACAAACACAATATATATGAAGAGATTCTAAACTAAATACTTGGAAATTGTCAAATAAAAAACAGCGCAAATAAAAAGTCCGAAGAAACTTTGACAACTTTCTTGCTGGTTATGCATTTCATGTGAAACAAACCACATTGCCACAGTTGAGAAGACTTCAAGTTGGAATTAACTTGCTTGTCGCATAAAATATGTATCTAGTAGTATGAGTTACAGCGAGGGGAAAATGTCTTAGTTGTTACACTATTATACGTTATTCATTTCTTTTCAATGGTTCTGGTGCTGAAGGCATTTGGCAAATTTAAAAGTATTAAATTATTGAAATTAAAAATTAATCTCTTTCGAGTTCTGGAAACGTTTATGCACAAATGACAGTACTTAAATTCTTTATTTAAATTTTATTTAACATTACAAGACTTTTCGCGCATACATGGATCGTTGAAATCGTACAGGACACATCCTTGTCCGTACGAACGTTCTTTCCACATTTGCTGTTTCCCCAACCACAGGGCACTCTCCATAACAAAGAGTCTATCTATCAGTGGCATGTGGCAGATGAAATTCTAGGCGTTCGTGGAACATGATCCGCGGACATATTCCAGTTTAGTTTCGCTGTAAGTATGAGTCCCAAATATTTTTCGCTGGATCGTGTACAAAGAGCTGCAGAGGGAATACCTAGCATGCACACTTGAGTAAGGTAGGTTGAAACTAGGAAAATTTGTGTCTTTTGTGTTGAATAAAAGTAGTGCTGTCTTCGAGGGATTTACGTTGAGTCCGCAGCTTTATCCAAAGAACTCAACTCCCTGGTTCCCTCTGCAGCATTTCGCTTATTAGCTTATCACCTTTATGCACAACCCGAACGCCATAATCACTTGGACTCCATCACTATTGCGCCTTAGAAAAATGTTTCTTTAATAAGCAAAACCTCAACATAGACGACAGTATAGCGTCTGGCAGAGTCCCCCACTGTGGATATTTGGAGACTTCGCTCTGGACAATCCCCGTATGAAATATGGTTGAAATCTACTACGGCACGAAGTGCTCAAACTCTCGACTGCTGTGTGTATTATCGCCTCTAGGGGGATGTTGCTGAACGCTGCTTCTGTGTCCAGGAAAGTCACACACTTTGCTGCCGCCGCTTTTGACTGATGCGACCTTCATAAAGCCCAATTGCCAACGGAGTTTTTAGGTTAGGTTATTTTTTGATTTTCTCTTAGTTCAAAACCATTCCATGTTACGCCTTGGCATGGGAAGTCCAAATGCTAGTGGCATTAACAAATATTGAAATTGTTGTGCCCTCGAATGGTGAGCTTGTCACCTAGAGAACTACGTCTGTTGAGCTTTTTGTGGATAGACACAGGACTACCTTGCTGACCTATGACAGTGCCAAGAACTTCACTATAGAGCCATCCACTGAATTCGAGGTACCGATCGTCACCTGATCCTCCCTCATCACTCAGGGAGAATCTGGAGGACTTCGTGAAGGCGTAAGGGGAAAGGGGACATTGTATGAGCGAAATCAGTAACTTTTAATTTTGGAATTCAATCGTATAAAAAAGGCATAGGACGCTAAATGCCAACGAGTGGTATATGAATTTCCTGAAACGGCACCGAGGAAAGCCGAAACGCTCAATATCTGGACTCGATATTTTCTTGCGATAGCAAATCTTAGGAATATCATAGGCGCAATACACACCTGGTAAGTTACATTTGGCGATAGTAGAACCGTGTAGCTGTAAAAACTAGCTACGGTCTACGCAGAAGTTCATATAGAAGATATTGTAGCCCCACACATCGCACAATGATCAAGTTGGTAATCATCGCGTTCAGCTGAAATCTTTGATTTTTTTCAAAAGTTTAGGCTCTATTATCGAACAAATATCATGTACAGCTTCTTAACAACTTAAAAACTTTCCATGTATGTATATGCATACGATATTATGCCAGAAAGAAAAAAATTTAGAGGTCACAACAAAAATTCTCATATTCTGAGGCATCCTAATGTATATACCATTTTAATGGAACAATTTTAAATGCCAAACATATGTAAGTCGCCTCGAATTGCCTTAAGAGCAGGAAATTTAATTCATCTCAAAACTTTGCCACACGTGGTTGGAAACCCTAAACCTATCTAATTTTTCATTTGCGCTATAACCGCCAAAGTGAGTTTTGTTAAGCTAACGAGTAAAAACTACACATAGGGGTAAACAAAAGTTGAGAAGCTTGTATGTGTAATGTGAGCTTGATAAAGAGTAAATTGTTCTTTTTAAAGCAAATACCACAGAGTCTGCTGTGCAAGGGCTAATAATGAATTTAATAATTTTAAAGAGATTTAAAATTAATTTAGATGAAGACAGCCTTTCTAACTTAAATGTTGATGAGAAAATAATATATTTGAATATTTGTGGCATGTTTTAAGGTATTTAAGGCTATCCGGCTTGAAAAAATCTAAACGAAGAAATTAAACAAGGAAAGGAAACGAAGATGGTAAACTATAGATTTTAAATTAATTTTGACTGGAGGTAGACCAAAAAATTATAAAATAAAAGCAAGCAAGGTTTGCGGAAGTCTCAATGCAGTTAACGGGCACTGCTTTGTTTGAGCTGAATCGGCAGGCAGTTTCCCCGTCAGTAAGGAATGGATGAGTGGAAGGGGACCTACCACTGCGGCTTAAGGCTGGTTGTCACTATGTCAAATTCGGTAGCATTTTTCCTCAAATAAGTGAAGACACATTTTCAAATGGGATTAAAAATCGGTTTAGCGATTGATTTGCTTGAGGATAGGTCTTTAGTCGGGTACATGCGCTTCTGAATCGGATATCTGTCAGTTTTTGGCCCATAATATCATCGGTAAAGGTATGGATAAAGGAGATAAAGATGTATCAAAATATGTCGCCAAATTTTTACGTTAAAATATGACATAGTGAAAACCAGTCTTTTATGAGATTGTTCACAGACAAGCCAAACTTTTATGGCTGGAGATCAGGAAGCTATTTTTGTCTAGAAATTTTCATCGTTTTTTTTTTTAGATTTTCAGATTACTGCAGTGTCTTTGAATAAGAGAAGAAGCCTGCAATCAGGGCCTTACGGTAAGTTCCGACGAACACCTCTAGTTAGTCTTCATTTTGGATGTTGATTCTTCTGACGAAGTGAGAAGCTGGTGGTTCATGTTTGGGCTGAAAAGAAATACGTTTCGACGTTGTGCCGTCTTCAGTGTCGTTTTTCCTGCTTCGATCACAGCAATTATTTCCAAAATACACCATATTCTTCTTTAGTTGTTGTATGCATTTCTCTGGCTTTTGCGTCTTTTCTCGACATTTTTCTGATAAGTTTAAGGGAGGTTATGAATTGTTTGTTATCTCTCGGTAACTAAATTTTACGAATTCGACATAGGCCTTGGAATCTCGCTTAGTAAAAATTTAGAGACTTTTACGTTTTTACCCCTAAGTATTGTTAGGTTTGTTAGCAGTTTATTCAAAATTGTGGAAATAATTCCATGAAGCGAGGTTACAGGAAGCTTTATGGATGACAAATTGGCTAGGTGTGATGGCCGTCTTGAGTAGGAAAATAACGCAGCTCGTTTGGGTAATAGTGCACCATTCCTAAGCGGAAGGGCCCAAAAGCTCTTAAGCAAGCCTTTGACTTAGTGATCTTTTAAGAGTTAAAGGATCTTTTTCGGGCGCGCGCACCTATGTGTTTACAATAGGGTGGTCTTTCAAACATCAACATATATATTTTATATGGACCGCCCATTTATTTTGTTCTACGTTCAAATTAAAGACATTAACGAAAACCAAGGTTAGAAAAAATTTCATTTTTTTTTTAATTTTTAAAAATTTACTTTCACCACCTATAACTCAGCGTATTGGAATTTATTCATATAAATTCATAAACTTGTTGAGTTATAGCTGGTCAAGTCAAAATTTTGTAAAATTTTCGCGATAAAAAAAAATATTTTTTTCAAACCCAGATGGCGACCCTAAACAATCGTAAGGGGTGCCCCATGATTTCAATATTTTTAGGGACCACCCTAGCATACATATCTCGTCCATTTGCCAAATTTCTCTATTAATTCCAGAGGTGAAGTTTGATGTACAGCTACAAAATTGGAAAACCGACTTCAACTCTCATATAAAAAAAAATATATATATATATATATCTCACGATCCACTGATCGGATCTTAACCAGATTAGTATCGGTTGACGTGGTCCAAAGTTATGCGGTAACATACATAAAAAAAAAAAAAAAAAGATTCCGACTAACTGATAACCTCCTCCTTTTTTGGAAGTCGGTTAATAAAGCTGTTCATAACTAGAAAGTCAACGCAAACTCAGTTACAAAATGAAGCACTAGGAAATCACTACTTTCAACAGAAGTTGTACCAAAAACATACATATGTATGTACGTTCCAACTTTCAAATGAAAAACTTCATTCGCCACAAATGCACTTTGATAACTATGAAGAGCAAGCAAGTATTTCAGTTGAAATGAAATCATAGAACGTGGACGTCGTCTAAGGCTTTAGAGCAACAAATTTATGAGGTGCAGAGTAAAATCATGTGCAAATTAGTTGAGGTGATGTTCGGTGTAGGCGTCCTGGCAGGCGTCGATCGTCAACACCTGAAATAGCATTACGACGTCGCTAAGGCGCCATGCACTAGAGGCGCCTCGACAAACTGGCGCACAGGAAGTAGTATTAATGACACGCAGACATAATATTTACTTTGGAATTGAGGAATGAGTTTTCAAAGCACATACATAGACACATAAATAGGTATGTATGCATAAGGTGAGTAATATAAATAGATTTTCATGTATGCATGTAAGTGATTTCATGCGACTACTGGCCAGTGGCAGGGACTACACTACTAGCGAAAATTTTACGTTTTCTGGCGCGCTACTGTTGCATGCCAGTGGAGGCAACACTTCTGACGCCTTGCCTACTCAAATGCATACATATGCACATACATAAGTATGCATGCACATCGGTTAATGCTTAGGTACATACATATTTAAAGCATACCCCTGTGCCCTTGCACCTTTTGATGGTACCTACTGGTGGCGACAAGCTGACTGGCAGTTCATGGCACCCTGACTCCTTCGACCACTTTGCTTAGTCAGTCAGTTGGCGGCTGGCAACAGGTATATTACACGCACAAACAAAAAGCAAAAAAAAAAACTGGAAACATTCTTAAGTGACTGCAGACAGTTATCCGCATGAATGCACACACATACATATGTATGCCTGTTGAAATCAGCTTATTTATGTGAGCGTTACTGAGTTGAGTGCACTTCACATTCTTAGCTGCTGCTTCATGCATCCTTCGCTCGATGGCAAGTCCTTGTCACTATTATAGTACGCTTTGTGTCGTTGCACTTGTCGACAATGACCTCTGTCCGCCTCAAGAGCATTCCACTCGACGCGCTATTGTCATTAAATTGTTGTCCTATAGCTGCATTGTTGGCATTGTTTCTTCTTTTTTTTACGCCTAATTGTACGCATTGCTGTCGCAAATAATTGTTGGTGAGTATTTTTGGTGTATAGGCTTTGTTTTTGTTGCCACCATTGGGTAGACAGTTGTATGTATATGGATAGTTGCGTACGTAGAAAAAGCAGTTACTTCTTAAAATAATGCTTATTAAAATTATTTGTATTTTTAGACAATGCGTATGTCCTTGTTGTGGCCTTTCTTGCGTTACCCAAAATTTTGGTGAATTTTATTACGGCGACGTCATTTTTTTCAAGTCACGAATATTCTTGGGCATTTAATTACATATTTATCTAAATGCCATAATGATTTACAGAATTTTTAGTTTACTCATTCTCAAACAGTGAGTTAAGAAAACATATTCGGAATAGTGAATGCATAATATTCATACTCTCTCACGGGCTCAATGTTTATTGAGTTGTCGAAATTTATAGGCACAGAAAATTATCAAAATTTACGGATAGCTATCGAACTCTAAAAATTTATCGGATTATCGAAATTTGTCAAGTTAATGAAATTTATCATGTTATCGATATTTATTGAACTATGATTATTTAGCGAGTTAACGAAATTTATCGAGTTATCTTAATGTATCGAGTTTCTTCAACTTGTCGAGTTATTGATACTTATTGATTTACGAAATTTGTGGATTTATCGATTGGAAGTTTTTGGAATTTCCAAAATATATCGAGTTATCGAAATTTTAATGTTGTATAAGTCTATCGAGTTATCACTGCTTATCGAATTTCATGGTGTTTGTCGATAGCTTTCGAAAAATATCGAACTATCAAAATTAACAGAGCTTTCGAAATTTGTAGAATTATCCAAAGTTTATCGAGTTGTCGATTTATATCGAGGTATATACATTTTTGAGTTATCGACATTTATAGAAATTAGTCAAGCTATCGAATATTGTTGAGTTATCGGATTTTAGTGTTTTTAAAATTTATTGAATTATCGATATGTATCAAATTATCGGCATTTATCGACAAACTGGAATGCATTGGGTCAACTTCAAGTACTGCCAAAGTCCTCCAAAGACCTTTACATATGTAAAAAATTGTAGACATATTTCAGTTCCAGAGCAGGAGACGTGCTAAGTTAGAAAATCTCCCTAATGGTCTTGAAAAAAACTAGAAAAGTGGTTGAATTTCGACAGTAACTGGCGCTCCTAGTTAATTCCTAATTTCCTAGTTTTCTAATTAACGGGGAACTGACTATGGATAGTTGGACGTTTGAGCTCATTAGGGGGTCAACTCGAGGGGTTTGACTGGTCATATTCGGTTTAACGCGCCCCAAAAAACATTGAAATACACAAACATTTCACAATTTTATGAAAATTTAACATTCAACCTCTCCGTTTCAGGATGTATTAAGGGGGTTCTAGAGAGTGAGGGAGCGGTCTAAGTAATTTTTTGTAGCCATTTTCGATTTAAGTGGCGAGGAAAATATAGGTACACGCAGCCATCTATGTAAACTTTTCATGAAAAATTAAATTCACAGGGGTGGTTGAAAGGGGCGCTAGGCGGGAAGATGGTCACTTGAAAGTATTTTTTTTTTTGGTCATATTCGTTTTCAATGGGGTCTACCCTCTGGTTCACAACATTTCTGTTTTGTGTGCCTATGTAATGAATATACTACTGCTCTCGCATTTTCCACCTAAAAGTGTCCAAGACTTATTTATTTTTTAGGATTTGATATCTCCACAAAAGTTAAGGCCTGAAATAGTTTGAAGAACTTTGCAAAGAAATTTCAGCGAAAAAGCCAACCAGATAAAATTTAGTCACCATAAAAGAGGGTATAATACCAGAAAAATTCACTTGTAGGCAATATTAAAAAAAATATATATATATATATATATTGTAGTCGTTCGATTCCATATACCCGAAATAGGTTGAAACCGTCCTCTCCGGCCATACCTTCTTTTTACGGCTGTGTTATTGTTAAGATTTCATAGATCTTCTGTGCGCTTAAATCAATTTTATGTCTTATACACTCGCTCGAAAGACTTCAATGAAAATCACGTTCACAGAAGTTAAATTAAAGGTTAACAAGCAAAATTACTTCACTCTTCCTTTAGCAGTTTTGTGCGATTTCACAAATATTCGCTTCGACCACAAATTTACTGTCTAACCATAAAGTTTTATGGCCACAAACACCTGTCTGTTGGTATTTTCAGACAACTTGCTTACTTTGCGGAATTGAACAGATGATGGTGAAAATATGCAAAATAGTGTTGCCAAAGTAAAGCTCAAACAAACAAATTTACAACTCAGTGTCTACAGCAAATAAACCTGCAGCAAAAGTTTTTGGCATAGTTTTGTTGTCCTATAAAAGTTATAATCTACAGCTATGTAGTAATGGTATAATAATGGACAAGATTGAGTTTAAAGCAAAAGGTAGTTATTTTTGGCAAAATTCAAGCATGAAAGGAGAAACAGCTTAGTGCAGGAGTTAATAAAAGTGACATTGATAGGTCAACATTGTTAAAGCTTAACTTATTTGCTTGATATAGCAATGCACTGGGCCGGCTTTATTTTTTGCAAATATTTATTTTCATATAAAATTGTGGAACTTTCTTAATGACTGCATTTTTCTTTAAAAAACCAATATTTTTTTTAATCAGCTGATATTTGCCTAGCTAGTTGTGCTTTTGCATGTGCTACTTCGGAAAACATAGAATATTTAATGTTTTCATTCAACAAGTTTGTAGCCAAAAACAAAATACATAACTGCTGCGAAAAAGTCTGGCTGAAATTGCAGACACTTCCATTTCCTATGCGATGGGTAATTTACAACCAGCCAAGTTTGCTTTGGCGCATCGCCAATTTTGAAACAGGTGTTATATGTACGTGTTTACAAATTGCTCATTCATGAGTGCATACAAACGTTATTTAATGAAATATATATACATTTGAATAAAATTCCACATGAAAGACAAATGAATTGTGAACGGCAAGTTTGAGCCCATTTTAACTAATTATTTTACCATTCTTTCATTTCAGCAGCCAAACTGGAGAAGTTATTAGAGCGACCAGAACCAACGCCAGGAGTTTCAGAAGGTAAAAAAGCTATAGTTTGAGCATTAAGCAGGTAACACAAGATTTGTCCATTTGTATAGAGTTTTACATTTTGACAGTTACAGAGTAGGGTTGTTTGGAAATTTTTTCATTGAGCTGAACTTATTCTTGATACAAACAACAACGCTATACAAATCTGTACAAATGTACAAACCGTGGAACTTTGCTTTAATTTTTATTTTATTCAAACAATGAGTATAATCTCTCAAGTTCATTCCTTTTAGCCCGGGTTAATCCGCAAACGAACGAGAAGATTTGTAACTTCTAGGGAATTTCGTAGTCATAAAAAGGTCCACCCCAGCCAAGGATGCCAACCCTCTTAGGGCTAATTCCCCGAAATTCATTAAAAAATTCCCCTATTTTCAATGAAATTCCAACGAAATGAATTTTGCGATATATTTAAAGCACTTCATGATAATTTTTTATTAAAAAAAGAAACAAAAAATATCATTAACTGTGATATATAATATAAAAAAATCGATGGCTTGGTGGAGAAAACGCAACAAGAAAAAAGATCGTCAAACGAAAAAGTGAAAAATGTCGCAGTCAGTGTTGCCAGAAAATTTAAATGCTTATAGCCAAATTATTCGAAAAAAAATTACTAAAAATAGCTAAAAATTTGTTTCTTCAAAAATAGCTAAATAAATTAAATAACTAAGATTATTATATTGTCGCACGGAGTAATTGCTATAACAAAAAGGGGATTAGAGATGCCAGAATACCAACTTTTGTATTGTTTTATATCCATCAAAATGATAAAACTCTGTGTAAAAATGGGGAAATTATAAAAACAATTGTAGCTAAAATAACTAACTCGATTTAAAAAAAAGCTTAAAAAGTAGCTAATAGCACTAAATGCAAATTTCTATAGCTAAACGTCCAAAATAATAGCTAAATCTAGCTACAAAATAGCTCGCAACACTGGTCGCTATGCACAGTTGCAAGTTCTTTAATATTCCCACGGTTGCATGAGGCAAACCCGTAATAACAAAATGAGAGATTGGTATTACAAGTTGTAATTTGTAAATGCAATTTTATCCTCAATAGTAATGTTCTAATCAAAATCGTTTGATATTGAATTCCCCCAAAGCTAAATCCATTACCAAATTCAAATTCCTCCGAAATCGGGGACCGCAGCCATTGCTCTAATAATGTTCTCTTCAAATGTCAAGCTTGGTTGAACGCCAGGCACAGTCTTAAGTGATACCGCACAGGGTTTACAGTAATGCCCGTTTCGCTAAAACCCACTTATTACTCCCAATCTCCTGGTTTCTTTATAATAATAATATATTGGCGCTTACACATATGTTAGTGTTTGGCCGAGCTGCGGAGGGACCTACAGTTTTACGCCGACTCCGAACGGCGATTGTATTTTTATGAGAAGCTGTTTTTCATGGCAGAAATACACTCGGAGGTTTGCCATTGCCTGCCGAGGGACGACCGCTGTTAAGAAAAAACTTTTTTCTATTTTTTTTCGATGTTGCTTTGCCCAGGGCTTGAACCCAGGCGCAGCGGAGTGGAAGCGCGCACTGCTTACCACTACACCACAGCGGCCGACAGCGGCCTGGTTTCTTTATAATGTTTATTTTTTTTGGGCTCATCCAGATCATCAAAGAAGTAATTGCCAAAAATTGTAGCTCTACCTTTGCTAATAGAGGAAATATTTGAAAAGGTGTTCGATGGTTTCCATTCATTCATTTATAAATTACTACACTAAGGGCCGGTTTTTATGTAACCTATAACTTTAAAGCTCACTTTATATTAAAATTTATGTTTTTTTCTAAAAAAAAAACATTTTAGTATCGGGTTTAAATTGCTTTACTGCATACTTTAAAACCCGATAATAGTAGTTCTTTACTCTAGACATAGCTATATATTTTAAAGCAATTTTTAAGCATGATGTGAGCTAAACGCTATACTTGAGAAAACGACGCTAAATATTTTTCTTCTCGATCTACTTTTAGAATGGGGCTCTGGTTGGACTGGACCAAATTTTATTGTGGAAATCGAAGAGACTGGAACTGCCTCAGCAACGAACTCAGATTATATCAGCAGCCACGAAGATGTGACCAACGAAACAGCATTGAACTCCACCGCGGCGGGGAGTGGTAAGTTAACAAGAAGTAAATTAAGATATGTGGTAACGATAGATTATAGCTACATATGTGCATACATAGATGCATAGTAGAGGTATACATTGTTATATATATTATTAACGGAAAAGTGATGAAAGTGCTTAGAGGTCTAGACTCTAGAGCTCTCCACGCCACTAACAGGAATGTAGAACATAAAATGCATTATTTTATCCGTGAACAATTTAAGGATCATTTGGGAATTTTCACAGGAAACTGAAACTGCACAGCACATATCGGAACAGTGCATTGCATAGAAGAACAAAGGCAAAAAAACTAGGCCCAACTTAAAGAAGTGTTTTGATTGTTGGCTTAGTGAAAGAATTCATAAAACTACTCTAAAAAAGGATTAAAATATGGGCGAAAAATATTTTTCGGAAAATTCCATCTCTTTGTAAAACGGTAAATAAAATCAACTTCGAACTTCGTCCCGCCTAAAACCTTTTTTCCCATTTATATCTTGGTCAAAATAAAGATATGAAAACTGTCCATGTTGCGAATTTTTTTACAGCTTTTCTTTTGTAATTTTATGGAGATGTCTTAAAGTTTCATTCCTCTATCAACAAGGCTAGTTATTTATTTGCTGGCAGAAAGCATTCCAACTAACAATTTTATGACGAAAAACATCGAACTGTAACGGTTTTAAGGAAAGGAAGGAAAGGTTTAAAGGAAGTAGCAACTTACATATTTCGTGAAGCATGCCAATATATGCATAAAGGGCAACTAGAAGTTTATTCACCATTTGATACAAATATCAAAAAAAGTCGATATTAACTATGTATAAAAAATTTTGTGATATTAATTATTATAAAACGAATTTTTAGAGCCTCTCGTTAATACATATTTAAAAAATTGCGATAAAAAATTTGGACGGACTTTTTAACTAATCTAGTTCAGGTACATACACTGCTCGAAGAATTGACTGTGTTTCGAATATTTTTAATTTGGGAAAAACTAACTGAATATACGAGCGAATTTTGTATGTGTTCTGAATAATCTTATATTTTCCTGGTATCGCGTTCATATGTACCAGCTGCACTATATGTATCATTAACAGGTAGCCTTTGATTATTTTGAGGAAACTAATAATGAATAGTGTGAGGTATAACATTTTTGTTTACCGGTTTGGGGAGTTCTAACTAATACCTGTGAGTTAATTAAATATTTGTACCTGTTTTTCGTTCGTAACGAGTCAAAAGTCGCTAACAAATTAATTTTGGTTGTATAAAAAGATCACTGCTTTCGAGGATTGCCACAATCTGCAGTAGTTATTCGACACAAACACATTTTATCTTGAATTATTAAACTCCGTAGCCATGGGCGCACTACAGTCTAAGAAAAAAACTATCAAACGAGACTCGTGCATACAAACGCCAATATTTGGGCGTTACATCATCAAAAATGAAGATACCTTGGAACGCTCTACACCTCTTACTAAACCAGTTTCTGCATCACCAGCCGGTGCAACTGTCGCTGCTCGAATTGCGACTAGTAGAACAGAACTACCACCGTTAAGAAACAACCAAAAATACGTACCGGTTTATGCGCCCTGGATAGAGGCTTTTAAAGATTGCGAAACACGCAAGCCCCATAGCGTTTCTCATAAAAAAGTAGAAAGTGCACTTCCGCAGCATGTATCAGCTACAAAACAAAACAGTCAACAAACCCGAATTTCAAATCACACAGGCTCCATGAATGGTGAGAGCCGTAAAGTGGAAACTCTGTGTTATAACATTAAGGAAAAATCTTGCCTGCAACAACGTCGCCTGTCTATACGAGAACGACCGCCATCAAAGAAGATGATGGACTCACAAGTACCCGCACCATCAGCTGTCCATGACCAAACAATTGAAAGTTGCTATGGATCTATGCTAAGCAATAGTAATAGTGAGAGTGTTGACACCAACAACAGTAAGCCTATGGAGAACGATTTATGTGAAGCAGTCAAAGCAGCAGACAATGAAACACCATCGAAGGAGGGGCACAATAGTCGCAAGCCACATTTTTTGTACAAGATCACTCCTGAACGAGCGGTCATCATCGAGAAACTCATGACTGAAATCAAGCAGCACACTGAGAAAAAGAGTGAGAAGAGTAAAGTGAACGTTACTCCGTCGCCAAAGCAACCAAAGCAAATGATCACTAAACGTTCGCCGACTGCACAAAGTCACTCGCAGAATTTTTTGAAGAAGTTACGAAATCGGAGAGCATATATAATAGATAGAATTTACGTTGATGTGCAGAACTCAGATGCTATACGAATGAATGAATAATTGATACTACAGTGAGCAGTTTAAACTTTTAGTTCCTTTGTTCTTCAAAAATTGTAATCTTAAAATAAAAATGAATAATTAAATTAGTACATTTCATTTGACTTGTATGTACAGTAAAAAAACATAAGAACAATTTTCGTATTAGTTCGCAAATAAGCACTCCCTTAAACTTTCGCTATAAACCATGAACCTGAACTTGTGAACTTTTAGTGAAGGCGTTATACGTAGTTATTTTCGATAAAAGTTTGGGATTTATTTTAGTATGACCTTTTATGTTGAGGACTGCCGTTGGAGAGAACATATTTTGGCCACTTGAGTTAGTGCCCTGGGGCTGATGTAACTGGAATTTTGAAGAGAGCATCCTAATGGGCTTGAATGTATTACGTATTGCTCCAATGACTCGATATTCGAAAAAAAAATTAAATTTGTCGCGGGAAAAATTATTTTCAATTTCAACGCAGCATTTGCGAATGTATTTCATGTTTTATCCCTTCGGTTCATTTGAGTTTGCGACAGCACAAAAACAAATAATTTTGTACCTTTTTGAGCGCTAAATACTACCCACAAACGTAGTGTATAGAGATGCCTAGATACTAAAGGAAAAAACATTCAGGTACTCAAGTATATGAAGGACGCTGAATACTAAAGTGCTATGCTGTCTTGTCGATTTTTGTATACTAAACCGTTAAACAAAAAAATAATAATAATCGGTTTTTAGACATTTATGATATAATGAAATGGTCCGTGGTTTTCGTTATATTTCAAGACTTCAAGAATTCCTCGTGATTTTTGGGAGGCTTTAGGTAATTTTCTGAATCCTTTTGCTACCTTCCTCGATTTTTCAGAACTTTTTGGGGTTATTGCAAAAATTAAAAATAAACATAAAACGTTTTGCAAGCTCAAACACTCGCAATTAGCTTTTGTGTTTCAATGCGTTCAATGCGGCAGACGTTTTAGTTAAGCGGAAAATGAAAGAGGCAAAATAAAATTCGTTTGTGGTGCGCCTTCGGCATATTGGAACAAAAATACTTTTAATATAACTTGAACCGCTTGCTTTAAGTTATTGATTTAGCTTTTGTTTACTTTATATATATACATATGCAGGTATGTATAGTATTAAAGCACCAATCATCGGAGCTGAATACATACATATGTAAGTACAAATGCGTACATACATATATACATATATATCTACTAATGCAAACAAAAGTGACTTTAAATTATGGGCAATGAAAAAAATAAATGAACAAAAGAAAATAAGTTAAAACAGAAATGATGTTTGTTTACGTTTTCAAGCCTGTTATACTCTTGAAAAAGAAAGTAAAGAAATACGAAATTGTATTAAAGCCGGTGAAACAATATTTGATGAGTAGAAACCCCTACATTTAAAGGAATGCGAATTCAGCATCGTAACTGAATATTATATACGTTAGGGTGGTCCAAATATACACAACTTTTAGAAATCTTCCCGCTGTCATCACTATAACTAAAGACTATATGTGACCTGGTCTACGGAAAGGGGGCTTAGGTGTCAAAAAATCAATTTTCACTTTTTGGTTGATTCGGATGGAAGATGAGATGCTTTTTCACGTGGTGAAAAGCAGAAAATCCTAACTTGCTTAGAAGTGTACAAAAAATGTAGAGAAAGAAGAGTAAAAACGAGTAAACGAAACGAGTTGCTTACTTTTAACAGCTTTTTCACAGAAAACTAGTTTTCGCACGTAAGCTCCCTTTTCGTAGACCAGGTCACATATAAAAAGAGGAGACCCGATTTTTTTTTTATTTCGGAATCTCCACTTCTGGAGGGTACTGAAAACAAAAACTTGGGACCATCCCAATATAAGTAGTATCTACACAGAGAACACCTGTAGCTAATTGCGTCGCGAGCGACAATCGAGCGATACCGGAGGCCTTTATGAAAGGAAGACAAGAGTGGCAGAAAGTCCAGTACACTTGAGCAGGGCTTGAGATGTTGACAGAATTATAAACTAAAAATTCCACAAATTAAATAAGATAAGACAAAGACGGAAGTGTGCTATTTTTATAGTTGACTTTTAGTTAGTTTATTAATTTTTTGGGTGTACTAGAACAAGAGACATCGCGACCTAAAAGATCTTTTGTGTCTCTTAAAGAGAGTCCCTAACCCAGTGTGGCCAAGATACCTTCGGCTACCCTAATGAATATTAAAAGGGCCTTGGTAGTCGAATTCCTTATAACAAAGGATTTGACCATTGAAGATTTAGAATAAATCAGTCTTTGTCTGGCCAAAGCCGGACAGTGACAGAGAATATGAATATGCTCCGAAGTTTCATCACCTTCGAGGCAGAGCCGGCATTGCGACTCTGCGATCGCATCTATTTGACGAAAGTGGAATTTCAATTGGTTATGGCTGGTCAGGTACCCAGAAAGTAGCCTGATGGACGTATGGTAGTAGAAATACGAAAAAAAAAATTAACTGTAGAATAAAATAGTGAAAATTTAGAGCTCATAGGCATTTATTACCTTCTCTATGCAACAAAAAACACACAAAACTAAAAATAAATTAGTCATGGTTTCACACTTGCTAGAAGGCCAAAAATTTCGTGCATGAAAATTATGGAAATAATTTCCAGTAAGGTAGCTATGTATTGTGTTATACATACGTAGGATATGTATATATATGCCACGTGGCACACACATGTGTTTGACAACCCAGGACAGGAAAAAAAGAGCGGAAATTATATTCCTTTTCCCAGCCAAAGGTGAGCGTAAAGATCAAGTTTTACAACGCGCGTACGCAATTTCTACTCAAACCGTTGCCGCACGTGATGTGTACATATGTATGCCCATATGAATGTATGTAAGTAGATAAGTGCTTAAACATACATATATTAAATATATACTTGCTAACATATGTTTAAATGGGAAAGAGGAAATTGCTAACAAGAATGAACGAATATACAGTATCGGTCGTATCTATAGCACGCCATTTCAAAATGATATTATTTGCCACTTTTTTCATTTATTTATTTTTAAGAATTTTAATTGAAACAGAGTTCATTCTCTAACAAAGCCCATATGAACCCAAGTTTAAAACTTTATAGAAAACTACAAACAAATGCAACACATTTTGCGTTTTTTTTCATATACAAATAGATTGTGTTTATTCGTTACATGGAAGCAAATGCGACAAAAAAAAAAAATTCTAAAAAATCGGCGGTAATTTTCAGCCACTTGAAACTTGCACATTATCAGACTAAAACTTGGGGTTTTACGGGTTTTGTAAGAGAATGAACTATATTTTAATTGAAAAGTCTTAAAATTAAATAAATAAACATAAGTAGAAACCAGTGTATCTTTGAAATGGCGTGCTATAGATGTGACCTATACTGTACATACATACTTGGACACATATGTATGTACATTAGGGTGGTCCAAATTAAGTAAAGTTGGGATTTTAATGCTCTCCCCTCCCCCCTTCCCACCTAGGATTGTTTTATATCGAAAAATATACCTTTTTTTAATTTTATAATCAAAATATATTTAGAGCAAAGTTTTCCATGCATTTTATATGGGAAAGAAACCATTTTTCGTGGAAATGGTGCAAAATTCTCTAAAATAAATATTTTTCGAAGAACTTTGTTTGTCTTCAGGAGACTTCCAAAAACAATAAATAATTGTTTATTTAACCATTTTTAATACTAATTTTTTTTTTTATCACTTCATTGCATTTTCTGAGGGTTTTGACGGACCTTTAAATTAAAAAAATGGCATTACCCATTTTTTTTTTAAATAAAAAAATATTTAGAGGTCACTCAAAGCGCTAAAATTTTTTCATGTACTTTATATGAAAAAAAAAACTTTTCAACAATAGTTTTCTTGGAAATCAATATTTTTCAATCGAAAAACTTTCCAGAAAAAACTTCCAGTAACAATACCCAATTATTTATTTAACCAGTTTTTAATAAAAATATTGATTTTCAAGAATTCTAAACCATTTCCGGAAAGTGTTTTTTTCCCCATATAAAATACATGGAAAATTCTGAGCGCTTAGAGCGTCATCTAAATATTTTATGATTTCAAAATAAAAAATAGGGCCATATTTTTTGCGGTATAGAACAATCCTAGGCGGTGAGAGCATAAAAATCCGACTATACTTTTTCCCCCACCCTCAAGCATTTCTGGACCACCCTAATGTACATACATCGGTAATTTGATCGGCGATGGGAACATCAACGGTATGTCGTTGACAAGCGTGGTCGACTTCGTGCCGCATATGTGACTCTCATGAAATTCAAGGATATTCTTCTGTTTACACAACCTACATACATATGTGTAAAGGTGTATACAAAGTTATATATACATAACTGCTTGTATACATATAAATATTCATATTACGAAAAGTATTTATCTTCTCTTTTGCCACGTGTGCTTAAGTATATACCTACATACACATATGTATATCGAATTTAATGGCATTAACCATTTCCCGTATTATCCTGCAACTGTTACTTGGTTGCAAGTAATTAAAACAAATTACCAATATATCCACCTGCCATTACAGTAGTAATTAAAAGTCGTTGCAGTGATTTGTTCAACAGCGCGACTCATTGACTTCATTACTATTTGTTGCTGTATTTCCTCAACGCGCGCTGCCAGACTAGCCATTACGGGTTGTTTGTTTTTCTTTAATGTAATTTTCATTACATTTGTCTCCGTTTGTCATTTTCAAAGTCAATTTAAAAGAGAAATTCGCAACTTAGACGCTACGAGTAGCTTGGTTATTTTGCTTTCATTGATTTTTGCTCTAATTGAAATTGGTGTTCATTACAGTCACACAAATTGCTTGAAATTTAATTGGTGTAAATGCATTTGCGGAAAAAATAGTGATGTTTTCAAATCTTTCTGGTTATTAGAGTGCCTGGTTGTGAATTATTTATTATTCTCTACCATATTTTATTGTTGTAATCTGAGTAAAACTTATAATCGCATAACTAGATAATCTAATAAGAAGACAGTTTGAACACCCAATATTTATTTATCTGATCGTTGCTTTTCTTTTCAATCGAATTTCAAAGGCCCAAAAATCGTCGTGCGACCAGAGGAGGTAATCATTGTTGGCCTCGTATTGATGCTTTGGGTGGGCGCCATCGTTTTGTTCTTTAACCGTTGGGGTAAGATACGTATGCTGGAACCGTATCAACCGAAATTTCAGCAACAACATCGGTCTTCCTGTCCGCTGGTCGATATGGACGCAATACCAACACATGGGGTGAGTATTTTTTTGAATGCAAATTAGATATATACATATATATATATATATATATGCGATGTCTTTTCCGTCATCCATTATCAAATTTGTGTTTGGAGACAAACCGGTTTCGGCGATATGCCATCTTCAGTGTCATTTTCGAGAACGCTGAAGGGATGACGGAAACTCCTTCCAAAATACATCGTATACAAACCCTGCCTGAAACAACAACAACCAAAAAGAAAGTATATATATACCTTTCATAAACATGAAAGTACCAGATGAAGAAGAGATACACCCCCGAAAGAATTCCTATGAACATTCAGACTCATTTTAGATTCAGAAAAGTTTCAGATTTTTGAGTTGCAACCCAAATTATGACCTAAAAAAAGTGTCAGGAAAGAGCACGTTTCCCTTCTTAGAAAGGCACGTCAATATGGGTCCAAGTTAGGAGTCATATTGGAGTCGGAAATATGACACTTTCTGAGTCTTCGAAACAAATATTCCTTACAACTCCGATTATTAATAAAATTTTACTTCTACGTGAACTTTG
The DNA here is from genome assembly GCF_013731165.1 of Rhagoletis pomonella. Taxonomy (NCBI): domain Eukaryota; kingdom Metazoa; phylum Arthropoda; class Insecta; order Diptera; family Tephritidae; genus Rhagoletis; species Rhagoletis pomonella. Next base: position 29,504,193 of record NW_023458556.1, read on the forward strand.
TTACTTTGTTCAACTCAGCATTTAAGACATCAAAAGAGTCCCAAAATGAGTCAGTCTGGTTGATTGGTCTCAGAATCATATTTATGAAGAGAGAAGGACTCACTTTAGACTCATAAATTCTGAGCACTCATAAAATTTTTTAAAGGGATATACCAAAATGATTAGAATATCTGTCTGTCTGCGTGAATAGAATCTATTGCCTCAGTTTTCAAGGTATACGACTGAAATTTAGTAAGCGGGTGCCTATTTATGATGTACCTCACATATAAAAGATTGGTCAGATATGAGATTTTGGTAGGAAAGTTATACCAAACAAAAATATTGTGGGCAGTGTAGTTGCGTCCATTGAAATAAAACACCTATAGTAAGCTCTCGATAGTAAACTGAAGCATAAAGTTATGGATTTCCCTTGCTACCCAATATTCGGGTTGTCAAAAGGCCAAGAGATACATTTCTTCAGCCAGCTCGAAAGTTTAACGGAGATTGCAAGATTAAAAAGTCCTTCGAAAGCCGAAGCCATACCAGAATTTTTCAAGAAATAATGAAGATTTTTATTAGGAAATCAAAAATTCGAATACATACTGAACTACGTTCACTGTTAAGTAATTTTGTTTTCGTATCTATTTCAGCGTGCATCTGTGTCTCGTATGTCAATGGGCCTAGTCAATAACATCAATATGCCAACATGTCATTTCGCTGCATATAATCCCACGATATATGCTAAAGGTAAGCATAATTTTTCAAATCTGATTTTGAATTTATTTATTTTCAAATGTGCAAAATTTTATAAACTTTTCGGGTCCGCTACTTATGTATTTTGGTTTTCAATTTATAGTTATAGTTATAGCTTTTTCAAACTTTCTTAGTACTGTTTTCTCATGTACTAGGTTTTTAAATCTATCTAACCTTCAAACACATTTTTTCAGTACAAAATTTGTTTTTAAAGGACAGATAAATTTTAAAACCTACAACAACTTTCTTTGCCACAGCAGCGACTTAACATAGAAAGGTGCTTGTTTGATAATCCACAACTACTGTCTAACGACATAAATTGTTAATTTATTGAAGCTTAAATATTGCACGAAAGTTGGTTGCTCTCTGATGCCTTATCGCTGTACAAAACACGCTTTCAAGTGATTCATGTACTCGTACATGCATATCTCCATGTGTATGCATTCATTGACATACATAAGTATTTATGTACATAAGTTTGCATACCAAAGTTTTCTTCGAATCAACCACACGAGTGTGCTTTTTAATATCCCTAATACTTCAACCCATTCACTGACGTTGATAAATGATTACAAAATTTTTCTACAGACCTCCCACTGGTCAGGCACATCCATTTGAATGGAATTGCATAAACAGACATGCAAGTGAATTTGAAAACAAATGAATGTACACATGCAAAACTCCAAACGTTACTTAGTTTACATTTACCCGCCCGCATTCCTGAAAAAGTATTGAAATTGCACTCAAGCACCAACTATTAGGGAAATGTTGTAAACATCGACTGCAGAAATGAAAAGCAGAGAGCCAAACAACATGGCTTGCATAAGCAGAATTGCAACTTGCATATCAACAAGGAAATCACTGTCTCTATATATTTACTATGTACATATGTATGTATGTATGTATGCATGCACGAAAAGCAAATGACCTAACCCAATTGGCAAAACAGTAGCGGTTCAAAATACATGTGTCCAAGAACAATTCCAAAAATTCCTCCATTTCTCGAATTACTAACATAAACCGTAAGTCTCGCAAAATTTATAAAAAAATTCTAAAGGTACCGAAAGAGCCCGAAAGCATACCTAAAGCTATGACATGAAGAATCCCGAAAGTCCGAAAATATAAGTACAAAGAACACCGAATATTCCAGAAAAATCGCAAAAAATTTCGTAAAATTACGAGCGCACCTAGGAACATCCATAAAAGTAGAAAAGGAAGAAATTCGAAAAGTCCTGAGCAAGTCACAAAAATTTCCGAAAAATCCTGAAAAGTAAAAAACCAAAAATTCTGGGAAGAATACCAAACGATCGCAAAGAATAAAATACTATGAATCCCGAAAAATCTTTGAAAGGTTTAACACGAAGTAACCCGAAAAAAAATCGAAAATTTAAGCACAAAGAATGCCGAATGGTCGGACAAATTCCGGAAGATTCCTTTAAACAATTACTAGTCCCAAAAAATACCTAAGTTTTCTGATAAATAGGGCTAAGTTATCCACGAGGAACACCGTCAAGTCCCGAAATAAAATTCTGCATGGTCCCCAGAAAATTTTGAAATCACGAAATATCAAAATTTTTCCGGTCGTACTACTTCATTAATAGCGCCCAGCTAATCCAGCTATAGATAATCCATTTTTTTCACTAAAAATGAGGAGAGTCAAGTTTTGTAAGTCGTAGGCAAATCACATTCTTAAATTAAAGAGAACACCAATGGTATCTTCAAAAAAAAAAAAAACTGTACAACAGTTTTCCACTACATCTTTTTGATGTCAAAATATAATCATAAATTGTATCTATAGTCTGTACTAAAAGCAGCCATAATCCAGTATTATTCTTGACTTTTTTTCAAACTTTATTTTGGTAATTTAGGACAATAAAATATTGAAGGGGTTTTACAAAATATAAAATGTTATGAAAAATATCCAATTTTGGAAAATTTTAAAACTAAGCTTAGACGAACCATTCTCAGACGATAAAAACCTCCCCAGTTATGCTTTCAAACTAGGCAGTAATTACAAATTTTATTTTATTTTTTCTTATGGGGATTGACGCGATCTAATGCGAACCAGTCTAATATATATCAGCATGTATTAAGTTGGAATAATAAGTGTACATACATACATACGTATCTTTAAAAATTCAAAATTACGATGGTAATAGTCATTGACAAGTGTTGTTTCTGATTGGTGACCCTCACATTGTCCGATTTACTGCGAAAAGCGCAAAAGCTTGTTGATACATTTTCTTGTATTTTTTCGAACGAAATTTAAAATTGTAAGGCGTGACAAAAGGAAACACTAACTGACTGAGCTTGCAAGTGCAAATTTGAATATCTGTATTGCATGTTGCATGCAAAGGTACTTTTAGATAGATCAGAGATGGGATTAGGGATGCACAAGTAACAAATACATCGATGTTTTTTATAAAAGTTATAAAAACTGACTTACACCCTGTCAAAATTACAGCGCACGAAAAGATTTTTTTTTTGTTATTTAATTCTAGTCATTTTTTTAAATATAGCTTATTCTTTAACAAAAAACGTATAAACACAAATATATCAAACTTTGTGCAATATAAAAGAAAATCAACAAACAATTATAGCTTTTTAATGAGATTTCTTAAAAAGATTTTCAGTATGCAGTTTTGTAGCCCATTAAATTTTTGTATGAAAAGTTCCAGGACCTTATCTGGCACTTATCGCTGATTTTGGGATATTTCTGTTTGGTAATGGCGTTGCTTATTTTCGTATATAACGGGTGATTTTTTTGAGGTTAGGATTTTCATGCATTAGTATTTGACAGATCACGTGGGATTTCAGACATGGTGTCAAAGAGAAAGATGCTCAGTATGCTTTGAAATTTCATCATGAATAGACTTACTAACGAGCAACGCTTGCAAATCATTGAATTTTATTACCAAAATCAGTGTTCGGTTCGAAATGTTGAAAATGAAATGAAATGTCGAAATTTTGTTCAGCGATGAGGCTCATTTCTGGTTGAATGGCTTCGTAAATAAGCAAAATTGCCGCATTTGGAGTGAAGAGCAACCAGAAGCCGTTCAAGAACTGCCCATGCATCCCGAAAAATGCACTGTTTGGTGTGGTTTGTACGCTGGTGGAATCATTGGACCGTATTTTTTCAAAGATGCTGTTGGACGCAACGTTACGGTGAATGGCGATCGCTATCGTTCGATGCTAACAAACTTTTTGTTGCCAAAAATGGAAGAACTGAACTTGGTTGACATGTGGTTTCAACAAGATGGCGCTACATGCCACACAGCTCGCGATTCTATGGCCATTTTGAGGGAAAACTTCGGAGAACAATTCATCTCAAGAAATGGACCGGTAAGTTGGCCACCAAGATCATGCGATTTGACGCCTTTAGACTATTTTTTGTGGGGCTACGTCAAGTCTAAAGTCTACAGAAATAAGCCCGCAACTATTCCAGCTTTGGAAGACAACATTTCCGAAGAAATTCGGGCTATTCCGGCCGAAATGCTCGAAAAAGTTGCCCAAAATTGGACTTTCCGAATGGACCACCTAAGACGCAGCCGCGGTCAACATTTAAATGAAATTATCTTCAAAAAGTAAATGTCATGGACCAATCTAACGTTTCAAATAAAGAACCGATGAGATTTTGCAAATTTTATGCGTTTTTTTTTAAAAAAAAGTTATCAAGCTCTTAAAAAATCACCCGTTATAAAAAAAACGCACAACACCGAATTCGGAAAATAAAATGAAAATATGTGCATACCTGGGTTATGATTTTTTAGTAGCTACTAGGTTAAGCTTGTGTTACGGTTTTTTGCAGAAATATCGTTTAAAAAAAATTGCAGAATACGAGAATGCAAAAAACATTCCAACTTATTTTGATTCATACATTATTGTGTGAGTAAATTAGTAAATTTTTGATGGTTTCTTTTCGATTATTTTGAAAAATTAATCGGTTAATCGCTCGATGAATCAAAAGGAAAATTTCGATACAATTAAATCGTTAACCGAATGAAAATAATCGATCGGTTATTCGATTAATCGTGCCATCACTAGCAACCACCATGCCTAAAAGCGAATTCGCAAAACAAATCACCAAATAATTTCATGCAAAAGTGAAAGGAAAATGTCAGCGTGTAGATAAAAAAATTTTACTTTATTTATAACATAAAATTTCCTAAATTTTATCACATAAAAAAGCAATACCTAATTCTTAAAACTAATTAACAATTATAATATAAAAAAAATTATAAATTTTAACTCTAATGTACATGCCTCAGCACACACTTGCAAGCATTTGGTAATTTCACCATTCGCTCCTGCATTACGCCTTCGACCAACACCACCAAACTTCTATAGACAAAATGTTGCCTGCATCTCGTCGTTATACCAAATGGTAAGAGTTCTTCATACTTACAGGGCGTATTCTCGTTTTCACACTGCTCCACCAGCACGCCCTGTCTGTATTTTTGATGTTGCACCACCATCAACCAGCGCGATTCACTTGATTCAGCCACCTTTGGGTAAACTACGCGCGTTTTACTATTGCAAAAGTAGCTCTCCGCTGGTTCAACATCCATGCGATTTGTAACATTTGCTGGCCGTACAAAATCATCTTTGAAATAGGGTTTGAATTTTTCAAATTCTTCTAAACTGAATTTATCTAACTGCGTTACTTCCAAATAATTTTCCACCTCTGTGCAAAATGGCGCTCCTGCACGTCGTTCGGGGCAAATAATTTCATCGTCTATTGGCATTTCTTTGGTAGTGTTGAAAACAGCAAAGCCTGGACCCACTTTAAAAATGCTGCCCAGATTCTCATCGATATTTTCTTTTGACGCTGGCGCTGGCCGGCTGCCCGTTGATTTGATTGTCAGCACAATAACGAACAGTAAAAATTGTGACTGTCTACAATAATGCAGCATTTTTGATTTGACTAAGGATCGCCTGCCTCTTTGGGGTTTTCCACCGCGAAATGAATGATTTAGTAAGTTATAGTTTTTGTTGATTTAATTGACGAGTGCCGTTAAATCCTTGGATTTTCCCACCGCTTTAAATTATCCGTAGTTAGAGCAAATTTTTTTTTGGTTTTTCCACAGTTGTATTAATTGATCAACTCAGTTAAACCTTGGGTTTTTCCCACTACTGAATGGATTTTGTAATATTTTTAGTTTTCATACTGCATGGCGCAGGTAGTCTTTTGTTAGAGCAGCATCCGGCGGTTGCTGTGTAAATGACAGACAGAAGCACAGGTACTGGTAGCCCATAAAGAAAAGGTATTGTCTTCAGGCATACAAAAAACTCTTTACTAACAATTGAAAAAGTTTCGGTTAAGGCATAAATTGTGATGCAATTAAATTTAACGAGCGCCATACTTTAACTAAATTGCCACTTGAAACACAATACATATATGAACAAGTTTTATTGAGAATTTCTTAGAATGCTGGTCATTAGGACCATTTACATATATTTGTGGTTGTTAATCTTTACCGCGTCTGGAAGATTGACGCGAATAAAAACGGTTGGTGCCTGCATCACTAGCGAACGAATCTTAAAATCTATATACATAAAACACATTAAAAAAGACGCGCTATGCACTACAGCTGTCAAAAATTTTAACACCTATTCTCTGAAGTTAATTATATTGGCGGCGACAGAGTTACACCGCGACTCCTTCTGAAAAAAAAATTATAAAAAATTAACGGCATTTTGCAGGCACTTGAAACTTACACTTTATCGTGTTAAAATTTAATTGGCTATAAAATTTTTCTTAAAATTCTGAATAAAAAGTTTTGTGGTATTTTATTAGCAATGATAATTTGTTACGCGCCTCTTCTTATACCAAACTCCACCCCAAACAGTGCGGACGTGTAAATTAATTTGCCCTGAGGGCGGTTACCGAAGCGTAATCGAAATATATGGGAAACAAACACCAAAAAACACTTGTGTTTTCATAAAATTTTTAAAATTGACCTCGAGCCGGCAAAATACTAAATTATAAGTAGAAAGGTTGCTAAAACCATCAGTAGTTGGTTAATATGACAATGTAAGAGCAAAGCAAACTACATTACGAATGTGAAGCAGTTGTTGATAATATTTTGATAACAATATCAGAAAATCAAAAAAATGGTTTTCAACTATACATAGTAGTTAGTGAAAGCTAGCTCTTAAAGTAATCTTAAAAACGAAAATGGCAGGAGAAGAAAACAATGAGCTCTGATCAATGAAAAATTTACACTTAAAAGCATATAAATGCTCGGTTGTGCTTTCTTTAATACACATATGTATGTAGGTAAATATTTTTTAATGAAAATGTTATAAAAAATTTTCATTTACTCACCCACAAATTTGAATGTTGATAGCTCTTTGTTGTTTGACAGTTCCATACTGACAATACAAATTTTTATTTACCACTCATATGCATATCACTACACTACACTAGCATCTCCATTTTCAGGTGTGAATTTTTACCATTACGTACGTATGTACAAATATGTATGTATGTGTACGTATCATCATGCACTTATTGCTAGTATGCTTATGAATTTGCAGTCCTTCATATTAATTTGCATTTAAATTCGAAAATCATATCTCAACACGCTCAACGCAAATTGTGCATCTCCTTTGTTTTCCTAGTTGATTGCTGTTGTATTTTCATTTCCCAACACTTTTTATTTTAACACGCCATAAAGTTATATTGCTATGCACCTAGAAGTATACAATAGTGAAATAAAGACATTAATAATTATCTCACCGGAATTATTGTGGATTTATTTACGTGTGATATAATAATAATAGATTGGCGCTTACACATATGTTAGTGTTTGGCCGAGCTTCTACTCCGATTTGTGGCGTGCGCCTTGATGTTGTCACACAAATGGGGAGGGACCTACAGTTTTACGCCGACTCCGAACGGCGAGTGTATTTTTATGAGAAGCCTGCCGAGGGGCGTCCGCTGTTAAGAAAAAACCCTTTTTTTTATTTTTGCAATGCTGCTTTGACCAGGGCATGCACCCGGGCTCTGCGGAGTGGTTAGAGCGCACTGCTAACCACTACAACACAGCAGCCGCAATATACATAAGCATTTTATATACAAACTATCCATAGCCAATTAGCTGAGAAACCAAGCAAATGCAAAGCGTTATTGTTTTCTTCTGCTTTTAAGTAAGTTAATGGTGTGAAAATAATTAAAATACATTTGTGCATTGTACATTTAATCAATAAAAAGTCTCTGGTTACATTACTAAATTGGTCTCATACAATTTTTTCGTATTGTTTTCTGAGCTAGCTCTCCTTTCCATAAATTACCCCAACTCCAAGGTGGAATAGCGTATACCGATGGCTGCATAGGCCAGGATGGTGTAGGCTTCCTTATCCAGACTCCAGTTTTAATCACACTTGCCGTGGAAGTGGATTACCGCGGTGTGCTTTTCCTATTTCCATTACTTGTGGGTACAAAATTAAAAGGAGCCAAACAAAAACTTCAAAGAATGAGCCTTATGATGCTCCATTATAATAATTCCCAGGCCAAGCCTGCACGGCAGAGCTCATCTTCTTGTTGGGCGCTGTAACCAGTCGCTTATCTTCTGTGCCAGCGGCAAGTAAAAGCACGTAGATCTTGCTCAGAATCTTCGAGAAAAACGAACTAGTCTACTTTTTCAAACTTATCACTTTCAACGTGGGTGTCAATACGCTTATGCTCTGAGTGTTTGCCTGATGACGGGTGACACTTTTTATGTATTCATCACCATACCCACCCGCTTAGCTTTTCTTTTTAATTCCGAGAAGGCAGAGCCGAAGATGCCGAGGTCATCGGCACACGCCAGCAATTGTACGCTTTCGCAAAAAATCGCAATTGGGGTGCCTACCGTTAATTTCAACGGAGTCCTTTAGGATTCCTTACAGAAGCCGATGGTGTCTTGGGCATACTGTCTTAGGGACTCTCTTTAGATATACAGAAGACCTGACATACCCGTGCTTTTATCTATCTATCTATGATCAACCGAATGAACTGGGGATCCTCCTGAATGCGAACTCAAGATCACTGCTCTAAAGACTCCACTATAGCTCTCAGGAAAAAAATGCCAAACTTGAATATGTTTCACCTGTGTGTAATCAAATCTTGAAATAAATTGTTAACCAACTTCCCGATGAGCTAGAGTGGAACTTTAAATTTAGCTCAGGACAATGCAATGGAAAAGATGAACTAATCCTAAAAACTCCCTGAACAGTTGAACCCTTAATATTAACATTAAGTACTCGCCCAAGGCGTGCAAAGATTTCCCATATAAAATACACGTAAACTTTGATTGGTATAATCTTGGTCAATGATGGGGTTTCTTCAGAATTGAATGCTCTACAAAAGTGCTCATTGCGGTGTAATCCTTGCTTCCACCAGCGAGGTAGTACGGGTCACTAAACCCAATTTTTTCATGAAATTCTCTCTTTTTTTTGCCCCTATCTCGAAATCACTAATATCCAAATTTTTTGAGATATTGGGTTTATATTGAAAACATGCAGGTTTGCAGGAGTGGGTGTATTAAAAAAAATAAATACAATTTTCCATCAGTTATACGTATGTATGTAAGAGTGCTTATCGAAAAACTGTAAATGTATAAAAATTTAATTAGTTGCAAATACGTTCTTGGTTATCACTTAATCCAATCGGGCACAGGACAGTCGTAGATAGGTATGCTGAAAAGTGTGGACACCAGATACAAATGGATATAACTTGTTGTCATAGTTACCATTGCAAAATGGTTACCAGAATTTCCTAGGTGTCTTCCTTCAGCATTTCCCTCTGCTTTCTGCCTTAATACTCGTAAAAGCAATTTTCGTTGCATACCAACAGTGTGTTCCATTAACATGTTGCAACATGGCTCCCACTCTTCTATCCGTAATTACGCAATTGCTTTTTTTACCACAAACTACATATTTTTTATTGTTTGCCAGCCGCCCTCAATGCCGAAGCTTGTCGTGCCCTTTAGCACAGATTAAAGTTAAATGAATTTTCGACTAAAAGAAAATGTCAATTGCAGCGATTGTAACTACGTATTTTTGCTTTAATCTGCCAACACTTTTGAGTATATAAAGCGGATATAAATTATATAATTCAGGGACCAAAAATAATTGTTATCTCGCATTTACAAATTGAAAACGTTGCCCGAATTCTGAAATTTAACGAAAACGTTGCTTCATAACAGTTATTAGATGAAAAGTATTTTTTATTTCGCCGATAAGAGTTATAACCCAACGTTTATTTTTTACGTTGTTTGATAACAGTTATTGCCCAACGTTTGTCTTTTACGTTGTTTGATAAACGTTGTAAGATAAGAATAATGACGAAAATGGAAACGAAGAAGAATGTAACGATGATGAAAATAAAATTAGAGGAGTGAAATAACTGTTATCGGACAACGTAAAAATAAACGTTGGGTAATAAATGTTATCAAGCAACGTAAAATATAAACGTTGTACAATAACTGTTATCAAGCAACGTAAGAGACAAACGTTGAGCAATAACAGTTATCAGGCAACGTAAAAAGTAAACGTTGGGTTATAACACTTATCGGCGACATAAAAAATATTTCTCTCTATTAACTGTTATGGAACAAAGTTTTTCCGAAAAAACTTATGTCTAATTATTATGTCCCTGATATAATTATGTATTTAAGTAATTATGCGCATAGAGTTTTTACACATCACATCTTAACATAACTATTTGTACTTTTCTACTTTTCCAGGCTATGCGCCGCCTGCGCGTCTACGACAAAATTCCGTATTCGTTGGTCCGAGCCCCAATCTGTTTATGATGCCACGACCGCCACGCAAAACGCGCTCCGCCATGGATTTGCATTCGATGGTGTTGGACGAAGCGGCGGAGCAAGTGTAAATGGAGAATATGCTCATTTTGAAAATGAGGTGCGACGGCTTTGTAAGATATCCAGCGTCATGTTGTGTTGACTATTTTATGCAAGTAACTATTGTTCGAAATGCACACTTGCACTTATTGCCAATTCTAAAGTTTCTAACATACATATAAAATTTGGTGGAAAAAACGAATGATTCTTTGCTCACTATCTCTACACAAGCTATAAATATTTTATAACAAAAAGATGTAAGTTCAAACACTGTACTTTAGACTTGACTCCCTAAAAATTGTTTGCTCTTGCACTTGTTAATCTTTGCAAGTCATTATAATCTACAAATCAACATTTATATACATATGTCTTTATATTTGTAGGTATATTTAGAATTTTTCCTCTTCTACTACTATGGTATCACTTACTAATATACTGTATGATCAGTTGATTTTTCTAAAAATATATACTTGCACAGAATAAGTGTTTCAAAACCTAATCTAATTTTTAATCTAAGTCTTAAACATAATTTAAATGTACCTTAAGTAGTTGAGTGTTTTGTACATTTTATATGCATAAATATGTATTTAAAATTTGAAACATAATCTCTAATTATTCAGGAAACCACATAAACATTAAAAAATGTTGTATGAGCAACATAGAAATCCTAAGATCAACTTACATATTTAGTATAGTAGTAAACAAAAAGGTAACGATGTAGTCCTTCTCAACAGATCAATCAATCCAATTTCATATTAATTAAGAATTCTCTTATTGACCAAGCTGTGACCGAAAATTACCGTTAAATACCCAGATTTTTATTTATAGAACAATGCAAAATCGTTAGTTTTTGATTTTTATTTTTTCGATCAAACATAATCGTGCTTATTATTGTGGCGTATTTGGACTTACATATATTTTTCATTTTGAACTCTGTTTGGATCTCGATTTTATCGTTCAAATTTAATTGTTATTTTGTGTTTTTATTTTTTTTCGACCAAAAATATGGCGTATTTGGATTCATATAAATAATTTTTGATCATTTCGAAGCTTTCATGATTTAAAAAATAAATCTGAAAATACAATTATTTGATCACAAACATAATATAACGGTTAAACTTGATCGTAAAATTATAAATTCCATTTTAACGGTTAAATATATATATATTTCAATACTTGAATAAAAAATTTGGAATACACTAGGACATATTTTCGAACATACCCTTTATATTTACAATGCCGGCTTTGAGTTAAAGCCCAATCAGTGGCGCAATACCATAGCCATAACCATAACCATGTGTAGTCGTAGCATATATCTGTTCAATTATTACGACGGGCAAAACCAACAAATTTTGACTGTTATATCAAACCCCCCGTCCCCACCTTAAAGAAATATCTGAGTGCGCCCCTGACTTAGTGCTACACCCAGTGCAGCACGTTACACCTTGTTGCATCTCTTGCAGGCGGACCTATCGGCCAAGAACATAGCGTTCAAAACCGAAGCCAGGTTCAATGCTACGGGGCAGTTTGTGTGCAAGTCCTAAGTCGAAGCCACTAGTCGAAGTTTTGCGAGAGGGCATGAGGAGTGCTGGCTCGGTGGACGCCTAAACAGGTGGGTCGAAAATGGAAAAAGGCAGTCGTCTGCGCAACAAATCCTATAAGCTGCCGGACCACTGCAGCGTTTTCCAGGCAGAAGTATTAGCCACAAAGAGGGCGGCGGAGCTAAATACTAAACAGCAACGCAACAAATAAACGACGAAATTTCTGTATCGACAGTCGGGCTGCGATAAATGCGGTTGTTGTCGATTGCACTTCCTCAATAAGTGTGGCAGAGTGCAGGACATATTTAGATTTGTACTCAGTTCCGGGAACACGTAGCAGCATTAGAGCAAAAATAACAAGCTGCGTGTATTTTGTTGTTGATTTTTTTATATAAAGCGGACGAATTTTCTCCTATCCCTCAAAAGGGCAGACGCTAGGTTACAGCTTGGTGTTGTAACCAGATATGGCCTGCTGGCATCGTACGCCTTAAAACTGGCTCTGACCAACGATAAGATCTGTAGGTGGTGCTGCGCGAAAGAGGATACAATGTAAAACATCCTTTGCGAATATCCTGCCTTTAACAGACTGCAGGCTAGTCTCCAAAATAGGGTCAACAAGATCTTCCGGTTTACCAAGAGGTCTGCTATGTTCTTAAATATTTCTCCTGGTACTCAGTGATTAGCTGTGGTCAAAGTTTATCTGGTAACGCTACGTAACTTAATGGTCTCTGCGGAGCCACGTAACCTGACCTAACCTGCCCCAGACTATTTTTTTTTATTAAAAATTGGGCAGCGTGTGAGTTTTTGTGGCGTAAATCAGTTTCAAACATCTGCAACGTAAGTTTAGTGTTAAAAATTACAAAAGATCTTCTAGAATAAAATCGATTTCTTAGGCAAAAATTGAGTAATAAATATTTTTGAAATTGATCAAATAGTTGATGCTTTTTCGCTTTGGAAAACTTCATATTTTTTAATACCTATTCGTTTGGTGAAAAAAATTAGAGTTTGTTACTAAAAATGTGAATATGAAGAAAAAGCTGCAAATAAATAAATATTGGAGAAGGAAGAAGAATGTACTTAACAACAGAAAAGTGAACTCTGTTGTAAAGTTTTAAAAACTGTCAGAACTCCAATTAAAAACTAGCTTTGCACTGTAAATTAAGAAACACTATTTCATTGCAATGCATTTAAGCCAATTTTATTTAGAAAAATTGTGTTTTAACATTAAATTATGTAACTGAAAACTTGAAGAACGGAAAAGCTTTAAAACAAATAGTTATTACATTACACTTGTAAAAAACATAATTTAGTGAGATATGTATGTATGTAGAGCTAGAGCAAAAGGGAAATATCAAGCAACATAAGCAAGGGTTAAACAACAACAAATTACGATAAGAATAATTTTAGACAAACTGTAAGCAAAAACAATTTTATGCAAGCAGGAGAGATAAAAAATATACATATTTCTTAAATATTTTTTCTCACTTTTACATTAAACTTTAAAGTATGTATGTATGTACTATTACATAAACAAGTAGAAACACAACTAACCGAACGAAATACTACACTTATACATACGCATGTGTATTTTTAAAAGTACATTGCATAATTTGGTACCAGTATGCATACCTTTTAACCTAAACTAAATATTTAAATATGTAGCATAGCATAGCGTTGATCGTAGATCTTTTCTACCTGAAGTTGCGTTACTAAAAAATGTTTGTTAGTAGTTTTTAGCTCAAAAATGTTCCGAGAGTTTTGGAAAACATTTATACATATTTATATAGAGAATATAGAGAAAAAACACATCCTAATATATATATATATACCAACTAGCAGTAAAGTGGCCAATTAGTTAAGTATACATGTAGCAGGAGATTAGTAATAGATTACTTCAAAAAAAAGAAAGAGCTCTTTTGGTTTCTCGACTATTTACTTCTATTGTATTCTTCTTCAACAACAAAAAAAAACAAAAAAATTTTACAACAAGTTTTGGTTTCACCCATGAAACCAAAACGAGAGCAATGGCAAAAAAGCTTTATGGAAATGTGTGAAAACATAAAAACTAAATATACGTCGAATGTAAGCAAAACGTACTCCGGAGACGTTAACAGGCATTGAAGTTAGCGTATATACTAAATAGTGGAGTAAGTAACAAATTATATAATATCGTAAGAAAATACATATGTATGTATAATAAAAAGTAAAGTTTTAAATTGTAGTATTTACATATGTAAAATGAAATATACATACATACATTGAAACTACAGCATCGGTCATATCTATAGCACGCCATATCAAAGTGATATTGTTCGCCATCTATGGTTATTTATTTTTTTGAAGACTTTACAATTGAAAACCCATATAAAAATAATTTTTTTCTTCTTTATACAAATAAATTGATTTTATTCGTTATATGGAAGCAAATGCGACAAAAAATTCGAGAAAATAAATCAACGGTAGTTTTTAGCCACTAGGAACTTGCACATTATCTCACTAAAATTGAATGGGCTATATATATATATATATACTGTATGTTAAAAAAAATCTAACACTTCTGAGAAAAAAGATTGAAATTTGGGTGAACATTTTTTGCCTTTGTTTTAGTTTTAAATGGGTTTTGTTAGGGAATACAGTTCAATTGAAAATTCTTAAAAATAAATAAACATAAGTGGCAAACAATATCACTTTGAAATGGCGTGCTATAGATATGAGCGATACCGTACATACATTAGTAAACTTCAAATATTTTCAATACTCTTATAAAATACAAATACAAGCATTTTAAATCGTTTCAAGTATTTGTAAAATGCGTGTTTTTTGTTATTAATTCCTATTTCATCCATACGTATCGTCGTCATCATTTCAAATACCTTAAGTGACATTTCTGCTTTCTTTTTAAAGAAGCGTTAAACCTTTTAAATCTTTGTATAAATAAAATGCTTCAGAAAATTCCCAAACAAAGCAAGTCCCACGTTTTCTACTTCAATGTGGAATATATACCTACAAACTAGTTCAGTACTTCCAATAAAATGTCACTTAGCGCCTTTAGTAATCATGTTGACGATATGCATACAAATAAGTACTTACGTACTTATAATTTTGTTGTAAGCAATTTTATAATGAAGAATTTTATTTTTTAATATAAAATAAAACTGTACTATGAAAAAGTATTTATCCATATATAAATATGTACTTGAATGTATAGCAACAAAATATTATACTAACTATATAGAGTAAAGTTGAGAAATAAAGTTTATTATTAGAAATATTGTTTTTACATTACTGCAAACCAAATCTGAGTAAGTATTTCTGATAAACGAAGCTTTTATACCCCATTCCACTCTTAGTGCCATTTTCACAGTGGCGACCTGCATATATAATATGTATGTGTGTCTTTCGAAGTATAGGCTGACACATAACGTTGAGGTTGTTTTCGCAAAAATAACCAACTATGTCAATGAATGCCCGAAACCCCGGTTATGCTGATGGCTTGAAAACCGACCATGTGGTTGGTCTATGGTATACAACAGATAAACCTTCCTTTAAATAGCATGGCCGCAATATCCTTTTAAGCCGATGAAGTGCGGTGACAGATTTAGCCGAAAATTGGAATATATATGCTGTGCCGAGAAAATTGGGCACGGAAAGAGTAGACTACCTCAGCGAGGTCCTCAACCTGTCGATGGCTTCTCTCTTTGGAGCAACCAGTCAGCCAAGGGAAGTCCTATAGCCCGATAAGACGCTTCTCTCGTTCACGTACAATCTAACCACAGCGCATAGTGCACAACACCACCAACGCACTTATCGCCATATATGCGCTCATGGCCGTAACGCCAAAAGCTTCTGAGAGAGAATGGTGCAAGTAGTCTGTAGTATACCTGTCAAAGGTGTTACGACTCCGTTTCTCATACCGCACTTCTAGAAGACATTCAGACCTTCTCTGTTCCACAGGGATCCAAACCATAGATCGCCATTTATCTGACTTTTCGAAAATCGTCAGTAAAATTAAAACCCATAAAAGTTAAACTGGGCGCCACAGAGGGTGACCTGTTCTTCTCGCATCTGTTTAATTCTTACATTTCGAAGCGGCCCTAACACCACAGTGAGTTTTTGTGATCGTTGACGATTTTCCGATATTAGCTTCGGGAAATTTAGCTCACTTCTCCACTCTGAAAATCCTCATCCTCTTACCTACGAAGCAACATTTTTTACCATCTGGACGAAAGCGGTCAGGTTGCGGCTGGAAATTCACGTCTATGGCCTAGAAATTCCAAGCATGGATAACTCGAAAATTCTTGTCTCTACCTTCGAGAGCCCCTGCTCTCTTTCTCCGCGCACAAAGTCGCATTTGCCAATAGAGGACAGAGTCGCAACAAAGTCATTAATTCGCTCCCCGGCAGTACTTTGGGAAAAGACAAAGAAATGTTGTTAGCAACATATGAGGCAATTAGCCGGCTTAACTCTGCGGCGCATATTTGCTAACCAGTACGGAACTAGTGTGCGAAGTTTCAGATATGCCACAGAACAGCACTTCGGTGAGCTAGGATATCACCACCACCAGAGCATCCAGATTCTTCCAAAAAGGGAACATAATGTAGCACCTAGTAAGCAGTTTCTGGTCTGAGAGACGGCATCCACTAATAAATACATACCACAACCACTGGACCCGACGCTTTACAGGCTGAAAATTTACGACATCTACGGAGAGGTCATTCATACCTTCATCAATTCTCGTCTCGTAAATGCCGTCATCAGAGTTCAATCAAAACTCATTGAGTAGGAAGAGCTTCAGCTGTTCCGATAGACCCCATTACTAAGCCACAATCACGGTCTGGATATTGTAGACAGCGAAACTCCTATTTATACAAATTTCAGCCTATGAAAAGAGGCACAACTCAAGAAGCAGACTCGGTTATATACATTAAGGCTTAAAGTTTTATATGAAGAGAATTTAATCGTGATGCAAAAAATTGCATTAATCGGAGATAAGTCCTACTAATTATTTCTGCAAAAAAATCTACCTATTATTCAATTAGCGAATAAATGGGTAAAGTGCGCATAAATGTATACATGTTTGTCTGTAACTATATAACGTTATAAATTATCTCACTTAATGCTCTTGAAATATAGTACTATGTTCCGTCATTACCCGCCTCAGAAATAACAAAAGTAACCCACATACGTTTACATTTACATATGTGCATACATTTGTACATATATATAGAGATACAGACCTCCAATTCAACGTCACAACGATGACAACAGCTGAAGGAATGACTGACGACAGCATCAACTTACTGACTGACAGACTGACATACTGATTGTTTTTTGCGTACTTAAATGTCGGAGCAATCTCAAGGTCGGTTGGTGGTAAAAGTGGTATGGTAACGCACAGGGTTAACTGGCGAAATTAAAGTAATTGCGAAAGGGTGATTATTTACAATGCGCGTGCAGTGCATGAACTGCATAGTATGTATGTATGTATGTAAGAATATGTAGATGAATGAATGGCACAACGGAGCCGAGCATGTAATGAGGACGTTGATGACTTAGACATGCCGATATACTTAATAGTGGTTGCAGCAGAATAATGATAATTGCTTTGCATATTTCAATTAAGTGCGCATATATAAAAACATATGCACATGCGTGGAAAGGCACAAGGCGTGGGTACATAAATAGGTATGAACACATGTACGCGTAAGAAAGTTGTGGAGGTGAAGAGACAACTGTGAACAGCAAAAATAATACCTTAAGCGGACGGCGGATAGCAAAATTAAATAAAAGGCAAGGAAAAGGAATTATGTAAGTGTAATAGGTTGCCACAATGACTTTTTATTTGTCAATATCATCAGAAAAAGTTACCAGAGATAGGTTAGGTTAGGTTAAACGGGCAGCTCTGAAAAAGAGTTCACTCGGAGGCCGCAGAGGCCCATTGTGATGCCCATGGGGGTTACCCCAAGCCTATCCCTACATGTCTTCCAACCATTTTGATTTTCTGGCGAACCCTAGCAGTCCTTCCAGAGGAGCTTTCCCCAAGATATCCAGATTCTCGAAGAAGTGGACCCCAAGAAACTTGAGGCGCTTTCGAAGTGCTGGACACTCGCAAAGGAAGTGCTGGACGGATTCTAACTCCTCCTCATCCCTGCAGCTTCTACAGAAATCAGAGATAAATAATATTGCAATATATATTAAGTTAATGGCGTACTAAATAAAAAATTATACATATATTCTAAAATAAAATAAAAGTAAGTTTATAACCACCACATATTATTGTTCACACTTGGAAGAAAAAAAGTTAGAAATGAGTTTTTGAAGGTGCCGATGTCCAACGCGTTCTTTGCGGACAATGCAAGGGAGTTCCAGAGCCTTACCGCATAAATAAAAAACAGTCTTGAAGTGCATAAATAACAAAATCACGGAATAATAAAATTTGAAGTGTACTCTTGGCAACACCTTTTAAAAATATTTTCTACACAAAGCTTTCTTAAACTTCTTTTGTTTGACTTGGCATCATTTTAACATGTTTCATTTTACTGATTGACTAAATTAAATTTGAATTATAAACAGATGGCAGCCCTATTCGAAATACTTTCACACTAAAGCTTTCTCAAATCTTACTAGTTTGACGCCCACATTGTAATGCTTTATTTAACGTATTAATAAAATTTAACTTTATAAATAGCTGGCAATCCCTTTATAAATGTTTTTGAGATAAATTTTTTTATCAAGTTTTTTTACTAGTTCGCTTGACACCAATACTGTAAAGTTTCGTGGAACTTATAATTTAAAGCAGAATTTAACTTTTTAAAAAGATATGCTATTTGCTAATACTCACACACTTATTCAAAAAATTTCACATTTAAAATAGTAGCAGAATTTAATTTAACTTGCCAATTAAAATGATTATAAATTATTTAGCAAGTGGCAACCCTCGTCAAAAATATTTTCGAAATAAATACAACTTTCTTAAAACCTCTCTCGTACGATACTAAAATATTTTGTTTGAATTGTTTTTAAAATTGATTTTGAATTTATAAACAGGTGGCACCCCTTTAAACATATTTTAGAAATAAAACTCTCTTAAACATTTCGCAATTGAACCTATTTTAAAATATCTCCTTTAATTTATTAATTAATCGATTTTAAATTTTTTAACAGGTGCCAACCCCTTAAAAATATTTTGGAAATAATACGCTTTGGAACCCCTTTAACTTGAGACTCACATTGCTGCAATATATTATTTAATTAATTGATACTGTCGTGGACATGATTGTTGCAAAAAGCGGATTATTAGGCGTATACTTTTTCCTAGGGGCGACGTTTTTTTTTTGCTACTAAAATGGTCGTATTTATCCGAATAAACATCAAAATCTGGAGTAATTCTAGATCCGGGAAAAGACGCGGTAGCTATAGCAAGAGTTTGTTAGAGTAACAAACGAACGTTGGAACTTACATAAAACTGGTCTTTCTACTATATACTATATATATAAATTTTAACCCGAAACGCACGTCGTTTTTCTTAAGTTTAAGCAGACATGAATTTTTCCTCCCATTGAAGACTCCTACGGCCCAGTTCCTAATGTGGAATAAGAATGGGCGTATATTGGTAGTGGTAAAAAAAATTACCAAAACGGCAACGCTGCTTTGTAAAGACGCAATATGTAGTATTTTAATCACTCATACGCCGTGTAGTCTAGAGGGTTGTTTCACCTCATAGCATGTACGTGTGTTGTTACACGCACACAAACATACGTACCCCTACATATTGAATATTTGTTTTCAAGCGAATATAATGAATTTTATTAATCCCACCAAAGGCTTAGTTCAGTGTTACCACTTCAACTAGTTTAAAACCTCGCCAGTTGGAAACCTCAAGATTTTCCACAAGAATGCCACTTATATATATATATTTTAACGTTATATATCTAACTATAATTAACTCCAAGTACAAATTAAAAGCGTATTTGTTTAAGTACTTATGCATTTATGTAATTTTTAAATTACCCCCTTCAGCACCATTTTATTTTAGCTATAAAAAGTGAATCATCAAAACTACCACAGCCACGAATAAAAAATGCTCTTAATATTGTTGAGCTGAAGTAATTGAGGAATTTTATTTTACGATGAAAGCTTTGGCGGCGAATGGCAGTTTTTCGGACGAGTGAAGTGGATAGTCTGGAGAACAAGCGCGTTGTCTGTTGTGAAAACAAAGAATTCCAAGAATGCGGAAAACACGCTTGTAGTTAATACCAATAAATGCCGCAAAATAAGAACAGTAATTTTAATTTTTTATTATTTTATGTGCATGCATGTGTGTGCTAAATACACTGGGTGCAGCGATGAAAGATTATGTTTGATGGTCAATAAACAATTTGACGATATAAGAAAATAAGGAGCCAAAATGGATAAATAATAAACAAGAAAACAATTACCACGGAAAGCGTAGTTTATCTAGCATGCAGCCCAGTAAGTAGTAGAACATGAATTTTCAATCTTAGTTACATTGAAAGGATAACGAAATTTACTTGAATGGTTTATTATTTAGTAGACAGAGCAAAACATGATTTCTATAACTAATAAAAAAATATATTGAACACCGTCTTCAAAAGAGTCACCACTCAAAATTTGGCTTTTTTTGAGATTATGCAATAAAAATATACGCAGAGCTCTTATTTACCTTTCAGCAAAGGAGCTGGAGCAAATTTTTGTTATAATTTGTTAAAAAAAAACCTAAGGTAAAGTCGCTTTTGCCCATATGATTATCATGTGCTAAGAAAGAGTTTTCCACATTTTCTGACAAACGAACTATTTTGAGTTGTGCCTCTTTTGAAGACGGTGTGCGATGTATTCCCTAATGACCCATAAGACCTTAAATTAAATTAGAACCCAGGGCCCACAAAATATAGTTTTCATTTATTTGTGGGAATTTAATTAAGAAATTATTTTTAATAAGCTATGTCATGAGTTCCTCTGATCTGGCGACCAAATATAGAAATCTACGAAATCTTATAAATAAATAAATTTCGGAACATGTATCCATATAACTTTAGAATGGCTTCAGAGATTTTACCCTTTGTTTTGGTATTGTTATTTGCAGTAGTGGTTGAATTTCAATCTCTGGGCGAACACTATAATATGTATACATATGTATACCATGTTAGGGAATGAACCAGAGATGGGGAAAATTACACAGAATATAAATGAGGATACATCGACTGAAAATATGTGCGCTGGGTGACAAGAATAAAGTGGCATTAAAAAACAATAAAGTAGCGAAAGCTTAATAAAAAATGGAGCGTAAAAGAAGTGATAGCAACGCCATTGGTCATGACACTCTGATGATTATCATCGTTCTGTTCGCGCGTATAATAAAGTAAACGCTCTTCTGGGCCATAGAATTGGATGCTGCTGCTGCTGGCATCAGTGTCAATAAATAACAATACACTCTAGTAAATAGAATAAAAACATCTAGTGCTAGTTGGTAAGTTTCAATTGGAACTAATTTGTTAACAAGAGTGAGTCTGATGATGCCTAAAATTTTTGGTATAAAAATTTAGGTATAATGAGATGTAGTCTTTTAGCAAGAGGTTACTATTGAAATAGGGATAATTACATGCATTTAGTGGTAATCGTATACTCATATTCAATTTTCATTTTTAATGCCGTGCAAATACCCAATAGCAAATTGTGCTATTGGATGCAAACAAAGTTCGAAGAAATGTACCTAGTTGCTTGAATTGCAAAACGACTTGAGGGCGCACGTCTCAATAATAAACTATAGTTGAAAAATTATGAGAGCATATTACTCTGCCTGTGTTGTACTACTTTCGAAGCACGTTTCGGCAATTGGTGATCAATATAAATTTCTCGCAATATTACGCTGCATAAAAGGTTGAATAATATCTATCTATTTTCTATATACATATGTAGGTACATCATAAGTGAAAAAAAAAACACAAAAACCGAAAAAAGCCCTTAAAGTTTTTAGTGCGGTTAACGGCATGGCTGGAAGCCAACAGAAGACTGCACCCAATAGGTGTGCACGGTAGTGAAACAGCAGATGAGACTGCCAAAAGCGCTACGAGTAGAACTCCAACAAAGGCTTTTCAAGCGTCCAGCGCTTTTCAGGCTGTCAGCAATACATTTTACATTGCCGCATGAGTGCTGAAAGCCATAACGCGATGCGTTATCAGGAACACTTTAAAACAGTGAAACTGCAATAAGGCTTTCTAACTATAATAATGCCACTAGAAGCGATTCCAAATTTTATGCTGGACAGTGCCGGCCACACGAATACTAAAACATCTGCATAAGTGTGCGTGTGCCAAGCGTGTGAGAAGCGAAAGCATAACATCTTGCTTACACATTGTTAGCGTTGGTGTGAAAAAACGAATATGTACTGATACATATGGCGTTACGCATACGCCCCGGCATACCTGAGCGAGCAAAATAACGCAGAGTACGGTCAAAACAATCAAAATTAAACACTAACTAATCGTAAACAATTAGTTTTACATTTTATTTAGTGAAACAGAGCCATATATGAGTATAAGGCCAAACGGCGAGCCTTAAAGTGGCAATTTCTTTGTGAAGATGCTAGTCAGGTGTTTGAAATTTCTGCAACTCCCAAGAGCTAAGCTCATGACTTTCGCACTGGGTACTAAGAAGTTTGCATGCAGCTTGAGTGTTTAAGTACTTGAAATTGCTTTGCAATAAATTTAACTATTTGCAAGGAAAATTGCGTAGAGTACAATAAAGCGGCAAAGGTTATTTGAATGCAACATAAAAAATGCATAGCATAAACGTTTTAAAATTATCTGGGCCTTTTTGTGATACTTAAGATTTTTGAGATCTTGGTTTGGCTTAAAATTATACATAAACTTGAAAGTAGCAGTAATGATGTGTGCTAAAGTTAGTAATTTTCTTGCTGCTCATAGAAGCCATTAAGGCAAGCAATTAAATTTAACAAATGACTTTCAAATTAAAGAGCTGGAATTTACTACCTATTAGTACAGGCAAACCAGAGGACAGCTGCATTTGATGTCTCACAAAAAGCTGCTCAAAAAGCAGTATTTAAAAGCCGAAGAGAAAATTTAAACACATTTTGATTCTTTGTGAGAATGTGAAAATATGACTATTGCATTTGCATAGCCCCCCACAAGACAGATAGTATTAAGCAGTATGCTCATATGTACATATATATGTACGTATCATTTGTGCAATTCCGTATTTTATGGATAGTAAAAAAAAGAGTGTCTAGCTGTGATTTTCAAATAATAGCTTCTCTTTACTTAACTTTTATGATAATTTTCTCGATAATCTTAGTTAAAGTTTACAAAGGGCTTCTTTTTATGCATTCATAATATTTTTGGTTGGACAATCCAAAGTTCCGATATTCCAATGTTTTTCATTTCATTATATTTTTGGCATTCATCCAACACTAAGTGATCTTTCCTAATAGACTTTCTAATGCGAAAACGTAAATGTAACTACAGCTGGTTAGTCCCTCTTCCTAGGGCAACAGAAAATAATTTTCTTTGTGAAAACAACCCACTCCTTTCATTAATTGTGAGTATAACATTAAAATATTTCTCATAAATTTCATACAAGTAAATGCTCCTATCTAGATACAGTTTAAGTTTACTGCCCTAAATCAGCACGCATACGCAATCACATAGAAGCAGCATACATATGTATGTACATATATATGTCTGTATGTATGGATATGTACGTATACATAAGTAACTCAATGGAAATCAGAACGCATCTGAAAAAAAAAGAAATTATTTGAATCGTAAAAGTGTTATTAGCTGTGACATAAAATTCAACACACTAATCAAATTTTCAAATCAAGAGAATTAGCATATCCCATTTTGTCTATTCAAATCTGCATAAAATGAGTAAAAATCTCCATGCAGCTATTTCGAACGTAAATTTATGCGTATAAAAGTGAAAAAAGCTATTTAAAATAGAGTGAGAAAATTGCCAAGTGACATTAAAACGTAAACAACAATCCAATTAGTAAGTCTTCATTTTCTTTGATTTTTTTTATTTTGTGATGAACTTTATGTACTAGTGGAGCTTATGCAAAATTTAATTAAAATTCAAAATTTCGAAGATTCAAATAGCGATCAAATTTGACAGCATTTTTCAATTGAACAAACAGAAATGAATATGTTACGCTTTACTGGCTAACCAGAATGTAGTATCACAGCCACAAGCTATATCGCTAGCTACATCAGCAATAATACACCATAACCACAGCTACATATTGTGGGCAGATTAGATCATTTAGAATATTTTAGCTTTTGACAGCTTTTGCTACATACCACAGCCTCGCCATTCTGGTTAGCCAGTTAAAACTAAAAGTCTACTAAGCTGTGATAAGAAATATATCTATATGTACATGTGAAGGTATAAAATAATAAACGCTTTCTAAAATCGAAACAGTTTTGCCTGTCCTTTCAGATGTATCTCACTCTTATCCGCGTAGAAAAGGCTTGGAAGCAAGTAACTTTATGGAAAATCTGACCCAAATATGAATGTATCATTGGAGTTCTGGACTTTTTAGCAGGTTTTAGAGGTCTCCGATTACAATTCTGGATGCGAATTCTTTGAATTCAATGTGACGGATTCTAATCATAGTTATTTTTTAAACCGAGGGAAATCTTAGGAGACCTATAACACCGTGCGACAATAACAGAAAAATTTCAACATATACGAAGCAATTAATATACACACGAAACTATATGCTAAATATAGAAAAACTGCGTTTTTAGTTTTTCTTTCTGACGCCAGGATTTTTTAAGGACTTTGTAATTTCAACGATATGATTAATTCCAGAAATTATTTAAAAAAATTCAGTGCAATGTAGAATAACAGTAAGGATACCAAATGAAAGAGAAAATTCTGTAGAAATGAAAAAAAATAAAACTTTTTGTGGTTCACAAGGACGAATATTTATTGAAGATGACTTTTTAATTAATTTCATATGTTGAGGTAAATAAGTTAGAAGTTAGTTATATTAGTTCTTAACATATAAGTTCTCGAACAAGAAGTATTGTAAAATTTCAAGTATATTCAAGGATAAAATTTTAAAAAGACATTTACAATACCTTCTCGCCGATATGCACCAAAAATTATAATATGTTTTAATTCTACACAATTTTCCCCTACCAAATTTTTCAAAATTCAAGGTCTTTAAAAAAATCATGACGTCAGAGAGAAAAACTAACAACGCAGTTTTACTATATATCTGGCCCATAATTTCGAGAATATGTTAATTTTTTATGCGTAAAATTGAATCCCGCACGCAGTAATTGAATTTCATTTTTGAGACCTTAAGATTTATAGTATACAAATAAAAATACTGGGGATAGTATGAAGGTATAAATCAAAACAGTTTTAAGGCTAAAACCTTTTATGGACAAATTATAGTACTGATAAAGACATTTTCTGTGACATAATTATTAATAAATAGCATATCAAACAAGAAAGTCCCGCAAAAAAACGCGATTGAGCTATTTTTAGTGGGTGCCTAAAAGAACTGTTACGCCCATAATTTTCTCTAAGCAAAATGGTTCAAATAAAACTAACACACAATAAACTGTTCTCGGTGATACGCCGTAGTGAACATGATTTAAGTGTTTTTGGTAAAAAAAATGGTGACACACTGATCTTAGAAAATGCATTATTTTCAGTTTTGTATAATGAACAAGATTCCATCGCGAAACTGTATTTAAAGATACATTAAAAAAAGTAAAAATAGCCACTCTTGCTCATATACTCGTAGTTGCTCATGTAACGCCATACGCCCCGTAACACTTTACGATGTCGTATAACACATTTACTTACTCGCATGCCTTAACTTAAAAGTAGTGTGTAAAAGTAATTAAATTGTATTGACATGGAAGATTTTTACACACATATATATTACTTTCTTCATGTATATAACAATCTTAGAATGAATTTCGAGTGTGCCAATAAAAATAATAAAACTTAAATTTTAGTTTCTCAAATCATTGTCATCTTTCATACAATGTAATTTAATTTTAATATTTTGTGATATCTTAAATTATTAAAATTTGAAAAATCGTAAAATTTCAAAAATTAACAAAACTTTGTACATACATACATTTACGTACATATGTATATATAATCCATCTTTTTCCATCGTGTGGATTTTTTATGAATGTACCTTTACTTTTTTGTAAACAAACATTTTTAGTGTACTCGTGTGTGTGTTTATGTGCGTAAATTTACACACTTTGTTGACACTTCATTCAAGGTTTTGGCACATATGTAGTATACTAGTATGTAGGAATATATATGTATGTCGTATACTACTTCGACATAACATTTACCGTGCGCGGATATCCGCTACAGCCATAATGGCTTTACGAGCATATGAAAAGCAAATTCCTTTGAAAAAAAAAACATGAAAAATGCAAAAGGAAGCTTATCATATTGTGAGTAAACTGCTTCGACAGCAAACGCATATTCTGCCATTTTTCAGCTTATTCACGCATATTTGCACGTTGTCATTTGAAAAATAAAATGCCAAGAAATATTGTCACTCTTCCGCTTAGCGCAAGGCAAGTAGTGACTAGCGTTGCGCAATGCAGGATAAAGTGCGGGGTAGTCAAAAAAAAATTCATGGTATTCCAAAAATTCCTGACATGCACACGAATATTTGGGTGTGTCGCATCCGTTGAGACTAAAGTAGCGGCATTTGAACAAAAGCCGATTAAATATTTAGTGTGCGTATGTGTGTAAGGAGACTTGGCAAAACATACAAAAAATCCCCAAAAAAAAAATTCATAACCAAACAAAGAAATATTATCATTTTACATTTTTCGTAGCAAAAAGCAGGTATTAACGGCCAGCTGTGTTCTTTTTCATCGCGGAGGATCTATGCTGACTTCTAAAGCAGCACAACTAAATAAAAATCACAGCTGATCGCTAAAATCAAGTTACATAAGTATGTATGTATGTATGTTCTTGTTTACAGTATTTGAACAGAAATGCTTAAAGGAAAAAAAGCTAAAGTTAAAATGCGCTGGTAAATATGTTGACCGCTTTTGTAAAGAAAAATAATTTCATGTTATGTCCCCTTAACGAAAAAAAAAACAGTTATGTTTGCTTAACGGCGTGTCACACATTGTGGGAATAGCAGTGTTTGCTTATACTTTATACCCTTGCCCTTGATATGTGACCCATTTTTCCGCATCATAAGCTTTGGTGAATGAACGTGGGACTATTTTGATGCCCTAAACCGAAGCTTATTTATTGTTGTGAATAACCCCGTGCGCCTTTTTAAACAAGAAGCTACTGTCGCGTGTATATCTCGAATGCTTACAGGAAAAAGGTTCATCTAAATATTTATTTTCAAAGCTTTTCTTTCCAAGTTTATTTTAAATATTTGCTAAGCAATTTGCGAAGTCAATTTTATTGGTGGACAATACATTTTTATTTAGTTCGTTGCATATATTTTTTGTAACGATAAAAATATATTTTTGACAAAGACTGAAAGAAATATGTATTGGTTGCATATGCATATGCATTAATTTGAGTATAAATATTTCGCATACCTATTTCTTTTTTATCGCGAGTTTATAAAAAAGGATCCCGTAGAAGGTTTCATTTTTGGTAATAGCTTTTCTCAAATAGCTTCAAGTTTTTTAAAGGCAAATATACATACGGGTATGAAAATTGTTGCCTTGCTCAACTGAATGCTTGTCAGGCACATTCGTATTTATTGCTACAACTATAAGCAACTCGCATTACCACTTAGCTATTGAACAACAAATCAAATGGTTGATAAAAACTATTTGGAAGAGTTTTTACAATATTTTTTGTTCAGCTAAAAACATTAATTGACATTTAAAGTGGCACAAAATGGCACTAGGAAATTGGTGTCAATTGGGGGGTGAAGAGTAATCATATAAAATTTTTCACTACGACTAGTCTCGTACTGGCAAGTTTACATGAGCTTTTTCAAAGAGTGCTTCTAGTATTTACGGTGTTTTTTTTTTTAACATATAGGCATACATACATACGTACGAAATCAACAATTTTACTCTGACTGATATAAGAAAACTTTTCTTCCTGTTCTATCAAATGCTCCATTAAAGCCAGAAGCTATTCCAAAGTCTTAGCAATTACTAAATAGTATGCCATACACAGCCAAAGTAATCGTTAATGGTTCATAAGAAGTTAATAGAATAGTGTCTTGCGGTAATAATCTAGCAAGAGCTTATGGTAATCAATCAAATTTGTATAAAAATTCCCAAAAAAAAGACAAAGAATGAAAAATCTTTAAAGCACTTTCAAGCGAAAAAAAACTAAAACGCTAGAAATTTTAGTTTTTTTTCATATTTTGCATACATTGCATTTTCCGCGCCATAAATCATGCGAACACTGAACTAAGGCAATTCAAAAGGACTTAGTGATCAAGTTTTTTTTATTCTTAAGATATGCTGCCCTTCAAAAGGCACGCTTAAATTAGCTTCACCAAATTTATTCAACTATATAAAAAGGCATTACATGGCTATTTAAGTAAATATGTATGTGTACGAGTAGTTTTGCTATCAGAAATTTAAACTTCTATTCGCTCTATCCTTCCTTTGCTATTTACTGCTTGCCCACTCAACAGATTGTTAGTCCAACACATAAAATATTTACATCATCCAAAAGCATTACTTTAACATATTTCCAATGCGTTGCGCATATTTAGTAGGGATTTCATTTCGATAGGCTATCGAATTTCGCATTATTCGAATTACATTAAAATTGAATTCGCCCCATGGCTGTAAGTAAGTTTATCTTGCAGCTAAGCGTTGACTAATGGTTTTGATTTCTAAATAAACTTTTTTCGATAGTCAATTTTAGAAAATGCTTCAACGCTTTGACTTATTATTACAGTTGAAGAATTTTAAATTGGTTTATTGCACATGACTAGAATTCTGAAAGAAAGTTGAACTGCTCATAAACGACAGAGCATGTAAGGATAGCGCTGTTGAAAATTTTGCGATATTAAATAACAAATACGTGTACTACAAATACAAATAAATGCCTTAAACTAATAGTCATCTTTTAGAATCGTTTGCTTACAGTGACTCAAACAAATGTTCACGTACAGTGTTTTATAGTAAACATTTTTTTGTTAGTTTTTTTATTTGTGCACAGAAGGATTATTCTTGTAATCTAAGCAAATTTGGAGTTTGCCTAATTGCGAAACTAGGTTTCTTAGAATTTTGCGGCAATGTCGTAAAGAAGTGCTTAAATTTTGTAAAAAAAAAACCTGCTATAAAAGTTTTTTGGTATAATTTATGTATTGCTGCACTTATCTTTTTCCTGAAACTTACAGCA
Organism: Rhagoletis pomonella; assembly: GCF_013731165.1. NCBI lineage: Eukaryota > Metazoa > Arthropoda > Insecta > Diptera > Tephritidae > Rhagoletis > Rhagoletis pomonella. Next base: position 29,533,690 of record NW_023458556.1, read on the forward strand.
GAGTAGGGCCAACAGTGAAAATTTTCACATTTTCTTCGAAACTTATTTTCGCAATTTTACAAACTCCAAACTGATTTTAGACCTATGGTTTCTTTGGAAAATTTGCTTAGAATTACATGTGGAATCCTCCTATGCTACCCGCCATAATATACATACACCAAAGTTCTAATTTTTATACCAAAATTAGGTAAATTTTATCAAGATTTCGAACTCTTTAATCTTAATCCATAGAAAACGTATGTGCGTTAAAATACAATTTTTGTAAAGTGCCAGTTTGAAGTGGCTAAGTAAAAAATCCCGTTAATTTGAAATAGTTTGCTTTGCCGCACGTCTTTTGTTTTTTTTTCTTTTATATAACAAGTCAATTTATAAAAACTGGCGTTGATTTTTAGAAAATCGAACGCTATTTTTCAGCCGACTAAAACTCGCGATTTATTGTAATAAAATTTTATGGGCTATAAAGCTGCATAATTAAAAATTCGATAAAAAGTTCGAAATTCTGAATAAAATTTTGTTGAAATTTTTCAAATTTTATATAAAGTTTAAAACTTTGATTTATGTGCATAACGGTGGTCCTTTGCAATAACGGCATAACTCAAAATTCAAAAAGAAACAAAAAACCTTCTACTTTCAAGTGCTTCATGTCTTTAATACTTGTATAATTCATTCCGATTTTAAAGTTTTATAAAGATTTAAAAAACATGGCAACATAGCGGTATGCTTTTTTAATGACCTGCAGTGCATAAGTTAATCAAGTTCCGAGTGGCTACAAAATACCGTTGATTTTTATACATTTCTTTTTTGTTGGTAGTGCTGCGTATTTTCTTCCATATAGAAATTTTGTCACTGTTTGACAGGTTTTGCTCTTTTATTTAGCATAAAAAAATAATAATGTAGTAGGTTGGCGCTTACACAATATGTTAGTGTTTAGTCAAGCTTCTCCTCCGATTTGTGAAGTGCGCCTTGATGTTGTCACGGGGATTGTATTTTTATGAGAAGCTGTTTTTCATAACAGAAATATACTCGAAGATATTGCATTGCAAAAATGTACAAATTTTTATTAGGCACTTCTATTAATTACTAGCACGGGTCAAAAATCAATATTCAAAGTAAAAACATTGCGTGCTAGTAATTGTTTGAAAAATAATTATTAATGTACATAAATATGTATATACCCGCAGTGAAAGCTGATTTTCATAAAACCAGCATATTGAGTATATGTACATACAAAGCTTTAAATAATGCTTATGACATCCTAATAGATTTTAATCCTAATGTACATGTAGAGACGTATATTAGCATACACATACTCGTATGTACGCACTTTTATACCAGCATAATAATTTGCAAAAGGTTTACGCATATTTATCCCCTATTCGTTGTGATAATGTTTAGCGGTTATTTACAAAATTTGTATATTATAATGGCGGTGCAAAATGTTTTCCGAAAAACGAAAATATTTACGCCATTACCGTTGGGACATTTGTGTCAATTACAGACATTTCCCGCACTAATAAAATGCAAACCAGCATGGAAGAGTGCGTGTGCGATTTTACAAACTCAGTAATACATACCTATGTACAAACATCTATAGAAGGTTTTTAAAAATAGCATGTTTTATTGTAACAAATAGAAAAAGCAGCGAAATTTTTTTTTAAAGTTTCCAAATTTTAATTTAATTTAATTGATAAGATAAATTGAATATTGCAATATGGGTATTAAACTGAAGAGGTTTTGGAAATTTGAACCCCGAAAATATTTTCGAGGAGGGTTGCCACCTGTTTGAAAATTTGCCTTCAATTAAATTGATAAAAAAAATAATAAATTTACAATACGGGTATCAAACAGCATAAAAACACTTTTAAGGCGCAGTGAAGCACATCAGGTTCCTTTGCGATTGCTCCCGGTGTCGCATTTTTTGCAGGGAACAAAAAGGGCAACGCCATGCAAGCTGTGAAAATAAAACGCAAACATGCGCGCACACACCCACCCACACCGATTGGATGAAATCAAATGAGGCTGAAAAATGCCGTTCAATTTGCTCTTTTACGGTCGCTGCCACCAAAATTTTATGACGGCGGGCGCTTTGTTTCATTGTTACTTTACCGTTTTTGCTTTTGCTTTTCATTCATCACTCAGTCATGATAGCTTAATATGCAAACATACATATATGTATGTAGAATCGCCGTTGATGTTTTTAACAAAACAAAACCTGACACACAATAAAGAAGTGATGGACACACAATAAAGAAGTGATGAGCGGTAAAATGTCAGAATTTGCAGACACAACATTTTCAGTGGCGCTACTCTTGGCCTACGCAAGCACGCATCGACAATTTAATAATCGATAACGACATTATGATAGGACGAAGACGAGATGAGGATGAAGATGAAGATGAAGTTGAAGATGAAGATGAAGATGAAGATGAAGATGAAGATGAAGATGAAG
>NW_023458556.1:29536148-29542123 GCF_013731165.1 Rhagoletis pomonella
GATGAAGATGAAGATGAAGATGAAGATGAAGATGAAGATGAAGATGAGATGAAGATGAAGATGAAGATAGAAATCAAGAGCAAGATGAAGGGAAAGACGAAGATGAAGAGAAAGAGAAAGGAAGAAGTAGATGACTACGACGATGAAGATAAAGAATACGATTAGGATTAAAACAAACACAAAGAGAAAAAGAAAAGCAAAGTCGAAGAGAAAGACAAATACAAACAAGGCCAAAGATGGAGACAGTAAAAAAAAATTGAAATGAAGACAAAGACCAACACAAGAGAAGAAGAGAAAGACACATATAAAAATAAAGAGAAAGAAAAGGACATAAATAGATATAGAGTAGAGATGAAGATAACGAGTTAAAGGTTAAGACAAAACTAAATATTTGGATGTTTTATAACACCATACTTCACCTACAATCCGTCTCAACTCACCTGAGCTCAATTTAATTCACCTTACCTTATCTCACCTAAACTCAACTTACCTTATCTCACCTCAACTCAACTTACCTTATCCCACCTCAACTCAACTTACCTTAACTCACCTAACCAAATCTAACCTCTACGCACCTGACCTCACCTCAATTCACCTCAACCAATGTAAATTTCAAACTTTGTGGAAAAATTATAAAAATTCTGCAAATTTTCACCTGATTTCCAAAGTTTTTAGAAAGATTTCAGAATTTTGAGAAAGGGTTTTGGGTATGCAATCAAAAAAATAAAAACATTGCCAAAAATGAGCGGAGTTTTATGAATTCCTGGTAAACAGCATACTGAAAAAATTTCGGAAAGTTCGGAATAAAAAGTGTGACACTTTGAGGAAACTTTGTTGATTTCTTTTAATTTTTTACAAACTTTGAAACTGGTATTCTTCTGGTCTCATTCAGAATTTTCGAAATTTTTTGAGTATACAGTTTTACAGCCATTCCAAAATACCGCAGATTTTTGCCAATTTTTCTTGCTTGAAGTTTCCATAAAAAAAATAATTTTAGAAAGAACAATATTTTTATAAAAAAGTTATTAAAATTAAATAACAGAAAAATAAATAGTCGAAACGTTTCAATATGTTTGTTTAGTGTTGTTTAGTTATGCTAAGCACTATACATACATATATTAATTCCCAAAAATATCCATAAATGCGAAATAAATGAAACAACAAACAACCGCATGCACGCATTTGAAAACACCAAAAAAGCATTTGGTCAACAATTCAAACCACAATTTGGTTTTTGGAATTGGTTAATGGACTTTCCAGTGACCGTCGCTCTTTTGTTGAGTGCCAGGACATTGTGATGATATCAATTTGCAGTGATATAAATGGTTTTGTATTGGCTTGATATTTATATACGCCTACGTCTGCTTACATGTTTATATCGCTACCTAAAGGTGAAAAGGTGCTAAGTCCACTTTTTTTTCAAAATTTAGTTTTTTATGCAGAATGACAGATAATGCGAAAGTATATCGATTTTTCGTCTCTCCTGAACAGTTTCAAAAAATGGACTTGGTACATTTTCACCTTTAGGTAATGATATGTATGTAAGCATACTAGATTAGTATCCGGCGAGCTTCGAAGGGATTTGAAGGCCCGCATTGGATTTGGGCCAGATTTTGCTGAATATAATCTGCATCGATAGGGGTATTATCATTAGTACATAGAATTTCTATAGAGTTGCCACCTGTCTAACTAACTATAAGATCTGTTTGCTGAATTAAAAAAGTGAGATGTGAAATGACAGGGCTTGGAAATGTGTTATTTTTTTGAGTACGGTTGCCACTTTTTTTAGACATTATAAGATCTGGGCTGTTCATTGGAATACGAAAAATGCGGTGTCAAATGAAAGGGTTTGGTCTTTAGATGTTCAGCAATGTGTTATTTTTGGAGTAGGGTTGCCATCTTTCTACAACTAATAAGATCTTCTCCGGTCGTTGGACTAAAAACTTAGGTACAAAGTGAAAGTATATGGTCTCCGAGTATACAATAACCTTTATTTTGTTAGTGGGGTTGCCACCTTTTTAAAAATTACTACCTTACATTTAGTGCGTGAAGGCATTTTTTGTTAATGACATCAGATTCGCACAGTTCAATCAATTATAAAGAATGAGGTGTGGTATGAAAGAGCTTGGCCTTCAGATGTGCAATAAGGTTTTATTTTTTTTTAATGGGACTGCCACCTGCTTTCTTCAAATACGTATATGTACATACTTATATACACATTCAGCGCATGGCGAAGTCTGGTGCATATGAGGCCGGCTAGTCATTTTATATACCCCCCAAATAAACATACGTAAATAGTATACATATGTATATACATAGGTAATTAACCTGAAAAATTCAGTCTCTTTATATAAAGAAAAAACAAACACATATTTTTAATGAAACTTAAATTGACCCAGTCTCCAATTAAAACGCATGCGTTAATTTTCACGCTTACGCTACAAATGTAAAACCTTTGCACATTTGCTTGGAGAAGAAATAATTTTCACAATTTCTTTTGCAATTATTTTCAACACTTTTTATGAGGATTGTATACAGGTACAAATGAATGCCTGAAAACATGTAAATATTTATGCGCATAAATGCTTAAACATATTTAACTTAACAAAACAAATAATATTTTATGAACGAAGACAGTCTTATATGTATTTGGCAGGAATGTATGTATGTAGATATACATATATACATATGTATCAGCATCATAACATCACGAACAAAAGTAATTTTTAACATAAGTACACACATGCATACATACTTATACCCTGCAGAAAAAAAATATCAATTGATAAACACTTTTTTGCGGAATTTCTATAAAATATATAACTTGTAGTTGGCTACAAAAAGTTAACTTGAAACTAGCTGAAAAGTAATGCAAACGTATTCGAGAGATTGTTTTCTTTAAACAAGTTTCTATTTTAATATCCTCATACAAATTTTACTTTGAATACACTTACTTTCTGCACTTCACAAATACCTTTTCGAATTGAGGACAAATAAAAGGAAAGCCGAAATTTTGTGTTATCATTTGAAGTAATGTCGGGCGGTGTTCGAATATGCGACCACCTGCAGCTGAATATGTATGTAAACAAGTAAATAAATAAGAAAGTAAAAAAAAAGAATATTTGTTTTTTTTTTAATTGATATTTTATGTTAAAAAGTAGTTAGTTACAAGTTAGTAATGCAGACTATTGCGGCCATCGCCATACAAATATAGTTAGCCTACCTCAAAGAAAATATACAGATAATAGTGACCTTTAGTTCCTTCCTAATTAATTCGAAGTTAACTTATAGTTAGATACATTTCCCGCAGGGTAAACATACAAATACCCATATAAATGTGGACAAATATATATGTATACGCAATCATCGCAAACAATCAAATGCAGAACAATTTCTGTACGCATTTTTGGTATGTTAAGATTTTTTTTCTTTGTGTTACGAGAAGGCTTACAACATGCGTAACGATATGTAAATAATGCCTTCATACATATATAAATAAATAAATACGAATATGTATATGTATATATTGCATGCAATTCATACACAATAACTTCAATAATATTACGTATACGCCATGTATAACAGCTGGAGAGAGCTGTAAGGACGTACATCAATACAATACTTATCACGCCTTTTCTGAATTTCATGGAAATCAAGAACATTGTGCGAATTTATGAATTTAGTCGGCGGAATTCTGGATTCTCCTTTTCTACTATCTCTTATCAATTTTAAAAATTTTCCTGCATTATTTTTTCAGATATGAGAATATTTTTTTTTTGGTACTTGCATTCTCATTTAATGCGCGACTCATTTGTCACCTTAAATTACCCTCAGTGGAAATAAAAGTGCGTTTGTACGTGCAGTGGCGTGAATGAGTGGCATGCAAATGCCCATTAGCGGCTGCGTCAGTCATCTTTTTCCTCAACTTCATTACTTGCCAAATTATGCTTGACATATTTTCGCTTAATGGTAAATTTTTCTGCTACATTGAAGAGACCGAAACTTTGAATATTCCTGTGCAATATAATAAAAACTTAACTCCTTTGCTGTCAAGAAGCGTTAATAGCTTTTTAACCACATTAAACTTACAAACGTGCGAGGTGGATACATTTTTGAAAAGAAAATTTGTACTTTATATGTAAAAATACGAATTTTAGAATATATAGTGCTTCTCATAACCACATGACACCCACACATTGACAAGTTTTGATTATTTATTTATTTACTATTTAAATTTAACTATTTATCTATAAAAATATAATTTGTTATATAAAAAAAACATATACGTACGTGAATCAAATTTTCAGACTTTGAAAAAAAATTAAAAAAAAATCTATATTTCACAGATTTTTTATCAAAATTTCATATTTTTTATTTAAAACGTTTAGAAAAAGTTTTGGTATGCAGTTTCACAGCCCATTCATTTCTAGTATAACAAAGTGAAATTTTAGGTGGCTTCAAAGTACCGTTAATTTTTGGCAATCTTTATGTTTGTTAACTCATTTTTATCCATTCGAAATGTGTTCGACAATTTTTTTTATAAGGGGGAAAATGCACAACACCATCAACAAGAAAATTTCCGAAAATCAAAAGTTCTAGCTACTCCAGATTTGCACTTTATTACACTAAAACTTTTCTAGATATTTTGAAAAAAGTGTGAATTTTTGATGAAACCTTGTTGATTTTTTTTCTTTGATTTCTGTACAAAGTTTGAAACTTGTATTTTTTAATGTTTTTTATTAAGAATTTAACTATGTTTTTATAAAAATTAAAATCAAATATTATAAACTTAAATTGTCAAAACTGGGCAATCTGTGGGTGTCGTATGAGTATGAGAAGCACTATACTAATAAACTGGGAATCACAAGTTTCGGGGAAGTTGACCAGAATTAGATTAAAAATATACTCATTCCTTTTTTTGTTAGTTTAATTCTTTAAGTTTTAAAAATCTCTCCGTCGATATCGTAGGTAAGGCTGTTGCAGCAACTACTACGGTCAGATTAAAGGGCATGACTCGAAATTTGGACACTATAGTTTTCTTTCAGTCTTCGTAATTATCCTCTGACACCAATTGTCTTTTTAACCACTCACATCCCCTAGGAATAAGTGAGCGGAATGTAGAAGTTGGAAAGAAAGGGTGGAAGCTTGACGAAAGGTTTATTGATCGATCTCACCGTGAAAATAGCGACTGGGAGTGCCTTTAACTACATACATATATGCGGGTTGCTCTTGGGCTCTCTGTAAAAACTAGGGCATGAACAATTGCGCGGTCTTTCTGCCCGAAAGTGGAATGGAGACGGTCAAGAGATCTTCTTGGACTCACAAAGTCTTCTACATCTAACTTCATACTTCAACCATTCCCGGTTTGGGCTGCGACCAAACAAATTTCTCACTTGGAGCCCCCATTGTGTCCGTTGACGCTCTTGCTTTTGTTGTCCACCCTTCAGTGTCAAGAAAGATTTTGTGCAGTTACGGCTTAAGTAACTTAGATTGCACTTTTTAATTAGTTTTTATTCAAGTTCGAAGGTACAAAATAATTCAGAATTTTTCAATACTTAATGAATACTTTTGAAATACTCAAACACCGAAACTCCAGTTAATGTACGAAAACAAAATAAGCAACGTCGTTATCAACTTATTTAGTAAATATGAGTGGATCCTCAAAGCCATTGCCACTTTGCCCCATACTTTTGTTAATGGGTCATTTCACTTTACTGTTACCACTAACCTGCAGCTAACGTGCTTCATCACATAAATTGTCATAATTTAATTTCTTTCATTCTTCACTGTCTTTGGAGTTGCATGCAGTGGTATTAGTGGCAATAAAAATGACTTTCAAGCGCATCTTTCAGATTGCTACTTTTTTTTTGGGGGAATCCCACTTAAAAGCCAAAAAGACGTGATTTATGTGAAACGTTGGCGATTATTTTTTTTTTTTTGCTTTTTACTACCGCGCATACATACATAAATATTAC
>NW_023458556.1:29542223-29603362 GCF_013731165.1 Rhagoletis pomonella
AAAAAAAAAATCGCCAACGTTTCACATAAATCACGTCTTCTTGGCTTTTAAGTGGTATTCCCCCAAAAAAAAGTAGCAATCAGAAAGATGCGCTTGAAAGTCATTTTTATTGCCACTAATACCACTGCATGCAACTCCAAAGACAGTGAAGAATGAAAGAAATTAAATTATGACAATTTATGTGATGAAGCACGTTAGCTGCAGGTTAGTGGTAACAGTAAAGTGAAATGACCCATTAACAGAAGTAAGGGGCAAGGAGGCAATGGCTTTGAGGAGCCACTCATATTTACTAAATAAGTTGATAACGACGTTGCTCATTTTGTTTTCGTACATTAACTGGAGTTTCGGTGTTTAAGTATTTCAAAAGTATTCATTAAGTATTGCAAAATTCTGAATTAGTTTGTACGTTCGAACTTGAATAAAAGCAAGTAAGAACAGTGCTGTCTCCGGCTATGTCGAAGGCTTCATATCTGTCATGAACATCAGAGTATTTAGCTTTCAATCTATTGTAGAATTTTTCATCAGTTGCTTTATACTAAATTGATTTTAACTCTGAACTTATTATTTATAATAAGAAAATAGCGTAAAAATTTGTTTGACCTTAGCTACGTAGTTGGAAGAGTTATGTTTATCACAAAGGCATATATTTGAACAATCAGAAGTATGAGAGATATAGATGATTTTCTTAATTCACCTTGTATGATTAATTAGTATATAGCTCACGAAATTTATCGGTTTTAGGTGAATGAAGGAGTTTTGCCAAAACTCAAACACAAAATCTCGTATCAGAACAACCAGTTGTATGGGAGCTATACATATGTTGTAGTGGGCTAATTTTGATGATTCTGCCAAATGATTAATATTATAAAAAGACACCTGCTTAGCAGACAGACGAATATTGCTAAATCGTTTGGTATAGTTCTTCATGAGTCTATCTCTTTTTCTTTTGGTACTTGCAAACATAGGACCAATGCTTTAATACCCTTTCATATTCATGAAAGGTATACATATGCAAGGAAAATTAAAGTTTTCGACAATTCGAAAAATGGATGCCGCATTGGGCAATCGTCACTTCTAAGAAAATCGCTGTGTTAGACTAACCAATTGCATGTAGCTAAAAGTCATTTAACGAGAAAAATACAGAGTTCTAATATCACTAGAGCCGCAACAGTTTGGCATTACGGAAATCTCTACAGAGCTAGGTTCGGTTAGCCAAACACTTGAACCACGAGCATAAGCCCTTTGTTATACCACAACGAATTGTAACTGCTAAGCTAAAGCGAACAACGGTGTGGACCAAGAACGTTGCTTTGCAGGTGATAGATGCAGACCAGTTCTGGAGGGCTCCTCAGAACTAGTTAAAAAGTGCAATCTAAGGTACTTAAGCCGTAACTTCATAAAATCTTCCTTGGCACTGAAGGGTGGACAACGAAATCAAGAGCGCTAACAGACACAATGGGGGCTCCAAGTGAGAAATTTGTTTGCTCGTAGCCCAAACCCAAACGGTTGCAGTATGAAGTTAGAAGTAGAAGACTTTGTGAGGTCAAGAAGATCTCTTGACTGTCTCTATTCCACTTTCGGACAGAAAGGCCGCGCAATTGTTAATGTTCTAAGTAGTTTTCACACAGCTTTCGCTGAACAGATAGGCGAGGCCCATCTGCCCAAGAGCAACCCGCATGTACATATGTATGCAGTTAAAGGCACTCGCACTCTCTATTTTCTAGCCCATTGGTATCAGGGGATAATTACGAAGACTCCAAGAAAACTATAGTGTCCACATCCCGAGTCAGTGACCTTAAGTCTGATCGCAGTAGTTGCTGCAACAGCATTACCTACGATTTTAAAACTTAAATAATTAAACTTACAAAAAAACGATGAGTATATTTTGAATCTAATTCTGGTCAACTTCCCCGAAACTTTTGATTCCCAGTTTATTAGTATAGTGCTTCTCAAACTCATACGACACCCACATATTGCCCATTTTTGACAATTTAAGTTTATAATATTTGATTTTAATTGTTATAAACACATAGTTAAATCCTTAATAAAAACCATTAATACAAGCTTCAAACTTTGTACAGTAATTAAAAAAAAATAACAAAGTTTCATCAAAATTTCAAACTTTTTCTCCAAAATGTCTAGAAAATTTTAGTGTAATAAAATGCAAATCTGGAGTAGCTAGAATTTTGATTTCTGTAATTTTTTTTGTTGATGGTGTTGTGCATTTTCCCCAATATGAAAAAATTGTCGAACACACTTCGTGTGGAAGAAAATGAGTCAACAAAAATAAAATTGCCAAAAATCAACGGTACATTGAAGCCACCTAAAACTGGACCTTTATTATACTAGAAATGAATGGGCTTTAAAACTGCACACCCAAAAATTTTCTAAAGATTTTAAATAAAAGATTTGAAATTTTGAATGAAAATTCTGTGAAATATTGATTTACTTTTATTGATTTTTTTTTTTTTTTTTTTTTCAAAGTCTGAAAATTTCATTCACGTACATATATGGGTTTTTGTATAACAAATTTTATTTTTATAGATAAATAGTTAAAATTAAATAGCAAATAAATAAATAATCAAAACTTGCCAATATGTGGGTGTCATGTGGTTATGAGAAGCACTATATATTTTAACATTCGTGCTTTTACATATAAAGTACAAATTTTCTTTTCAAAAATGTATCCACCTCGCACGTTTGAAAGTTTAAAGTGGTTAAAAAGCCATTAACGCCTCTTGACAGCAAAGGAGTTAAGTTTTTATTATATTGCACAGGAATATTCGCAGTTTCGGTCTCTTCAATGTAGCAGAAAAATTTACCATTAAGCGAAAATATGTCAAGCATAATTTGGCAAGTAATGAAGTCGAGGAAAAAGATGACTGACGCAGCCGCTAATGGGCATTTGCGTGCCACTCATTCACGTCACTGCACGTACAAACGCACTTTTATTTTCATTGAGGGTAATTTAAGGTGACAAATGAGTCGCGCATTAAATGGGAATGCAATAACCAAAAAAAAATTATCTCATAATTGAAAAAATAATGTAGGAAAATTTTTAAAATTGATAAGAGATAGTAGAAAAGGAGAATTCAAGAATTCCGCCGACTAAATTCATAAATTCGCACAATGTTCTTGATTTCCATGAAATTCCTTACAGTATCGCTCTCTCCCGCTGTTATACATGGCGTATACGTAATATTATTGAAGTTGCCTTGTGTACATATAGCATGCAATATATACATATACATATTCGTATTTATTTATTTATATATGTATGAAGGCATTATTTGCAGATCGTTACGCATGTTGTGAGCTTCTTCGTAACACAAAAAAAAAACCTTAACAAACCAAAAATGCGTACAGCAATTGTTCTGCATTTCATTGTTTGTGATGATTGCTTATACATATATATTTGTCCACATTTATATTGGTATTTGTATGTTTACCCTGCAGGAAATGTATCTAACTAGAAGTTAACTTGAAATTAATTAGGAAGGAACTAAAGATCACTATGATCTGTATGTTTTCTTTGAGGTAAGCTAACTATATTCGTATGGCGCTGGCCTCGAAATAGTCAAGGATAGTTACCTCTGCATTACTAACTCGTAACTAACTACTCTTTAACATAAAATAACAATAAGAACAAAAAAAATATATTTTTTTTTCTGCTGTAGGTGGTCGCACACCGTCCGACATTACTTCAAAGGATAATATAAAACTTCGACTTTCCTTGTTTTTGCCCTCAATTCAATTCAAAGTAAAATTTGTATGAGGATATTTAAATAGAAACTTGTTTAAAGAAAACAATCTCTCGATTACGTTTGCATTACTTTTCAACTAGTTCCAAGTTAGCTTTTTGTAGCTAACTACAAGTTATATATTTTATAGAAATTCCGCAAAAAAGCTCACTACCAGCTGGTTAGTTTTTATCAATTGTTAATTTTTTTCTGCAGGGTATAAGTATGTATGCATGTGTGTACTTATGTTAAACATTACTTTTGTTCGCGAAAGAGCGCTTTTATGATGCTGATACATATGTTTATATGTATATCTACATACATACATTCCTGCCCAATACATATTTATAAGACTGTCTTCGTTCATAAAATATTATTTGTTTTGTTAAGTAAAATATGTTTAAGCATTGATGCGCATAAATATTTACATGTTTTCAGGCATTCATTTGTACCTGTATACAATCCTCATAAAAAGTGTTGAAAAGAATTGCAAAAGAAATTGTGAAAATTGTTTCTTCTCCAAGCAAATGTGTAAAGGTTTTACATTTGTAGCGTAAGCGTGAAAATTAATGCAGGCATGCATTTTAATTGGAGACTGGGTAAATTTAAGTTTCATTAAAAATATGTGTTTGTTTTTTCTTTATATAAAGAAACTGAAATTTTCAAGTTAATTACCTATATACATGTGTACATATGTATACTATTTACGTATGTTTGTTTGGGGGGGTATATAAAATGACTAGCCGGCCCGATATGCACCAGACTTTGCCATGCGCTGAATGTGTACATAAGTTTGTACATATACGTATTTGGAGAAAGCAGATGGCAATCCTATTAAAAAAAAATAAAATCTTATTACACATCTGGTGGCCAAGTCCTTTCATTTGACATTTCACTTTTTAGTCCAACGAACAGGCCACATCTTATAATTTTTCGTATAGGTGGCAATCCTCTAATTTAGTAATTTTTAAAAAGGTGGCAACCCCACTAACAAAATAAAGCTTATTGTATACTCGGAGACCATATACTTTCACTTTGTACTTAATTTTTTAGCCCAATGACCGGAGAACATCTTATTAGTTGTAGAAAGGTGGCAACCCTACTCAAAAAATAACACATTGCTGAACATCTAGAGACCAAACCCTTTCATTTGACACCGCATTTTTCGTATTCCAATGAACAGCCCAGATCTTATAATTTCTAAAAAAGGTGGCAACCGTACTCAAAAAAATAACACATTTCCAAGCCCTTTCATTTCGCATCTGACTTTTTGTAATTCAGCGAACAGATCTTATAGTTTGCTAGACAGGTGGCAACTCTATAGAAATTCTCTATCCCCTATTCCCTATCGATACAGATTATATTAAGAAAAATCTGGCCCAAATCCGTTCAGTAATTTTCGAGATTGGCGTGATCTAAAAATCTCGGCTTTGCTTTATACTATGTAAATTGTTACTTGCACTCATTATATTGAAAATATAAAAAAAATATTTCACAAAGATATTTTTAATGATTTGCAACAGCGTAATCGACGCGCATCGCATGAAATACTCAGAGTTCACCATCTTTCCGCCATGTATTGGCGCTGTCCAAGTTTGGTCATCTGAATGTATTAAGTATTCATAGTTGTGTGTGTGCGGGCCTTCAAATCCCTTCGAAGCTCGTCGGATACTTACTAGTATGCTTACATAAATATCCTTACCTAAAGGTGAAAATGTACCAATTCCATTTTTTGAAATTGTTCAGGAGAGACGAAAAATCGATATATTTTCGCATTATCTGTCATTCTGCATAAAAAACTAAATTTTGAAAAAAAAGTGGACTTAGCACCTTTTCACCTTTAGGTAGCGATATAAACATGTAAGCAGACGTATGCGTATATAAATATCAAGCCAATACAAACACATTTATATCACTGCAAACTGATATCATCACAATGTCCTGGCATTCAACAAAAGAGCGACGGTCACTGGAAAGTCCATTAACCAATTCCAAAAACCAAATTGTGGTTTGAATTGTTGACCAAATGCTTTTTTGGTGTTTTCAAATGCGTGCATGCGGTTGTTTGTTGTTGTAAACAACGCCCACATATTGAAACTTTTCGACTATTTATGTTTCTATTATTTAATTTTAATAACTTTTTTATAAAAATATTGTTCTTTCTATAGATATTTTTTGTATGGAAACTACAAGCAAGAAAAATTGGCAAAAATCAGCGGTATTTTGGAATGGCTGTAAAACTGTATACTCAAAAAATTTCGAAAAGTTCTGAATGAAACCAGAAGTATACCAGTTTCAAACTTTGTAAAAAATTAAAAGAAATCAACAAAGTTTCCTCAAAGTGTCACACTTTTTATTCCGAACCTTCCGAAATTTTTTCAGTATGCTGTTTACCAGCAATTCATAAAATTCCGCTGATTTTTGGCAATGTTTTTATTTTTTTGATGGTGTCACTTATGCTACAAAATCGCATACCCAAAACCCTTTCTTAAAATTCTGAAATCTTTCTAAAAACTTTGGAAATTAGGTGAAAATTTGCAGAATTTTTTTAATTTTTCCACAAAGTTTGAAATTTACGTTGGTTGAGGTGAATTGAGGTGAGGTCAGGTGCGTTGAGGTTAGATTTGGTTAGGTGAGTTAAGGTAAGTTGAGTTGAGGTGAGATAAGGTAAGTTGAGTTGAGGTGAGATAAGGTAAGTTGAGTTTAGGTGAGATAAGGTAAGGTGAATTAAATTGAGCTCAGGTGAGTTGAGACGGATTGTAGGTGAAGTATGGTCAGAGAACGTTCTCTGGTGTTATAAAACATCCCAATATTTAGTTTTGTCTTTACCTTTAACTCGTTATCTTCATCTCTACTCTATATCTATTTATGTCCTTTTCTTTCTCTTTATTTTTATATGTGTCTTTCTCTTCTTCTCTTGTGTTGGACTTTGTCTTCATTTCAATTTTTTTTTACTCTCTCCATCTTTAGCCTTGTTTGTATTTGTCTTTCTCTTCGAATTTGTAGTTGCCTTTCTCTTTCTCTTTGTGTTTGCTTTAATCCTTATCGTATTTTTTATCTTCATCGTCGTATTCATCTACTTCTTCCTTTCTCTTTCTATTCATCTTCGTCTTTCCCTTCATCTTGCTCTTGACTTTTATCTTCAGCTTCATTACCATCTTCATCTTCATCTCGTCTTCGTCATATCATAATGTCGTTATCGATTACTAAATTGTCGATGCGTGTTTGCGTAGGCCAAGAGTAGCGCCACTGAAAATGTTGTGTCTGCAAATTCTGACATTTTACCGCTCATCACTTCTTTATTGTGTGTCCATCACTTCTTTATTGTGTGTCAGGTTTTGTTTTGTTAAAAACATCAACGGCGATTCTACATACATACATATATGTATGTCAGTGTAGATATGTTTGCATATTAAGCTATCATGACTGAGTGATGAATGAAAAGCAAAAGCAAAAACGGTAAAGTAACAATGAAACAAAGCGCCCGCCGTCATAAAATTTTGGTGGCAGCGACCGTAAAAGAGCAAATTGAACGGCATTTTTCAGCCTCATTTGATTCATCCAATCGTGGTGTGTGTGTGTGTGCGCGCATGTTTTTTTTTTGTTTTCACAGCTTGCATGGCGTTGCGCGTTTTGTTCCCTGCAAAAAATGCGACTAATCCGGGATGACACCGGGAGCAATCGCAAAGGAACCTAGTGTTCTTCACTGCGCCTTAAAAGTATTTTTGTGTTGTTTGATACCCGTATTGTAATATTTTACTCATTTTATCAATTTAATTGAAAGCAAATTTTAAAACAGTTGGCGACCCTCCTCGAAAATATTTTCGGCGTTCTAATTTCCAAAACCTCTTCAGTTTATACCCATATCGCAATATTCAATTTGTCTTATCAATTAAATTAATTTAAAATTTGGCAACCTTCACAAAAATTTTTTTCTCTGCTTTTTCTATTTATTTTACAATAAACATGCTATTTTTAAAAAAACCTTATATATAACAAATGCGGTAAATCAAATTCTCTACATATTTGTATTTAACCTTTTTTTACGAAAAATGGAAAATAAGCTTGCAAATCGCAAAAAACCCAAAAAAAACTTAATTCCAAGATGACGGAATGTTGCCAAATGAAATTTAGGGGCAAGACTGTGGATCCATGATCTACGTATCAAATGGAAGTAAACTGCATCAACAAATCGCTTAACTGGGCTAAACAGCAAAAATTCTTCCAAGATCTATTTTGTAAACAGTTTTACAGCAGCTATGTATGTATGTCGAATAGGCAGCAAGAAAAGAAAGAACAAAAATGTTCCAAAATTGAGACTTCTTGCGACTATATACATATATCCGAATGAGTGGAATCTCGGAATACTCTATGTAGAGATTCGTCGCACAATTTTTTGCAGGGTTGTATTGTACGCGTATATATGTAGGTACATATGCATGTATATAGGTATGTATTACTGAGTTTGTAAAATCGCACACGCACTCTTCTATGCTGGTTTGCATTTTATTAGTGTGGGAAATGTCTGTAATTGACACAAATGTCCCAACGGTGGAGGCGTAAATATTTTCGTTTTTCGGAAAACATTTTTCACCCCCATTAAAATATACAAATTTTGTAAATAACCGCTAAACATTAGCACAACGAATCGGGGATAAATATGCGTAAACCTTTTGCAAATTATTATGCTGGTATAAAAGTGCGTACATACGAGTAAGTGTATGCTAATATACGTTTCTACATGTACATTAGGATTAAAATCTATTAGCATGTCATAAGCATTATTTAAAGCTTTGTATGTACATATACTCATCATGCTGGCTTTATGAAAATCAGCTTTCTCTGCGGGTATATACATATTTATGTACATTAATAATTATTTTTCAAACAATTACTAGCACGCAATGCTTTTACTTTGGATTCTGCTATTTGACCCGTGTCAGTAGTTATTAGAAGTGTCTAATAAAAATTTGTAAATTTTTGCAATGCAATATCTTCGAGTATATTTCTGCCATGAAAAACAGCTTCTCATAAAATACAATCGGAGTCGGCGTAAAACTGTAGGTCCCTCCCCTTTGTGTGACTGCATCAAGGCGTACGCCACAAATCGGAGGAGAAGCTCGGCCAATCACTAACATATTGTGTAAGCGCCAACCTACTATATTGTTATTTTTTTATGCTAAATAAAAGAGCAAAACCTGTCAAACAGTAACAAAATTTCTATATGGAAGAAAATGCGCAGCACTGCCAACAAAAAAAAAACTTTCTAAAAATCAACGGTATTTTGTAGCCACGCGAAACTTGATTAACTTATGCACTGTAGGTCATTAGGATAGCATACTGCTATGTTTACATGTTTTTTAAATTTTTATAAAACTTTAAAATCGGATTTACACGTAAAATACGCTACATTTTTATAAAAAATTATTGAATATTAAACAAACAAAAGGAAAACTGTACATACTGGGGATTAAAATGGTGTGCTATTCAAATGACTGGGAGTGTATGCACGTCATTTCGCATTCCTGTGAAAGCCCGAGGGAAGAATTTCAAACATATGATTTATACATACAGTGGCTCAAACCAGTGTTCCGTGCTGATTTTGTTTTTACAAAAATATTATTCATGCCTTAATCAAAACCTTATATCGATGCTCCTCTGCAATAACGGCACAACTTAAAATTAAAAAAAATCTTATTACTATTAAATGTCTCATGTTTAATCCTTACTACTTACTTAAATAATCCTGAATTCTCACTTTAGTAAGGATAAGACATGAATTATACAAGGATTAAAGACATGAAGCACTTGAATGTGGTAATTGTTTTATTTCTTTTTGAATTTTGAGTTATGCCATTATGCAGAGGACCATCGTTATGCACATAAATCAAAGTTTTAAACTTTACACAAAATTTGGATATTTCAACAAAATTATAATCAAAATTTTAAACCTTTTATTTGAATTTTTAGTTATGCAGCTTTATGCCCCATAAAATTTTATTAAAATAAATTGCGAGTCTTAGTCGGCTGAAAAAATAACGTTCGAATTTCTAAAAATCAACGCCAGTTTTTATAAATTGCACTTGTTATATAAAAAAAACCACAAAAGACTTGCGGCAAAGCAAATTATTTTAAATCAGCGGAACTTTTTACTTAGCCACTTGAAACTTTACAAAAATTGTCTTTTAACGCACATACTTTTCCAAAAGTTTTCTATGGATTAAGATTAAAGAGTTCGAAATTTTGATAAAATTTTCCTAATTTTGGTATAAAGTTTAGAACTTTGGTGTATGTATATTAGGGCGGGTAGCATAGGAGGATTCTACATGTAATTCTAAACCTTGGGTCTAAAATCAGTTCGGAGTTTGTCAAATTGCGAAAATAAGTTTCGAAGAAAATGTGAAAATTTTCACTGTTGCCCCTACTCTGCTGTAAGTTTCAGGAAAAAGATAAGTGCAGCAATACATAAATTATACCAAAAAACTTTTGTAGGAGGTTTTTTTATACAAAATTTAAGCACTTCTTTACGACACTGCAGCAAAATTCTAAGAATCCTAGTTTCGCAATTAGGGAAACTCCAAATTAGCTTAGATTACAAGAAGAATCCTTCTGTGCACAAATAAAGAAAACTAACAAAAAAATGTTTACTATAAAAACACTGTACGTGACCATTTGTTTGAGTCACTGTAGGTAAACGATTCTAAAAGATGACTATTAGTTTAAGGCATTTATTTGTATTTGTAGTACACGTATTTGTTATTTAATATCGCAAAATTTTCAACTGCGCCATCCTTACATGCTCTGTCGTTTATGAGCAATTCAACTTTCTTTCAGAATTCTAGTCATGTGCAATAAACCAATTTAAAATTCTTCAACTGTAATAATAAGTCAAAGCGTTGAAGCATTTTCTAAAATTGACTATCGAAAAATGTTTATTTAGAAATCAAAACCATTAGTCAACGCTTAGCCGCAAGATAAACTTACTTACAGCCATGGGGCGAATTCAATTTTAATGTAATTCGAATAATGTGAAATTTGATAGCCTATCGAAAATGAAATCCCTACTATATATATACGCAACGCATTGGAAATATGTTAAAGGAATGCTTTTGGATGATGTAAATATTTTATGTGATGGACTAACAATCTGTTGAGTGGGCAAGCAGCAAATAGCAAAAGAAGGAAAGGACGATTAGAAGTTTAAATTTGTGATAGCAAAACTACTCGCACACATACATATTTATTTAAATAGCCATGTCCTGCCTTTTTATACAGTTGAATAAATTTGGTGAAGCTAATTTAAGCGTGCTTTTTGAAGGGCAGCATATCTAAAGATTAAAAAGAAAAAACTTGATCACTTAGTCCTTTTGAATTACTTTAGTTGACTGTTCGCATGATTTATGACGCGGAAAATGCAATGTATGCAAAATCTGAAAAAAACTAAAATTTCTAGTGTTGTAGTTTTTTTCGCTTGAAAGTGCTTTAAACATTTTTGTCGGTCTTTGCTTTTTTTGGAACTTTTTATACAAATTTGATTGATTACCATAAGCTCTTGCTAGATTATTACCGCAAGACACTATTCTATTAACTTTTTATGAACCATTAACGGTTACTTTGGCTGTGTATGGCATGCAATTTAGTATTGCTAAGACTTTGGAATCGCTTCTGGCTTTAATGGAGCATTTCATAGAACAGGAAGAAAAGTTTTCTAATATCAGTCAGAGTAAAATTGTTGATTTCGTACGTATGTATGTATGTATGCCTATATGTTATAAAAAATTCAACGCACTCAATTTGAACTTAAATTCCACCGTACATATTAGAAGCACTCTTTGCAAAAGCTCAATAATAGTTGAAATATAATTTGTTCGACTGTACAGCGCTGCTGCACTTGACCCTGTCAGAAAATAACAACAAGTACTGACATATTTAATGTTCGAGGAAATAGTTTCATGTAAACTTGAGACCAGTCGTAGTGAAAAATTTCACATGCTTACTCTTGCCACTTTAAAAGTCAATTAATATTTTTAGCTGAAAAAAGGGCATAGTAAAAATTCTTCCAAATAATTTTTGTCAGCCATTTGATTTGTTGTACAATAGTTAAGTGCTAATAGTTGGAGCGATAAATATAAATGTGCTTGACAAACATTCAGTTGAGCCACCCGAACTCCTAGAATATGAGATATGAAATTTATGGGAACAATTTTCATACCCGCCTTTATAAAACTAGGAATGACATATTTTCTTGTTAATTTCTGCTAAAAAAAAAACCATAAAAACGGCTTCCATTTGTGCATCTACCATAACTTTAAGGCGTGCAATATAAATCGATGAAAATTCTGGACAAACCAGCTATCATACTATGTACCTACTACATATGTATATCAATACAACAACAACTAGAAAATCTTTTAGGAGTATGGCTGAGTTCCAAGTGACTGATGGAAAGGTCCAATATGCGCAACCATGTCCAAATGCCGAATTGGAACTTAGTTGCGCATGAAATGAAAGAGGCCGATGCTTTGCAATATACCAACTTGGAACTCAGCCTATGTCTACAAATTTAATACACAACCTAATCTTGAAGATATTTGAAAAAAAGCTATTACAAAAATGTAAAACTTCTACGGGATCCTTTTTTATAAACTCACTATAAAAAACAAATAGGTATGCGAAATATTTATACTCAAATTAATACATATGCATTAGGGTGGTCCAAATTAAATAATGTCGGAATTTTATTGATCTCACCCCCTAGGATTGTTCTATTTCGAAAAAAATATGACCCGATTATTTTTTTTCATCAAAAATATTTAGAGGTCGCTCAAAGCGCTCAATTTACCACAATTTCGGGACAAGACTGCAAGAAAGCAAAACAGACTTCGAATACCCAAGTCTCTGAACTACTATTCAGAAAATACTTTTTCTGTTTTAGTACCAACTTTCCTGAATGAACTACCAATCAATTTGGCAAATCTGCTAAAAGAAAGGACCCCATAGAATAAATTTAATCAAAAAACATATAAAAAGCTTATTGTAAGAATTTGCACTTATGTTTTCAATATGTAATAATCTATTAGTTTAACGTAATAATTTTATTTTGTTAAGCTATTTCTCCTATCAAAAATGTTTAGTGAAACCTGTTGTACCTGTTGTATTTTTTCCGCAGACAAACCCATACACGGTTGAAAATTTCGGTTTTAATTTTAAACTTTTTGGACTACATATATGACCAACCTAATTCAGTTTCAAATATAAGCCTTCCAAGTTTAAAAAAAAAGAGAGCACATAGTTTGGGTTTAGAATTTAAACAGTTCGGTTTAAAATTGAAATCCAAACATTTTCATAATTAAGAATAAAAAAAATCTTAAATTTCATGCTCCGTCTGATGGGGATTGAACCCGGACAGCCTTGATAGCAAGCAATTGTATCAAGCATTTTTGTACACTCAGCTACAGCCACACATGTAAATGTGCTTTCATATGTTGAGTTTGAATCAACACCACCCAGCAAAAAATGGGTAATCGCTTTTAGTGCCCTGCAGGGAGTGACGTTAGCTTATACCTAACTTTAGTCTGTTTACGCGAACACTAGTGCTAACTATTAACTGTGTATTTTGTTCGAAAAAAGCTAACTACTTTTGTGGGGCGATGGCCGCAAAAAAGTCAGATCTGGATACCTCTGCATTACATGTCAACTAACTTGTAACTAACTACTTTTGGACATAAAATATCAATAAGAAAAACAAAATATTTTTTTGTTTTTTTTTACTTTTTTATTTACTTATTTATTTACTTTATTTTATTACATTTCATATTTGTTTACATATTCTGCTCTGGGTGGCCCCATATTCGAACACCGTCAGACATAATTTCAAAATGATAGTATACAATTTCGATCTTATGAAAAAGAATCTGCGAAGTTCAGAAAAAAAGTGTATTGAAAGTAATTTTTGTATGAGGATATTTAATAGAAACTTGTAAAGAAAACCAACTCCCTATTGCGTCTGCATGACTCCTGCACGACTTTACAATTCACTTTAAGTTGGTTTTGTCATAGCTAATTAAAAGTGAGGTATTAATCGAAATCTCGCCAAAAAGCTAACTATAAGTTGGTTAGTTTTAACAATTGATAATTTTTCACTGCAGGGTGGTAACGTGTTCTAGAAGGCATAGCGTTATAATGCCTTCGAATTTTTTCGCTTCTTTTATGCATTGCTAGTATTGCAAAGTAGAATGTCCTACAATATTTTATTTATTTCGCTTCTTTGTTTGATTTCGGGGAATGCAAAGTAGAATGTCCTATAATATTTTATTTGTTTCGCTTCTTTGCTTCATTTCCGGGAATGCATAGTAGAATGCTGCATCGTAGTCAGCTGAAAAATAGAATGAATATCCAAAAGTTCTTTTTCTACCGTTACTTTCTGTGGAAATTCGTCTCGCATAAAAATCATGTTTTGCTTTGTTCAATTTGCAGCGAAGTTGAAGTCAGTCGATGAAGTGAAGTACAAGAGTGAGGAAGTAAAATTTTAAGCTTAATTAATAATGAATGTATGTACATACCGATTTTTAAGAAAATCTAAATACCTAAATACATACATACATATGTTTGCATAAAAGCTGATTTATAAAAATTTTAATTAATTTTAATCTTTTAAGACATTTTCTGATTTAAATTTAATATAAATAAGTATGTACTTATCTAGGCATTCTACATTAGTTTCTCTGTAAGGCATTCTTTGTTCGCTTCTCTGGATTCTGTTTATCCATGCGTTCTCCCTTCGTTTGAAGGTAATACTGCGGGTAAGGGCTTACCTCCAATGACATGCCCATGTTAAAATAAGGCCTTCTTGAAGCGAAAGGGTAAGCGATTCCCATCGCCTAGCTCTTTTTTACTTTCGTTCCTGTGGTAATCGTGTTTTTTGCTGGGCACATTCGCTGTGTGCAAACATTTTCTATTTCGGTTTAGATTTTAAAACAAATTTTCTATATATGAAACCTAGAAACTAGAATTAACACATTTTGGTTTGATTTTTAAACCACGAACTTTTTGGACTAAAATTTAAACCAGAATATATTAAAAATTGTTTAAAACTATTGACTGGTTTTAAAAGTAGACTATAAAAGATTAAAAAAGTAGTCACAGCGCGATTTAAAAATTAACCCCAAATTTTTGACCGTGTAGCTTCGCGGGTTAAGTGTAAAACCCAATGTAATTTAATATGCAGAATAATAATAATGCTTAAATGAAGTTCATGTTAAATTTTGCACATATTTTATACGGGAAAAAACAAATTTTCGTAGGAATGGTATGAAATTCTTGGAAATTAATATTTCTCGATCGGAAAGCTCTGGTTCTCTTCAGAAGATTTCTAATAGCTATACCCAATTGGTTATTTAACCATTTTTTAATACTAAAGATTTTTTATTTATCCCCCCATAGCATTTTGCTGGCATTTTATGGGGGTTTTGGTGGACCAATAAAATATAGTTACTATGAAAAAATGGTTAAAGAAATAATTGGGTATTATTATTGGGAATCTCCTGGAGAGAAGCAGAGCTTTCCGATCAAAAAATATAGATTTTCAAGAATTCCTTACCATTCCTACGAAAAGTTTTTTTTTCGCCATATAAAATACATGGAGAACTTTGAGCGCTTTATATATTTTTTGATTTCAAAAAAAGTAGGGCTATATTTTTTTCGGTATAGAACAATCCTAGGGGATGGGAGCATAAAAATTCCACGAGAAAGCTTGCTGCAAAGTAGTGACATTACTTACTATTTTTGTAAACTATAAGTAAAACCTTCAAAAATTGCAGTTATTTTAACAAGATATAGATGGAATTTTAGATACGTAGATGTAGTTACATATATTTCGACCACAACTGTACATACAGACTAATTTTAAAATCATATCTATTGACCTCGAGCCCCAAGGCAACCAATACATATTTGTCAAAAATATATTTTTATCATTACAAAAAATATGTGCAACGAACTAAATAACAACGTAATGTCCACCAATAAAGTTGACTTGGCAAATTGTTTAGCAAATATTTAAAATAAACTTAGAAAGAAAAGCTTTGAAAATAAATATTTAGATGAACCTTTTTTCTGTAAGGATTCGAGCAGATATACAAACGACAGTACCTTATTGTTTAAAAAAGGCGCACGCTGCCCAACGACTTGGGTGGTTCACAACAATAAATAAGCTTCGGTTTAGGGCATCAAAACAGCCACACTCTCATTCACCAAAGCCTATGATGCGGAAAAGGGGGTCCCATATCAAGGGCAAGGGCATAAAGTATAAGCAAACACTGCTATTCCCACAATGTGTGACACGCCGTTAAGCAAACATAACTGTTTTTTTTCATTTAGGGGACATAATATGAAATTATTTTTCTTTACAAAAGCGGTCAACATATTCACCAGCGCATTTTAACTTTAGCTTGTGTTCCTTTAAGCATTTCTGTTCAAATACTGTAAACAAGAACATACATATATACATACTTATGTAACTTGATTTTACCGATCAGCTGTGATTTTTATTTAGTTGTGCTGCTTTAGAAGTCAGCATAGATCCTCCGCGCTGAAAAAGAACACAGCTGGCCATTAATACCTGCTTTTTGCTACGAAAAATGTAAAATGATAATATTTCTTTGTTTGGTTATGAATTTTTTTTTTGGGATTTTTTGTATGTTTTGCCAAGTCTCCTCACACACATACGCACACTAAATATTTAATCGGCTTTTGTTCAAACGCCGCTACTTTAGTCTCAACGGATGCGACACACCCAAATGTTCGAGTGCATGTCAGGAATTTTTGGAATACCATGAATTTTTTTTTTTTACTCCCCCGCACTTTATCCTGCATTGCGCAACGCATAGTCACTACTTGCCTTGCGCTAAGCGGAAGAGTGACAATATTTCTTGGCATTTTATTTTTCAAATGACAACGTGCAAATATGCGTGAATAAGCTGAAAAATGGCAAAATATGTGTTTGCTGTCGAAGCATTTTACTCACACTATGATAAGCTTCCTTTTGTATTTTTCCTGTTTTTTTTTTCAAAGGAATTTGCTTTTCATATGCTCGTAAAGCCATTACGGCTGTAGCGGATATCCGCGCACGGTAAATGTTATGTCGAAGTAGTATACGACATACATATATATTCCTACATACTGGTATACTACATATGTGCTAAAACCTTGAATGAAGTGTCAACAAAGTGTGCAAATTTACGCACATAAACACTCACACGAGTATATTAAAAATGTTTGTTTACCAAAAAGTAAAGGTACATTCATAAAAAACCTACACGATGGAAAGAGATGGATTATATATACATATGTATATGTATGTATGTACAATGTTTTGTTAATTTTTGAAATTTTACGATTTTTTTAATTTCAATAATTTAAGATATCACAAAATGTTAAAATTAAATTACATTGTATGAAAGATGACAATGATTTGAGAAACTAAAATTTCAGTTTTACAATTTTTATTGGCACACTCGAAATTCAGTCTAAGATTGTTGTATACATGAAGAGAGTAATATATATGTGCATGCGGAATGCCGTGTAAAAATCTTCCATGCCAATATTTAATTTTTTTTAAAATACTATGACTTTTAAGTTGAGGCATGCGAGTAAGTAAGTGTTATTTGACTGCATAGGGTGCTACGGGACGTATACGCTACCTGCGCAACTACGGGTATATGAGCAAGAGTGGCTATTTTAAAAGTTTATTGTGTGTTAGTTTTATTTGAACCATTTTGCTTAGAGAAAATTATGGGCGTAACAGTTCTTATAGGCACCCACTAAAAATAGCTCAATCGCGTTTTTTTGTGGCAACTTTCTTGTTTGATATCCGAATTGTATTAATAATTATGTCACAGAAAAGGCCTTTATCAGTACTATAATTTGTCCATAAAAGGTTTTAGCCTTAAAACAGTGTTGATTTATACCTTCATACTATCCCCAGGTATTTTTATTTTTATACTATAAATCTAAAGGTCTCAGAAATGAAATTCAATTACAGCGTGCGGGAGTCAATTTTACGCACAAAAAATTAACATATTCTCGAAATTATGGGCCAGATATATAGTAAAACTGCGTTGTTAGTTTTTCTCTCTGACGTCATGATTTTTTTAAAGACCTTGACTTTTGAAAAATTTGGTAGGGGAAAATTGTGTTGAATTAAAACATATTATAATTTTTGGTGCATAACGGCGAGAAGGTATTGTAAATGTCCTTCTAAATTTTATCCTTGAATATATTTGAAATTTTACAATACTTTTTGTTGGGGAACTTATATCTTAAGAACTAATATAACTAACTTCTAACTTATTTACCTCAAAATATGAAATTAATTAAAAAGGCATTTTCAATAAATATTCGTCCTTGTGAACCACACAAAATTTTATTTTTTTTTTTAAATTCTACAGAATTGTCTTTCATTTGGTGCCCATATTGTTATTTTGTTTTGGAACTAATCATATCGTTGATATTACAAAGTCCTTACAAAAATCCTGACGTCATGCAAAAATGCAGTTTTTCTATATTTAGCCTATAGTTTCGTGTGTAAATTAATTGCTTCATGTATGTTGAAATTTTTCTGTTATTGTCGCACGGTGTTATAGGTCTCCCAAGATTTCTCTCGGTTTAAAAAATAACTATGATTAGAATCCGTCACATTGAATTCTAAGAATTCGCATCCAGAATTGTAATCGGTGATCTCTACAACCTACAAAAAAATTCCAGAACTCCAATGATACATTCATATTTGGGTCAGATTTTCCATAAAGTTGCTGGTTACAAGCCTTGTCTACACGGAGAAGAGTGGGATACATCTGAAAGGACAGGTAAAACTGTTTCGATTTTAGAAAGTGTTCATTATTTTATACCTTCACGTGTACATATAGACATATTTGATATCACAGCGTAAGTAGCAGACTTTTAGTTTTAACTGGCAAACCAGAATGGTGAGGCTGTGGTATGTAGCAAAAGCTGTCAAAAGTTAAAATATTCTAAAAATGCTCTAATCTGCCCACAATATGTAGCTGTGGTTGTGGTGCAATATTGCTGATGTAGCTAGCGAAATAGCTTGTGGCTGTGATACTATATTCTGGTTAGCCAGTAAAGCGTAATATATTCATTTCTGTTTGTTCAATTGAAAAATGCTGTCAAATTTGATCGCTATTTGAATCTTAGAAATTTTGAATTTTGATTAAATTTTGCATAAGCTCCACTAGTAAATAAAGTTCATCACAAAATAAAAATTCAAAGAAAATGAAGACTCACTAATTGGTTTGTTGTTTACGATTTAATGTCACTTGCCAATTTTGTCACTCTACTTTAAATAGCTTTTTTTCACTTTTATACGCATAAATTTACGTTCGAAATAGCTGCATGGAGATTTTTACTTATTTTATGCAGATTTGAATAGACAAAATGAGATATGCTAATTTTCTTGATTTGAAAATTTGATTAGTGTGTTGAATTTTATGTCACAGCTAATAACACTTTTACGATTCAAATAATTTCTCTTTTCTAAAATTCGTTTTGATTTCCATTGAGTTACTTATGTATATGTACATACGTGCATATCGATACATACAGACATACATATGTATATATGTATGCTGCTTCTATTTCATTGCGTATGCGTGCTGATTTAGAGCAGTAAACTTAAACTTTATCTAGATAGGAGCATTGACTTGTATGCAACTTATGAGAAATATTAAAATGTTATACTCACAATTAATGAAAGGAGTGTGTTGCTTTCACAAAGAAATTTATTTTCTGTTGCACTAGGAAGAGGGATTAACCAGCTGTAGTTACATTTACGTTTTCACATTAGAAAATCTATTAGGAAAGATCACTTCGTGTTGGATGAATGCGAAAAATATAATTAAATGAAAAACATTGGAATATCGTAACTTAGGATTGTCCAACCAAAAATATTATGTATGCATAAAAAGAAGCCCTTTGTAAACTTTAACTAAGATAATCGAAAAAATTATCATAAAAGTTAAGTGAATAGAAGCTATTATTTGAAAATCACAGCTAGACACTCTATTTTTATTAGCCATAAAATACGGAATTGTACAAATTATACGTACATATGTACATATGAGCATACTGCTTAATACCATCTGTCTTGTGGGGGGCTATGCAAATGCAATAGCCATATTTTCACGCTCACACATAGAATCAAAATGTGTTTAAATTTTCTCTCCTGGTTTTAAACACTGCTTTCTGAGCAGCTTTTAGGGAGACATAAAATGCAGCTGTCGTCTGGTTTGCCTCTACTAATAGGTAGATAATAAATATGGAACCAGCTCTTTAATTTGAATGTAATTTGTTATATTTAATTGCTTGCCTTAATGGCTTCTATGAGCAGCAAGAAAATTACTAACTTTAGCACACATCATTACTGCTACTTTCAAGTTTATGGATGATTTTAAGCCAAACAAAGATCTCAAAATTCTTAAGTGTCACAAAAAGACTCAGATATTTTTAAACCGCTTATGCTATGAATTTTTTATGTAGCATTCAAATAACCTTTGCCACTTTATTGTACTCTACGCAATTTTCCTTGCAAATAGTTAAATTTATTGCATAGAAATTTCAGGTACTTAAACACTCAAGCTGCGTGCAAATTTCGTATTACCTTATGCGAAAGTCATGAGGTTAGCTCTTGGGAGTTGCAGAAATTTCAAACACCTGACTAGCATCTTCACAAAGTAATTACAATTTTCAGGCTCGCCGTTTGGCCTTATACTCATATATGGCTCTGTTTCACTAAATAAAATGTAAAACTAAATTTTACGATTAGTTAGTTTTTAATTTTGATTGTTTTCACCGTACATACTCTGCGTTATTTTGCTCTATTCGGTATGCCAGGGTGTATGCGTAACGCCGTATGTACCAGTGCCGGCCTAAACGTGCACATTGCGCAGTTTTGGCTTAGTATTTCCACACCAACGCTAACAATGTGTAAGCAGGATGTTATGCTTTCGCTTCTCACACGCTTGGCACACACACATATGCAGATATTTTTGTATTCGTGTGGCCGGCACTGTCCAGCATAAAATTTGGAATCGCTTCTAGTGGCAACATATTCTAGAATGCATTATTATAGAAAGCCTTATTGTCAATGTCAAATGTAGTGCTGTCTAAAGTGCTGACAGCCTGAAAAGCGTTGGACGCTTGAAAAGCCTTTGTCGGAGTTCTACTCGTAGCGCTTTTGGCAGTCTCATCTGCTATTTCATTACCGTGCACCCAATAGGTGTGCAGTCTTATGTTGGCTTCCAGCCATGCCGTTAACCTCACTAAAAACTTTAAGGGCTTTTTTCGGTTTTTTTTTGCGATTATGATGTACCTACATGTGTATATAGAAAATAGATAGATATTATTCAACCTTTTATGCAGCGTAATATTGCGAGAAATTTATGTTGATCGCCAATTGCCTAAACGTGCTTCGAAAGTAGTACAACACAGGCAGAGTGATATGCTTACATGAGTTTTCAACTATAGTTTATAATTGAGACGTGCGCCCTCAAGTCGTTTTGCAATTCAAACAACTAAGTACATTTCCTCGAACTTTGTATGCATCCAATAGCACTATTTGCTATTGGGTATTTGCACAGCATTGAAAATAAATGTTAAATATGTGTGTACGATGACCACTAAATGCATGGTTTACTAGATGAAATTCTTCATTCCATGCTGTGGACTAACTAAATGTAATACCCTTTAAATAAATGCGCTCTGGTATAAACTCGGTAGTAAAAAGTGAAATTGAATACGTCTTATCCTTTAAAAAGACATAGATTTTAAAATGCCTTAATTATCCCTATTTCAATAGTAACCACTTTCCAAAAGACTACATCTCATTATACCTAAATTTGTATACCAAAAATGTTGGGCATCATCAGACTCACTCTTTTTAAAAAAATTAAAATTGAAACTTACCAACTAGCACTAGATGTTTTTATTCTATTTACTAGAGTGTAGTGTTATTTATTGACACTGATGCCAGCAGCAGCATCCAATTCTATGCCCCAGAAGAGCGTTTATTTGATTATACGCGCGAACAGAACGATGATAATCATCAGAGTGTCATGGCCAATGGCGTTGCTATCGCTTCTTTTACGCTCCATTTTTTATTAAGCTTTCGCTACTCTATTGCTTTGTAATGCCACTTTATTCTTGTTACCCAGCGCACATATTTTCAGTCGATGTATTCTCATTTATATTCTGTGTAATTTTCCCCATATCTGGTTCATTCCCTAACATGGTATACATATGTATACATATTATAGTGTTCGCTCAGAGATTGAAATTCAACCACTACTGCAAATACAAAAACAAAGGGTAAAATCTCTGAAGCCATTCTAAAGTTATATGGATACATGTTCCGAAATCTATTTATTTATAAGATATCGTAGATTTCTACATTTGGTCGCCAGATCAGATCAAAAGAGGCACAACTCCAAATAATACGTTTGTCAGAAAATGCGGAAAACTCTTTCTTAGCACATGATAATCTTATGGGCAAAAGCGACTTTACCTTAGGTTTTTTTTAACAAATTATAACAAAAATTTGCTCCAGCTTTTGCTGAAAGGTAAATAACAGCTCTGCGTACATTTTTATTGCATAATCACAAAAAAAGCCAAATTTTGAGTGGTGACTCTTTTGAAGACGGTGTTCGATATATTTCTTTATTAGTTATAGAAATCATGTTTTGCTCTGTCTAGTAAATAATAAACCATTCAAGTAAATTTCGTTATCCTTTCAATGTAACTAAGATTGAAAATTCATGTTCTACTACTTACTGGGCTGCATGCTAGATAAACTACGCTTTCCGTGGTAATTGTTTTCTTGTTTATTATTTATCCATTTTGGCTCCTTATTTTCTTATATCGTCAAATTGTTTATTGACCATCAAAAATAATCTTTCATCGCTGCACCCAGAAACAACGTAAATACACGCACACACATGCATGCACATAAAAAAATAAAAAAGTAAAATTACTGTTCTTATTTTGCGGCATTTACTGGTATTAACTGCAAGCGTGTTTTCCGCATTCTTCGAATTTTTTGTTTTCACAACAGACAACGCGCTTGTTCTCCAGACTATTCACTTCACTCGTTCGAAAAACTGCCATTCGCCGCTGGAAGCTTTCATCGTAAAATAAAATTCCTCAATTACTTCAGCTCAACAATATTAAGAGCATTTATTTATTCGTGGCTGTGGTAATTTTGATGATTCACTTTTAATAGCTAAAATAAAATGGTGCTGAAGGGAGTAATTTAAAAATTACATAAATGCATAAGTACTTAAATAAATATGCTTTTAATTTGTACTTGGAGTTAATTATAGTTAGATATATTACGTTAAAATATAATATCATGTACATAGATATACAGAAGTGGCTTCCTGTGGAAAATCTTGAGGTTTCGAACTGGCGAGGCTTTAAACTAGTTGAAGTGGGAGATATCAAAAAAAAAAAAAGCGCGGCCCTCCTTGACACTGAACTAAGCCTTTGGTGGGATTAATAAAATTCAATATATTCGCTTGGAAACAAATATTCAATATGTAGAGGTACGTATGTTTGTGTGCATGTACCTACACACGTACATGCTATGAGATGACTACACGGCGTATGAGTGAATCAAATACTACATATCGTCGTCTCAGAAAACGGATGTCGAATGTTACAAAACACGGTTTTGAGAAAATTGACTTTGAAGTTTAAGGTCGAATTAATCCGAAACTGTACGGTAGATTTTTGTAACTTTTGACGGAGACGTAGTTGGTGTTATTAGTTTTGATTTCCCATATTTTTACATTTAATATCTCTTAACGTTAATGAGAAAATTTACTTTTCATTCCGTATACATTTGTCGTAAGTAGCGTTTACTCACCACTTTGTTTTGTCCACAGAACATACGACAACAGTAAAGTATCTATTTCAACGACGATGGTATAATTTGATGAAAAAAAGAGACATATTTATTAAATAATGATTACTTATTAGAAAAAACATAACAAAAACATAATCATGTATTTAATAAAAAAAATCTGTACATCTCTTATGCTGTAAATATGTTACGAACATACGTTTTCTTTATATAAAAACAAAAAACAATACTTAAATTCAGTCTTTTGTACATTTTTATCTCTTTCATTTCATTGGAGACTCAGTGCAAGCTAAAATTTAAAAATTTAAAATTTTAAAATTAGTTAGTTTAATTTTCAATTTTAATTGTATCGTTATAGTAGAGGACCATCCAATTGTCGTAAGTTCAAAGTTTTGCGATACATACGACAAATGTTTTATGATTAAAAAAGGATTACATTTGTATGGGAATTTGTCGTATGTGCCACATACGACAAACGTTTTATGATTAAAAAAAAGGTACGTTTGTATGGGAATTTGTCGTATGTGACGCATTTTCAGCACATATAACAAAATGCATACCCAATCATTAATATTATGTAACATACGACAAAATGCGCACGAAATATCTCAAAATGGAGATATAAAAAAATGGATTGCAGAAATCGAAAGAGCATGTCCAACTTAGTAAATCTGCATCAAAATCCCAAAATCGTGATTTTGCACATTCGTCATCCGTTTTCTGAGGCGACGATATTGCATCTTTACAGCGCAGCGTTGCCGTTTTGGTAATTTTTTTTTATCACAATTGCTATTTTTTTTCCATCTTTATCAATTTCAATATACGCCCATTCTTATTCCATATTAGGAACAGGGCCGTCTTCATAGGGAAGAAAATTTCTTTTCTGCTTAAACTTAAGAAAAACGACGTGCGTTTCGGGTTAAAATTTATATATATAGTATATAGTAGAAAGACCAGTTTCCTGTACGTTCCAATGTTCGTTTGTTACTAGAATGGTGTGATCTCTAACAAACTCTTGCTATAGCTACCGTCTCTTTCCCGGATCTAGAATTACTCCAGATTTTAATGTTTATTCGGATAAATATGGCCATTTCAGTAGCAAAATAAAAAAGTCGCCCCTAGTAATCCTCTTGTTGCAATAAGCATGTCCACGACAGTATCAATTAATTAAATAATATATTGCAACAATGTGAGTCTGAAGTTAAAGGGGTTCCAAAGCGTATTATTTCCAAAATATTTTTAAGGGGTTGGCACCTGTTAAAAAATTTAAAATCGATTAATTAATAAATTAAAGGAGATATTTTAAAATGGGTTCAATTGCGAAATGTTTAAGAGAGTTTTATTTTATAGTTATATTTTTAAATAGTTATATTTTTAAAGAGGTGCCACCTGTTTATAAATTCAAAATCAATTTTAAAAACAACTTAAATAAAATATTTTAACATCGCACAAGACACGTTTTAAGAAAGTTGTATTTATTTCGAAAATATTTTTGACGAGGGTTGCCACTTGCTAAATAATTTATAATCATTTTAATTGGCAAGTTATATTAAATTCTGCTACTATTTTAAATGTGACATTTTTTGAATGAGTGTGTGAGTATTAGCAAATAGCATATCTTTTTAAAAAGATAAATTCTGCTTTAAATTATAAGTACCACGAAATTTTACAATATAGATGTCACACGAACTAGAAAAAAAAGCTAGATAAAAAAATGAATCACGAAAACATTTTGAAAGAGACTGCCAGCTATTTATAAAGTTAAATTTTATTAATACGTTAAATAAAGCATTACAATGTGGGCGGCAACGTAGTGAGATTTGGGAAAGCTTTAGTGTGAAAGTATTTTGAATAGGGCTGCCATCTGTTTATAATTCAAATTAAATTTAGTCAATAAGTAAAATGAAACATTATAAAATGATGTCAAGTCAAACAAAAGAAGTTTAAGAAAGCTTTGTGTAGGAAATATTTTTAAAAGTTGTTGCCAAGAGTACACTTCAAATTTTATTACTCCGTGATTTTATTATTTATGCACCTCAATACTGTTTTTTTTTTATTAATGCGGTAAGGCTCTGGAACTCCCTTCCACTGTCCGCAGAGAACGCGTTGGACATCGGCAACTTCTAAAACTCATATCTAACTTTTTTTTATTCCAAGTGTGATCAATAATATATATATAATAATAATTTGTTATTTAGCACGTCATTAACTTAATATATATTGCAATATTATTTATCTCTGGCAACTTTTTCTGATGACATTGGTAACAAATAAAAAGTCATTGTGGCAACCTATTACCGAGTGTAACAGTTTATTTCTCATACACGTGTACTTACATAATTCCATTTCCTTGCCTTTTATTTAATTTTGCTATCCGCCGGCCGCCGTAAGGTCATTATTTTTGCTGTTCACAGTTGTCTCTTCACCTCCACAACTTTCTTACGCGTACATGTGTTCATACCTATTTATGTACCCACGCCTTGTGCCTTTCCACGCATGTGCATATGTTTTTATATATGCGTACTTAATTGAAATATGCAAAGCAATTATCATTATTCTGCTGCAACCACTATTAAGTATATCGGCATGTCTAAGTCATCAACGTCCTCGTTACATGCTCGGCTCCGTTGTGCCATTCATTCATCTACATATTCTTACATACATACATACATACTATGCAGTTCATGCACTGCACGCGCATTGTAAATAATCACCCTTTCGCAATTACTTTAATTTCGCCAGTTAACCCTGTACGATACGATACCACTTTTACCACCAACCGACCTTGAGATTGCTCCGACATTTAAGTACGCAAAAAACAATCAGTCTGTCAGTCAGTAAGTTGATGCTGTCGTCAGTCATTCCTTCAGCTGTTGTCATCGTTGTGACGTTGAATTGGAGGTCTGTATCTCTATATAGTATATATACATACATATATGTACAGATGTATGCACATCTGTAAATGTAAAAGTATGTGGGTTACTTTTGTTATTTCTGCGGCGGGTAATGACGGAACATAGTACTATATTCCAAGAGCATTTAGTGAGATAATTTATAACGTTATATATTAGCGAGAATTATATAGTTACAGACATACATGTATACATTTATGCGTACTTTACCCATTTATTCGCTAATTGAATAATAGGTAGATTTTTTTGCAGAAATAATTAGTAGGACTTATCTCCGATTAATGCAATTTTTTGCATCACGATTAAATTCTCTTAATATAATACTTTAAGCCTTAATGTATATAACCGAATCTGCTTCTTGAGTTGTGCCTCTTTTGAAGAGGGTGGAATTTGGATAAATAGAAGTTCAGCTGGCTACAATATCTAGACCGTGATTGTGGCATAGTAATGGGGTCTGTCGGAACAGCTGAAGATCTTCTTACTCAATGGGTTTCGATTGAACCCTGATGACGGCATTTACGAGACGAGAATTGATGAAGGTAGGAATGACCTCTCCGGAGATGTCGTAAATTTTCAGCCTGTAAAGCGTCGGGTCCAGTGGTTGTGGTATGTATTTATTAGTGGATGCCGTCTCGCAGACCAGAAACTGCTTACTAGGTGCTACATTATGTTCCCTTTCTGGAAGCATCCGAACTTTGCCGTGTTGGTGATGTTCTGGTGGTGGTGATATCCTAGCTGACCGAAGGGCTGTTCTGTGGCATATCTGAAGCTCCGCTCACTAGTCCCGTACTGGTTAGCAAATATGCGCCGCAGAGTTAAGCCGGCTAATTGCCTCATATGTTGCTAACAACGTTTCTTTGTCTTTTCCCAAAGTACTGCCGGAGAGCGAAGTAAGGACTTTGTTGCGACTTTGTGTCGAAGATAGCCACAAGAATTTTTGGGTTATTCATGCTTGGAATTGTTAGGCCTTACAGCATGTATTTTCCAAGTTTCGGCTAAATCTGTCACCGCACTTCATCGGCTTAAAAGGATCTTGAGGCCATGCTATTTAAAAGAAGGAGGTCTGCGTGGTATACCATTAACCCTTGC
The DNA here is from genome assembly GCF_013731165.1 of Rhagoletis pomonella. Taxonomy (NCBI): domain Eukaryota; kingdom Metazoa; phylum Arthropoda; class Insecta; order Diptera; family Tephritidae; genus Rhagoletis; species Rhagoletis pomonella. The sequence goes on from NW_023458556.1 coordinate 29,569,898, forward strand.
TCCAACAATATGGTCGGTTTTCAAGTCATCAGCATAACCGATGTGGCTATTTTCCGGGGCTTCGGGTATTCATTGATACAGTTGGTTATTTTTGGGAAAATAATCTCAATTTTATGTGTCAGTCTATATAGCGGAAGACATACATACATATTATATACGTAGGTCGCCACTGTGAAAATGGCGCTAAGAGTGGAATGGGGTATAAAAGCTTCGTATAAGGACATTTTAGCATTATTTATCAGAAATACTTACTTCAATTTGGTATGAAAGAATATGGAAATAACATTTGTAATAATAAACTTTATTTCTCAACTTTACTCTATATAAGTAGTTAGTATAATATTTTGTTGCTATACATTCAAGTACATATTTATGTATGGATAAATACTTTTTCATAGTACAGTTTTATTTTATATTAAAAACAAATAAAATTCTTCATTATAAAATTGCTTACAACAAAATTATAAGTACGTAAGTACTTATTTGTATGCATATCGTCAACATGATTACTAAAGGCGCTAAATGACATTTTATTGGAAGTACTGAACTAGTTTGTAGGTATATATTCCACATTGAAGTAGAAAACGTGGGACTTGCTTTGTTTGGGAATTTTCTGAAGCATTTTATTTATACAAAGATTTAAAAGGTTTAACGCTTCTTTAAAAAGAAAGCAGAAATGTCACTTAAGGTATTTGAAATGATGACGACGATAAGTATGTATGGATGAAACAGGAATTAATAACAAAAAACACGCATTTTACAATTACTTGAAACGCTTTAAAATGCTTGTATTTTATATTTTATAAGAGTATTAAAAATATTTGAAGTTTATTAATGTATGTACGGTATCGATCATATCTATAGCACGCCATTTCAAAGTGATATTGTTTGCCGCTTATGTTTATTTATTTTTAAGAATTTTCAATTGAAATACAGTTCATTCCCTAACAAAACTCCTTTAAAACTTTGTAGGAAACTAAAAAAATTCAAAATATGTTCACCCAAATTTCAATATTTTTTCTCAGAATTGTTAGATTGTTTTTTACTAAACAGTGTTATAGCCCATTAAATTTTAGTGAGATAATGTGCAAGTTCCTAGTGGCTAAAAACTACCGTTGATTTATTTTCTCGAATTTTTTGTCGCATTTGCTTCCATATAACGAATAAAATCAATTTATTTGTATAAAGAAGAAAAAAATTATTTTTATATGGGTTTTTAATTGTAAAGTCTCCAAAAAAATGAATAAACATAAGTGGCAATATCGCCTTAAAATGGCGTGCTATAGATATGAACGATACTGTAGGTTCAATGTATGTATATTTCATTTTACATATGTAAATACTACGATTTAAAACTTTACTTTTTATTATACATACATATGTATTTTCTTACGATATTATATAATTTGTTACTTACTCCACTATTTAGTATATACGCTAACTTCAATGCCTGTTAACGTCTCCGGAGTACGTTTTGCTTACATTCGACGTATATTTAGTTTTTATGTTTTCACACATTTCCATAAAGCTTTTTTGCCATTGCTCTCGTTTTGGTTTCATGGGTGAAACCAAAACTTGTTGTAAAATTTTTTTGTTTTTTTTTTTTGTTGTTGAAGAATACAATAGAAGTAAATAGTCGAGAAACCAAAAGAGCTCTTTCTTTTTTTTGAAGAAATCTATTACTAATCTCCTGCTACATGTATACTTAACTAATTGGCCACTTCACTGCTAGTTGGTATGTATGTATGTATTAGGATGTGTTTTTTCTCTATATTCTCTATATAAATATGTATAAATGTTTTCCAAAACTCTCGGAACATTTTTGAGCTAAAAACTACTAACAAACATTTTTTTGGTAACGCAACTTCAGGTAGAAAAGATCTACGATCAACTATGCTATGCTACATATTTAAATATTTAGTTTAGGTTAAAAGGTATGCATACTGGTACCAAATTATGCAATGTACTTTAAATATATACACGCGTATGTATAAGTGTAGTATTTCGTTTGGTTAGTTGTGTTTCTACTTGTTTATGTAATAGTACATACATACATATTTTAAAATGTAATGTAAAAGTGAGACAAAATATTTAAGAAATTTGTGTATTTTTTATCTCTTCTGCTGGCATAAAATTGTTTTTGCTTACAGTTTGTCTAAAATTATTCTTATTATAATTTGTTGTTGTTTAACCCTTGCTTATGTTGCTTGATATTTCCCTTTTGCTCTAGCTCTACATACATATCTCACTAAATTATGTTTTTTACAAGTGTAATGTGTTTTTGTTTTTACAATTGTTATAACTATTTGTTTTAAAGCTTTTCCGTTTTTCAAGTTTTCAGTTACATAATTTAATATGAAAACACAATTTTTCTATACTTAACCACATTTTAAGTTTTCAAATTAGTTTAAATGCATTGCAATGAAATAGTGGTTCTTAATTTACAGTGCAAAGCTAATTTTTTATTGGAGTTCTGACAGTTTTTAAAACTTTACAACAGTTAAGTACATACTTCTTCCTTCCGCAAGATTTATTTATTTGCAGCTTTTTCTTCATATTCAAACTTTTAGTAACAAACTCTAATTTTTTTCACCAAACGAATAGGTATTAAAAAATATGAAGTTTTCCAAAGCGAAAAAGCATCAACTATTCGATCAATGTCAAAAATATTTATTACTCAATGTTTGCCTAAGAAATCGATTTTATTCTAGAAGACCTTTTGTAATTTTTAACACTAAACGTACGTTGCAGATATTTGAAACTAATTTACACCGCAAAAACTCACATAAGTATATGCATATTTCATATAATTTAAAAATTTTCTAATGTCCTCAAATTTTCAAGTTATGTATGCCGGATTTCCACTGGGCATTAAATGACAAAAATGCTAGTGACAAAGTGGGCGTTAAAAATTCTCCTGTCCTACTTTTAATAAAAAATAGTCAGGAGCAGGTTAGATCAGGTTACGTGGCTCCACCGAGACCACAGCAATCACTGAGTACCAGGAGCAATATTTAAGAACATAGCAGACCTCTTGGTAAACCGGAAGACCTTTTGACCCTATTTTGGAGACTACTCTGTAATCCGTTAAAGGCAGGATACTCGCAGAGGATGTCTTACATTGTATAATCTTTCGTTCAGCACCAGCTACAGGTTTATAGTTGGTCAGAGCCAGTTTTAAGGCGTACGATGCCAGCAGGCTATATCTCGTTACAACACCACGCTGTAACCTAGCGTCTTCCCTTTTGAGGGATAGGAGAAAATTCGTGCGCTTTATATAAAAAGATTAACAACAAAATAAACGCAGCTTAATGTTTTTGCTCTAATGCTGCTACGTGTTCCCGAAACCCAGTACAGCTCTAAATCTGTCCTGCACTCTGCCACACTTAATGAGGAAGCCTGACTGTCGATACAGAAATTTCGTTTGTGGCGTTGCTGTTTAGTAGCTCCGCCGCCCTCTTTGTGGCTAATACTTCTGCCTGGAAAACGCTACAGTGGTCTAGGAGCTTATAGGAATTGTTGAGACCGAGCTCCGCGCAGATGACTACCATCCTTTTCGCCTTTTTCCATTTTCGACCCACCTGTTTAGACGTTCACCGACCACTCCTCATGCCCCCGCGCATATTTCTACTAAGGTCTTCGAAGGACCTGCACACAAACTGTTCTTGGCGTCGATTTTGAACGCTATGTTCTTCGATACGTCTGCTTGCGAGAGATGCAACAAGGTGTAAAGTGCTGCTTTGGGAGTAGTACTAAGTCAGGGGCGCACTCAGAAAATTCTTTAAGGAAGGAGGGGGTTTGATATAACAATCAAAATTTGTTGGTTTTGCCCGTCGTTATAATTGAACAGATATATGCTACGACTACATATGGTTATGGTTATGGCTATGGTATTGCACCACTGATTATAATAAAAATCATTATTTAAACGTTAAAATGGAATTTATAATTTTACGATCAAGTTTAACCGTTATATTATGTTTGTGATCAAATAATTGTATTTTCAGAATTAATTTTTTAAATCATGAAAGCTTCGAAACGGTCAAAAATTATTTATATGAATCCAAATACGCCATATTTTTGGTCGAAAAAAATTAAAAAACACAAAATAGCAATTAAATTTGAACGATAAAATCGAGATGCAAAAAAAGTTCAAAATGAAAAATATAAATCCAAATACGCCACAATAATAAGCACGATTATATTTGATCAAAAAAATAAAAATCAAAAACTAACGATTTTACATTGATCTAAAAATAAAAATCTGGATATTTAACGGTATTTTTCGGTCACTGCTTGGAAACTAATTTGGACAATAAGAGAATTCTTAATTAATATGAAAACTTTTAGAGTTATTTTTCTCTTATATGAACTGATTTGATTGATCTGTTGAGAAGGACTACATCGTTACCTTTTTGTTTACTACTATACTAAATATGTAAGTTGATCTTAGGATTTCTATGTTGCTCATGCAACATTTTTTTATGTTTATGTGGTTTTTAGAATAATTAGAGGTTATGTTATATATTATCTTCTTTACTTTCAACTTTTAAACACATATTTATGGATATAAAATGTATAAAACACTCAACTACTTAAGGTACATTTAAATTATGTTTAAGACTTAGATTAAAAATTAAGTAGATAAGGTTTTAAAGCACTTATTCTGTGTAAGTATATATTTTTAGAAAAATCAACTGATCGTTCAGTATATAAGTAAGTAGTTGTGATACCATAGTAGTAGAAGAGGAAAAATTCTAAATATACCTACAAATATAAAGACATATAAATATAAATGTTGATTTGTAGATTATAATGACTTGCAAAGATTAACAAGTGCAAGAGCAAACTATTTTTAGGGAGTCAAGTCCAAAGTACAGTGTTTGAACTTACAACTTTTTGTTATAAAATATTTATAGCTTGTGTAGAGATAGTGAGCAAAGAATCATTCGTTTTTTTCTTCAAATTTTATATGTTAGATACTTTAGAATTGGCAATAAGTGCAAGTGTGCATTTCGAACAACGGTTACTTGCATAAAATAGTCAACACAACATGACGCTGGATATCTTACAAAGCTCTCGCACCTCATTTTCAAAATGAGCATATTCTCCATTTACACTTGCTCCGCCGCTTCGTCCAACACCATCGAATGCAAATCCATGGCGGAGCGCGTTTTGCGTGGCGGTCGTGGCATCATAAACAGATTGGGGCTCGGACCAACGAATACGGAATTTTGTCGTAGACGCGCAGGCGGCGCATAGCCTGGAAAAGTAGAAAAGTACAAATAGTTATGTGAAGATGTGATGTGTAAAAACAATTCATCTACTATATGCGCATAATTACTTAATTACATAATTATATCAGGGACATAACAATTAGGTATAAGTTTTATCGGAAAAATGTTGTTACATAACAGTTAATAGAGAGAAATATTTTTTATTTCGCCGATAAGAGTTACAACCCAACGTTTACTTTTGTCGTTGCTTGATAACTGTTATTGCTCAACGATTATCTTTTACTTTGCTTGATAACATTTATTGTCCAACGTTTATTTTTACGTTGTCTGATAATAGTTATTTCACTCCCCCACTTTTTCATCATCTTTATCTTCTTCTCCATTTCCATTTTCCTCATTATTCTTATCTTACAACGTTTATCAGACAACGTTAAAAAGTGATAGAGAAACGAATTTTTAATTATCAAGTGAAAAACGAAAGCTATATAAAGAGGAAAATTACCAAATAATCTGGAAATAAAATAAAACGCAAAGTGAATCAAGTGGCAAAATTACTGTCGGACTGTATACTGAAATGAATTATTGTAATATGATATTGATTAACTACATAATACAAAACGAGTAATAAAGTGAAAAAATAATATTTAAATTTATCTATGTATGTCGTTTCAATCAAAAAGGTATAAGGTATTTTACTATTTCAATTTCAGTATTTCAAGGATATGTTTGAGACCAATTGGAGAATTACATTGGAGTTCAAGTTGAGAACTAGCATTTTCTCAACTTGAGAAACAGTCCTTTTTTCATACAAAGAAAAATGCCCTTCTTGTTGAGAACGCTATGATCCTCCACTTGAGGTACTGTTGATAACTTACAAAGCTGTTGAGAATTACCTCAGTTCTCAACTTAACCTCAAGTTGAGCTCAAACCTAAATGTTTATTGGGTTGTGTTAAAAAAGCAATTGCGTCATTACGGATAAAAGAGTAGAAGCCACGTTGCAACATGTTCTTGGAACACACTGTCGGTATGCAACGAAATTTGCTTTTACGAGTAGTAAGGCAGAAAGCGGAGGGAAATGCTGAAGGAAGACACCTAGGAAATTCTGTTAATCATTTTGCAATGGTATGACAACAAGTTATATCCATTTGTATCTGGTGTCCACACTTTTCAGCGTACCTATGTACGGGCACGTAAATTGTTATACATTTACAGTTTTTCGATAGGACTACTCCCCATTGCTCCCTATGCTTCTGTGTATAAGCCTGTAATTGTGTAATTTTAACACGGGATGTCCTAGGGTGGCGAGTAATCCCTTTTACCTCCTAAATGAGCAATCAGGGAGTTCATTCAGAACTTAACTGTTCGAGCGAGCAATATAGGAGTAAAAAAAACCGAAAAAATCTCGTTTAATGCTCATAAATCATGCCTCAGAGAGCATTCTTTACTTGCTCGCTTAGGAGATCTCCTATTTGACTTCTAAGCGAGTAATAAAGGAGTACAAAACCGACAAATCTGTCTTTTTGCTCCGAAATCAGGTCAAGGGGAGTACTCTTTTATTTCTCATATAAGGAGATCTCCCTTCAAGTTCTAGTGGGTTTTACATACATGGAAAATTGTATTTATTTTTTTTTAATCCACCCACTCCTGCAATGTTTTCAATATGAACCCAATATCTCAAAAAATTTGGATATTAGCGATTTTGAGATAGGGGCAAAAAATGAGAATTTCATGAAAAAATTGGGTTTAGTGTCCCGTACTACCTCGCTGGTGGAAGCAAGGATTACACCGCAATGAGCACTTTTGTAGAGCATTCAATTCTTAAGAAAACCCATCATTGACCAAGATTATACCAATCAAAGTTTCCGTGTATTTTATATGGGAAATCTTTGCACGCCTTGGGCGAGTAGTTAATGTTAATATTAAGGGTTCAAATGTTCAGGGAGTTTTTTTTAGGAGTTTTCCACAAAATTTCGAAGTAGTATTGAAAAAGCCAATAGTCAAAAAAAGCACCTTAATATATACGTTCTGAACAAGAATCATATCGGTCTATAAATACGGCTTTTTAAAAAATCTCGACACCCGCGCAACCTAGAGGATTAGTTCATCTTTTCCATTGCATTGTCCTGAGCTAAATTTAAAGTTCCAGTCTCTACCTCATTGGTAAATTGGTTAAAAATTTGTTTCAAGATTTGATTACACACAGGTGAAACATATTCAAGTTTGGCATTTTTTTCCTGAGAGCTATAGTGGAGTCTTTAGAGCAGTGATCTTGAGTTCGCATTCAGGAGGATCCCCAGTTCATTCGGTTGATCATAGATAGATAGATAAAAGCACGGGTATGTCAGGTCTTCTGTATATCTAAATAGAGTCCCTAAGACAGTATGCCCAAGACACCATCGGCTTCTGTAAGGAATCCTAAAGGACTCCGTTGAAGTTAATGGTAGGCACCCCAATTGCGATTTTTTGCGAAAGCGTACAATTGCTGGCGTGTGCCGATGACCTCGGCATCTTCGGCTCTGCCTTCTCGGAATTAAAAAGAAAAGCTAAGCGGGTGGGTATGGTGATGAATACATAAAAAGTGTCACCCGTCATCAGGCAAACACTCAGAGCATAAGCGTATTGGCACCCACGTTGAAAGGGATAAGTTTGAAAAAGTAGACGACTTCGTTTGTCTCGAAGATTCTGAGCAAGATCTACGTGCTTTTACTTGCCGCTGGCACAGAAGAGAAATGACTGGTGTGCTTTGTTGAACTCGGCCAAAACGCGATTACAGCGCCCAACAAGAAGAAGACCACTGCCGCGCAGGATTGGCCTGTGAGTGATTTTATTGGAGCATCATTCTTTGAAGTTTTTGTTTGGCTCCTTTTAATTTTGTACCCACAAGTAATGGAAATAGGAAAAGTACACCGCGGTAATCCACTTCCACGGCAAGTGTGATTAAAACTGGAGTGTGTATAAGGAAGATTGCACCATCCTGGCCTATGCAGCCATCGGTATACGCTGTTCCACCTTGGAGTTGGGGTAATTTATGGAAAGGAGAGCTAGTCCAGAAAACAATACGAGAAATTGTATGTGACCAATTTAGTAATGTAACCAGAGACATTTTTATTGATTAAATGTACAATGCACAAATGTATTTTAATTATTTTCACACCATTAACTTACTTAAAAGCAGAAGAAAACAAGAACGCTTTGCATTTGCTTGGTTTCTCAGCTAATTGGCTATGAATAGTTTGTATATAAAATGCTTATGTATATTGTGGCTGCTGTATTGTAGTGGTTAGTAGTGCGCGCTACCACTCCGCAGAGCCTGGGTGCATGCCGTAGTCAAAGCAGCAGCGCAAGAAATGATAGAAAAAAAAGGTTTTATCTTAGCAGCGGTCGCCACTCGGCAGGCTTCTCATAAAAATACACCCGCCGTTCGGAGTCGGCGTAAAACTGTAGGTCTCTCCCCGTTGTGTGACAACATCAAGACGCACGCCACAAATCGGAAGAGAAGCTCGGCCAAACACTAACATATGTGTAAGCACATATGTTATTATTATATTACACGTAAATAAATCCACAATAATTCCGGTGAGATACTTATATATTAATGTCTTTATTTCACTATTGTATACTTCTAGGTGCATAGCCATATAACTTTATGGCGTGTTAAAATAAAAAGTTGTGGGAAATGAAAATACAACAGCAATCAACTAAGAAAACAAAAGAGTTGCACAATTTGCATTGAGCGTGTTGAGATATGATTTTCGAATTTAAATGCAAATTAATATGCAATTTCAAAAGCATACTAGCAATAAGTGCATGATGATATGTACACATACATATTTGTACATATGTACGTACGTGATGGGCAAAAATTCACATCTGAAAATGGAGATGATAGTGTAAGTGTGTGGTGTGCAAATGAGTGGTAAATAAAAATGTGTATTCTCAGTATGGAACTGTCAAAGGACCAAGAGCTGTCAACATACAAATTTGTGGGTGAGTAAATGAATATTTTGTACAACATTTTCATTAGAAAATATTTATGTACACTAGACTGTTTCGTTCCCCAGTTGTTTAAGTTTTTCGCAAATCAATCTTTGAAAAAAGTAAAAAAAACGCAGCATCAAAAATCTCATTATTACGATTCCGTTGAAAAGATTTTTAAATATTTTTATGCAGATTTTTTAAGCCTAATCTCTTTTGTTATCTGAAGGGACTTCCTTCAAAAAGTTCTTTAAGAAATTATTTTTATTCATAAGAAACTCCATTTTTGGAGGTATTTTCAAATCGGTCCAGCTCGCTTAAATCTTAATGGTTTTTCGAAATATTTTGGTGGACGTCTTAAAATATAATAAATTTTGTAATCCCGGCAGAAAAACCACAACTTTTTTTGGTGATGCAGTCTAATGTGCATACATATGTATATGTACAGTGGTGGCAGAAATAATAGAAACGCCTAATTTTTACCAGCTTCTTTTAACTTTTTACAAAAAAACCATAAAAACCAACCAATTTCCCTCAAAATTTTAAACTCTATTCAGAATTTTTAGAAAAAATTTAGGTATGCGGTTTTATAACCCATTAAATTTTAGCACGATAAAGCGCAAGTTTCACCGAAAAATACCGCTCATTTTCTATAATCTTTTTAAGCGACTTCGAAAAAGATGAGGAGGTTATCAATTCATCGGAATATTTTTATTTTGCGTATGCTACCGTATACCTTTGGACCACGTTCACCCATTACTATAATCATGTTTTTAAAGGAAAGGTGGAACCTTAGAGGTGCTCCCACACTAGCTTGGTTTAGATTCGATCATTGGATTATAGAGAAATTAAAGGTTTTCTTAAATTTGTATATGAGAATTGAAGTCGGTTTGGTTATTTGCTTAAAAATTACTTGTTTTTTTTTCTTGCAGAAGGTATTTTATACATATAAAATGTATGTAAAACTTGCTTGAAACAGACTGGAAAAGGCCAGCCGAGGCCACAGCTAAACATTCTTTAACTTAATTTTCTAAACGCTTTGGCGATGGCGAGATGATTTTTTTTTTACCGCGGCAGCGACATCATTAATTTGTATGAGATTGACATAAAAGAAGAGGAAGAACCTTATCGCTGTCGCTAGAAAATTAGAAATGCATATATCTAATCTAGTCACAACCATAGTCGCGGTGTAACTCTGTCGCCGCCAAAATAATTAACTTCAGAGACTAGGTGTTAAAATTTTTCATAGCTGTAGTGTGTAGCCCTTCGTTTTTAATGTATTTCAAGCATAGATTTTAAGACTCGTTTTCTAGTGATGCAGGCACCAAGATCGTTTTTATTCGCGTCAATTTTCCAGACGCGGTAAGGATTAACAACCACAACAACTAATGACCAGCATTCTAAGAAATCCTCAATAAAACTTGTTCATATATGTATTGTGTTTCAAGTGGCAGTTTAGTTAAAGTATGGCGCTCGTTAAATTTAATTGCATCACAATTTATGCCTTAACTGAAACTTTTTCAAGTAGTAAATAGTTTTTTTGTATGCCTGAAGACAATACCTTTTATTTATGGACTACCAGTACCTGAGCTTCTGTTTGTCATTTACACAGCAACCGCCGGATGCTGCTCTAACAAAAGACTACCTGCGCTATGCAGTATGAAAACTAAAAATATTACAAAATCCATTCAGTAGTGGGAAAAACCCAAGGTTTAACTGAGTTGATCAATTAATACAACTGTGGAAAAACCAAAAAAAAAATTTACTCTAACTACGGATAATTTAAAGCGGTGGGAAAATCCAAGTATTTAACGGCACTGGTCAATTAACTCAACTCAACTAGAAATTACTAAATCATTCATTTCGCGGTGGAAAACCCCAAAGATTCAGGCAATCCTTATTCAAATCTAAAATGCTACATCATCGTAGACAGTCACAATTTGTGCTGCTTTTTATTGCGCTGACAATCAAATCAACGGGCAGCCGGCCAGCGCCAGCGTCAAAAGAAAATATCGATGAGAATCTGGGCAGCATTTTTAAAGTGGGTCCAGGCTTTGCTGTTTTCAACACTACCAAAGAAATGCCAATAGACGATGAAATTATTTGCCCAGAACGACGTGCAGGAGCGCCATTTTGCACAGAGGTGGAAAATTATTTGGAAGTAACGCAGTTAGATAAATTCAGTACAGATGAATTTGAAAAATTCAAACCCTACTTCAAAGACGATTTTCTACGGCCAACAAATGTTACAAATCGCATGGATGTTGAACCAGCGGAGAGCTACTTTTGCAACAGTAAAACGCGAGTAGTTTATCCAAAGGTGGCTGAATCAAGTGAATCGCGCTGGTTGATGGTGGTACAACATCAAAAATACAGACAGGGTGTGCTGGTGGAGCAGTGTGAAAACGAGAATACGCCTTGTAAGTATGAAGAACTCTTACCATTTGGTATAACGACGAGATGCAGGCAACATTTTGTCTATAGAAGTTTGGTGGTGTTGGTCGATGGCGTAATGCAGGAGCGAATGGTGAAATTACCAAATGCTTGCAAGTGTGTGCTGAGGCATGTGCATTAGAGTTAAAATTTATGATTGTTAATTAGTTTTAAGAATTAGGTATTGCTTTTTTATGTGATAAAATTTAAGAAATTTTATGTTATAAATAAAATAAAATATTTTTATCTACACGCTGACATTTTTCTCTTCACATTTAGGCATGGGGGGAAACTTGAAAGGAGATCAGTGAGAGAGCGTTCTCGATCTGAAAAATAATTTTTTTTTCTTGCTATCGAATAAATTCCAGATGAAATTATTTCATTTAAATTTAGGATATGGAAAGTCGGAGCTCTATTTTTTTCACTTCTGGTGTGGATGGAGTGCTCAAAGTATCTACAGAGCTTTTTTTTATGTAAAGAATTCACAAACTGTTGTGAGGTTTTTAATGTCATAATTTTTCGAAATGTCGGTAACAATGTTTTTTTCGTTGCCAAGGACTTTAAGTTTATATTTGAGATTTTTATTTCTCATGTAAAAAAACAATACTACGAGCTTACTTTTAAGCAAAAAAAATATATATCAAAAACATTATCCAGCTTTCTGGATAGCGCTGTCTTAGCGCATTGCGCCAGACGAGGATCCATTATGGGCTTAACTGTGGTTTTATAGTTAGAGCCAGGAGATACCTTGGGCTCTCCCAAACCTCATCTAGGTATGCGCGATGTTACCCAATGCATAGGAAACATCGATGTTTCCAATTCGATGCATCGAATAAGGTCCGATGTATCGATTAATACGATATTATTCGATGCATCTAGGTATTTTATTTGATGCATCAAAAATGGGAACATCTATAAATATACCAGATGACAAGTTTGTCGAGTCCCATTCTGATACTTCTGACCACATAATGGACTATTTTGGTCTTTGGAGTGATCACCATAAGCTAGTTAACCGAAATTGTAAAACAATTGTCAATTTATTTGCAAAGTCTCGTAAGTCGGTTTACTGAAAATCCTCTAGAATCATGGACCGATTACAAAATGCATTTTCCAAAATTGTACAATATAGCGCACAAATACTTGACAATGGTAGCCAGTTCCGTGCCTTTTGGAAGGCTTCTTTCAAAGGCTTCGCAGCATCGGAGTAGACCACAGGCTAAACGAGTTGCCCAAATTTCATTTTTACAAAGCTAAAAACAAAAATATTGAGGTACTTAAAAACTAAAAATAAAATGTGTACACTGAACATTATTAAAAAGGTTGATTTCTATAATTTAATTTAGTTTTTTTCGAAATTACGGGGAACACGATGCATAGAACATCGATGTATTTTTTACTTGTGCATCCCTAATCCCATCTCTGATCTATCTAAAAGTACCTTTGCATGCAACTTGCAATACAGATATTCAAATTTGCACTTGCAAGTTCAGTTAGTTAGTGTTTCCTTTTGTCACGCCTTACAATTTTAAATTTCTTTCGAAAAAAATACAGGAAAATATATCAACAAGCTTTTGCGCTTTCTGCAGTAAATCGGACAATGTGAGGGTCACCAATCAGAAACAACTCTTGTCAGTGACTACTGCCACCGTAATTTTGAATTTTTAAAGATACATATGTATGTATGTACACTTATTATTCCAACTTAATACATGCTGATATATATTAGACTGCTTCGCATTAGATCGCGTCAATCCCCATAAGAAAAAATAAAATAAAATTTGTAATTACTATTTACTTTTAAAGCATAACTGGGGAGGTTTTTATCGTCTGAAAATTGTTCGCCTACTTAGGCCGTGTTTTAAAATTTGCCAAAAATTGAGTTTTTTCATAACATTTGTATTTTGTAAAACCCCTTCAACATTTTATTGACCTAAATTACCAAAATAGAGTTTCAAAAAAAGTCACGAAGGATACTGGATTATGGCTGCTTTTAGTACAGACTATAGATACAATTTATGATTATATTTTGACATCAAAAAGATGTAGTGAAAAACTGTTGTACATTTTTTTTTTTTTGAAGATACCATTGGTGTTCTCTTTAATTTAAGAATGTGATTTGCCTATGACTTACAAAACTTGACTCTCATCGTTTTTAGTGAAAAATATGGATTATCTATAGCTGGATTTTAGTAGCAGAAAATAAGCGCTGCTTTTTATTTTTTAGGCATTATTTGATAATAAAGTAAAAATTGGGATCTTTCGAGATTTCAAAATTTTATGGGAACCATTCAGAATTTAATTTCGGGGCTTGACGGTATTCCTCGTGGCTAACGTAGCCCTATTTCTTTGAAACCTTAGGTATTTTATGGGACTAGTTATTATTTTAAGGAATCTTCCGAAATTTTTCCGACCATTCGGCATTCTTTGTGCTTAAATTTTCGATTTTTTTTTCGGTTACTTCGTGTCGAACCATTCAAAGATTTTTCGGGATTCATAGTATTTTATTCTTCGCGATCGTTTGGTAATCTTTCCAGACTTTTCAATTTTTTTCGTTTTTTACTTTTCAGGATTTTTCGGACATTTTTGTGACTTGCTCAGGACTTTTTGAAATTCTTCCTTTTCTACTTTTATGGATGTTCCTAGGTGCGCTCGTAATTTTACGAAATTTTTTGCGATTTTTCTGGAATATTCGGTGTTCTTTGTACTTATATTTTCGGACTTTCGGGATTCTTCATGTCTTAGCTTTAGGTATGCTTTCGGGCTCTTTCGGTACCTTTAGGATTTTTTTATGAATTTTGCGAGACGGTTTATGTTAATAATTCGAGAAATGCAGGAATTTTTTTGTTGTACTTGGACACATTTATTTTGAACCGCTACTGTTTTGCCAATTGGGTTAGGTCATTTGCTTTTCGTGCATGCATGCATACATACATACATACATATGTACATAGTAAATATATAGAGACAGTGATTTCCTTGTTGATATGCAAGTTGCAATTCTGCTTATGCAAGCCATGTTGTTTGGCTCTCTGTGCTTTTCATTTCTGCAGTCCATGTTTACAACATTTCCCTAATAGTTGGTGCTTGAGTGCAATTTCAATACTTTTGCAGGAATGCGGGCGGGTAAATGTAAACTAAGTAACGTTTGGAGTTTTGCATGTGTACATTCATTTGTTTGCAAATTCACTTGCATGTCTGTTTATGCAATTCCATTCAAATGGATGTGCCTGACCAGTGGGAGGTGTGTAGAAAAATTTTGTAATCATTTATCAACGTCAGTGAGTGAGTTGAAGTATTAGGGATATTAAAAAGCACACTCGTGTGGTTGCTTCGAAGAAAACTTTGGTATGCAAACTTATGTAAATACATAAATACTTATGTCAATGATTGCATACACATGGAGATATGCATGTACGAGTACATGAATCACTTGAAAGCGTGTTTTGTACAGCGATAAGCGTATTGCAAGGCATCAGGGAGCAAACAACTTTCGTGCAATATTTAAGCTTCAATAAATTAACAATTTATGTCGTTAGACAGTAGTTGTGGATTATCAAACAAGCACCTTTCTATGTTAAGTCGCTGCTGTGGCAAAGAAAGTTGTTGTAGGTTTTAAAATTTATCTGTCCTTTAAAAACAAATTTTGTACTGAAAAAATGTGTTTGAAGAGCAGATAGATTTAAAAACCTAGTACATGAGAAAACAGTACTAAGAAAGTTTGAAAAAGCTATAACTATAACTATAAATTGAAAACCAAAATACATAAGTAGCGGACCAGAAAAATTTATAAAATTTGAAAATAAATAAATTCAAAATCAGATTTGAAAAATTATGCTTACCTTTTGCATATATCGTGGGATTATATGCAGCGAAATGACATGTTGGCATATTGATGTTATTGACTAAGCCCATTGACATGCGAGACACAGATGCACGCTGAAATAGATACGAAAACAAAATTACTTAACAGTGAACGTAGTTCAGTATGCATTCGAATTTTTGATTTCCTAATAAAAATCTTCATTGTTTCTTGAAAAATTCTGGGATGGCTTCGGCTTTCGGAAGGACTTCTCAATCTTGCAGTCCCGCTCAAACTTTCGACCTGGGTGCATTAATATGCCCAAGGCATCTCTTAGCCTTTTGACAACACGAATATGTGGAAGAAAGAGAAATCCATAACTAGGTCTAGTAGATGTTTTGTTTCAATGGACGCGACTACGCTGCCCACAATGTTTTTGTTTGGGATAACTTTCCTACTAAAATCTCGTATCTGAACAATCTGTTATATGTGAGGTACATCATAAAAAGGCACCCGTTTACTAAATTTCAGTCGTATACCTTGAAAACTGAGGCAATACATTTCATTCACACAGACAGACAGACATTCTAATCATTTTGGTATATCCCTTTTAACAATTTTCTGAGTGCTCAGAATTTATGAGTCTAAAATGAATCTTGCTCTCTTCATAAATATGATTCTGAGACCAATCAACCAGACTGACTCATTTCGGACACTTTTGATGTATTAAATACTCAGTTGAACAAAAGTAACACAGTTCACGTAGAGGTGAAATTTTATTAATAATCAGAATTATAAGGAATGTTTGTTTTTAAGACTAAGAAAGCGTCATATTTACGACTCCCATATGACTCCTAACTTGGACCCATATTGGCGTGCCTTTCTAAGAAGGGGAATATGCTCTTTTCTGACACTTTTTCTTCTGAAATGAGCCTGAATGTTCTTAGGAATTCTTTCGGGGGTGTATGTATCTCTTCTGCATCTGGTACTAACAAACATTGGACTAAAGCTAGAATACCATTTCATGTTTATGAAAGGTATATATATACTTTCTTTTTGGTTGCTGTTGTTTCCGACAGTGTTTTGTATACGATGTATTTTGGAACCGTCATCCCTTCCTTGTTCTCGAAAATGACACTGAAGATGGCCCGTCGCCGAAACCAAATTTGACAAGGGATGACGGAAAATACGTCATATATATAATTTACATTCAAAAAATACTCACCCCATGTGTTGGTATTGCGTCCATATCGACCAGCGGACAGGAAGACCGATGTTGTTGCTGAAATTTCGGTTGATACGGTTCCAGCATACGTATTTTACCCCAACGGTTAAAGAACAAAACGATGGCGCCCACCCAAAGCATCAATACGAGGCCAACAATGATGACCTCCTCTGGTCGCACGACGATTTTGGGACCTTTGAAATTCGATTAGAAAGAAAAGCAACGATCAGATAAATAAATATTGGGTGTTCAAACTGTCTTCTTATTAGATTATCTAGTTATGCGATTATAAGTTTTACACAGATTACAACAATAAAATTATGGTAGAGAATAAAAAATAATTCGCAACCAGGCACTCTTTTAACCAGAAAGATGTGAAAATATCACTATTTTTTCCGCAAATGCATTTACACCAATTAAATTTCAAGCAAGCAAGTGACTGTAATGAACACCAATTTCAATTAGAGCAAAAATCAATGAAAGCAAAATAACCAAGCTACTAGCGTAGCGTCTAAGTTGCGAATTTCTCTTTTAAAATTGACTTTGAAAATGACAAACGGAGACAAATGTAATGAAAATTACATTAAAGAAAAACAAACAACCCGTAATGGCTAGTCTGGCAGCGCGCGTTGAGGAAATACAGCAACAAGTAGTAACGAAGTCAATGAGTCGCGCTGTTGTAAAAATCACTGCAACGACTTTTAATTACTACTGTAATGTCAGGTGGATATATTGGTAATTTGTTTTAATTACTTGCAACCAAGTAACAGTTGCAGGATAATACGGGAAATGGTTAATGCCATTAAATTCGATATACATATGTGCATATGTGTATGTATGTATATACGTAAGCACACGTGGCAAAAGAGAAGATAAATACTTTTCGTAATATGAATATTTATATGTATACAAGCAGTTATGTATATATAACTTTGTATACACCTTTAAACATATGTACGTTGTGTAAACAGAAGAATATCCTTGAATTTCATGGGAGTCACATTTGCGGCACGAACTGGATGGACTACGCTTGTCAACGACAAAAACCGTTGATGTTCCCATCGCCGATCAAATTACCTATGTATGTACATTAGGGTGGTCCAGAAATGCTTGTGGGTGGGGAAAAAGTATAGTCGGATTTTTATGCTCTCACCGCCTAGGATTGTTCTATACCGCAAAAAATATAGCCCTATTTTTTATTTTAAAAATCATAAAATATTTAGATGACGCTCTAAGCGCTCAGAATTTTCTATGTATTTTATATGGGGAAAAAACAACTTTCCGGAAATAATATAGAATTCTTGAAAATCAATATTTTTATTAAAAACTGGTTAAATAAACAATTGGGTATTGTTATTGGTATTTTCTGGAAAGTTTTTCGATTGAAAAATATTGATTTCCAAGAAAACTATTGTTGAAAAGTTGTTTTTTTTTTCATATAAAGTACATGAAAAACTTTGAGCGCTTTGAGTGACCTCAAAATATTTTTTTATTCAAAAACAAAAAAAATGGGTAATGCCATTTTTTATTTTATAGGTCCGTCAAACCCCCAGAAAATGCAGTGAGGTTATAAATAAAAAAAAAATTTAGTATTAAAAATGGTTAAATAAACCATTATTTATTGTTTTTGGAAGTCTCCTGAAGACAAACAAAGTTCTTCGGTCGAAAAATATTTATTTTAAAGAATTTTGCACCATTTCCACGAAAAATGGATTCTTTCCCATATAAAATGCATGGAAAACTTTGCTCTAAATATATTTTGATTTCAAAATAAAAAAGGTATATTTTTCCATATAAAACAATCCTAGGGGGGAGAGGGGAGGGGAGAGCATTAAAATCCCAACTTTACTTATTTTGGACCACCCTAGTGTACATACATATGTGTCCAAGTATGTATGTACAGTATAGGTCACATCTATAGCACGCCATTTCAAAGTTACACTGGTTTCTACTTATGTTTATTTATTTAATTTTAAGACTTTTCAATTAAAATATAGTTCATTCTCTTACAAAACCCGTAAAACCCCAAGTTTTAGTCTGATAATGTGCAAGTTTTAAGTGGCTGAAAATTACCGCCGATTTCTTAGAATTTATTTTTTTGTCGCATTTGCTTCCATGTAACGAATAAACACAATCTATTTGTATACGAAAAAAAACGCAACATGTTCGGCAAAAAAAAAATCTAAAAAATCAACGGTAACTTTTAGCCACTTGAAACTTGCATATTATCACACTGAAATTGAATGGACTACACAACTGTATACTCGAAATAATTTCAACTCTTTTCAGAAAAAAAGCGAAAATGTGCTGCATTTGTTTGTAGTTTTCTATAAAGTTTTAAACCTGGGTTCATTTGGGCTTTGTTAGAGAATGAACTCTGTTTCAATTCAAAATTCTTAAAAATAAATAAATGAAAAAAGTGGCAAATAATATCATTTTGAAATGGTGTGCTATAGATATGACCGATACTGTATATTCGTTCATTCTTGTTAGCAATTTCCTCTTTCCCATTTAAACATATGTTAGCAAGTATATATTTAATATATGTATGTTTACGCACTTATCTACTTACATACATTCATATAGACATACATATGTACAAATCACGTGCGGCAACGGTTTGAGTAGAAATTGCGTACGCGCGTTGTAAAACTTGATCTTTACGCTCACCTTTGGCTGGGAAAAGGAATATCATTTCCGCTCTTTTTTCGTGTCCTGGGTTGTCAAACACATGTGTGTGCCACGTGGCATATATATACATATCCTTCGTATGTATAACACAATACATAGCTACCTTACTGGAAATTATTTCCATAATTTTCATGCACGAAATTTTTGGCCTTCTAGCAAGTGTCATGACTAATTTATTTTTAGTTTTGTGTATTTTTTGTTGCATATTTAGTGGCGCTGCATTGCTTAAGACACAGGAAAGGTAATAAATGCCTATGAGCTCTAAATTTCCACTATTTTATTGTACAGTTAATTTTTTTTTGTATTTCTATTACCATACGTCCATCAGGCTACTTTCTGGGTGCCTGACCGGTCATAACCAATTGAAATTCTACTTTCACCAAATAGGTGATGAAACTTCGGAGCACATTCTCTGTCACTGGCCGGCTTTGGCTAGACAAAGACTGATTTATTTTGAATCTTCAACGGTCAAATCCTTTGTTATAAGGAATACGACTACCAAGGCCCTTTTAAGATTCATTACAAAAGATATTTTAGATCGTGGTTTCTCTTGTTCTAGTACACCCAAAAAATTTACTAACTAACCAAAAGTTAACTGTGAAAATAGCACACTGCCATCTTTGTCTTATCAGAACTAGCCCGGACTTAAAACCATTTACTGGGTAGAATTTTTAGTTCATAATTCTGTCAACATCTGAAGCCCTTCTTGTGCTTTCCTTTCAGAAAGACGAGTATGCTCCCAATATCGCTCAATTGTCGCTCGCGCCGCAATTAGCTACAGGTGTTCTCTAGATACTACTTATATCAGGGTGGTCCCAAGTTTTTGTTTTCAGCACCCTCCAGAAGTGGAGATTTCGAAATTAAAAAACAAATCGGGTCTCCTTATTTTCTATATTCTTTAGTTATAGTGGTGACAGCGGGAAGATTTCTAAAAGTTGTGTATATTTGGACCACCCTAACGTATATTATATTTAGTTACAATGCTGAATTGGCATTCCTTTATATGTAGGGGTTCCAACTCCTCAAATATTATTTCACCGGCTTTAATACAATTTCGTATTTCTTTACTTTCTTTTTCAAGAGTATAACAGGCTTGAAAACGTAAACAAACATCATTTCTGTTTTAACTTATTTTCTTTTGTTCATTTATTTTTTGCATTGCCCATAATTTAAAGTCACCTTTGTTTGCATTAGTAGAGATATATGTATGTATATATGTATGTATGTATGTTTGTACACATCTATGCATGTACACAGCTCCGTTGGTTGGTGCTTTAATGCTATACATACCTACACGTGTATATATATAAAGTAAACAAAAGCTAAATCAATAACTTAAAGCAAGTTGTTCAAGTTATATTAAAAATATTTTTGTTCCAATATGCCGAAGGCGCACAACAAACGAATTTTATTTTGCCTCTTTCATTTTCCGCATAACTAAAACGTCTGCCGCATTGAACGCATTGAAAAACAGAAGCTAATTGCGAGTGTTTGAGCTTGCAAAACGTTTTAGGTTTATTTTTAATTTTTGCAATAACCCCAAAAAGTTCTGAAAAATCGTGGAAGGTAGCAAAAGGATTCATAAAAGTCCCAAAAGTTCCTAAAACCTCCCAAAAATCATAAGAAAATCTTGAAGTCTTGAAATATTACGAAAACCACGGACCAAATATGTTCTCTCCAATGGCAGTCCTCAATATCAAAGGTCATACTAAAATAAATCCCAGACTTTTATCGAAAATAACTATAATGCCTTCACTAAAAGTTCCCTTCGTCAGGTTAGCCATGAAAAAACTCCTAGTTTATAGCGAAAGTTTTTTGGGAGATTTATTTGCGAACTAAACACTACAATACCAAGATTTTACTTAGAGGTAACTACTTTATGATTTTTTACTTTACCTACAAGTCAAATGGAATGTACCAATTTAATTATTCCTGTTTATTTTAAGATTACAATTTTTGAAAACAAAGGAACTAAAAGTTTAAACTGCTCACTATAGTATCAATTATTCATTTCTATAGCATCTGAGTTCTGCACATCAACGTAAATCCTATCAATTATATATGATCTACGATTTCGTAACTTCATCAAAAAATTCTGCGAGTGACTTTGTGCAGTCGGCGAACGTTTAGTGATCATTTGCTTTGGTTGCTTTGGCGACGGAGTAACGTTCACTTTACTCTTCTCACTCTTCTTCTCAGTGTGCTGCTTGATTTCAGTCATGAGTTTCTCAATGATGACCGCTCGTTCAGGAGTGATCTTGTACAAAAAATGTGGTTTGCGACTATTGTGCCCTTCCTTCGATGGTGTTTCATTGTGTGCTGCTTTGACTGCTTCGCATAAATCGCTCTCCATAGGCTTACTGTTGTTGGTGTCAACACTCTCACTATTACTATTGCTTAGCATAGATCCATAGCAACTTTCAATTGTTTGGTCATGGACAGCTGATGGCGCGGGTACTTGTGAGTCCATAATCTTCTTTGATGGCGGTCGTTCTCGTATAGATATGCGACGTTGTTGCAAGCAAGATTTTTCCTTAATGTTATAACACAGAGTTTCCACTTTACGGCTCTCACCATTCATGGAGCGCGTGTGATTTGGAATTCGGGTTTGTTGAGTGTTTTGTTTTGTAGCTGATACTTGCTGCGGAAGTAAACTTTCTACTTTTTTATGAGAAACGCTACGGAGCTTGCGTGTTTCGCAATCTTTAAAGGCCTCTATCCAGGGCGCATAAACCGGAACGTATTTTGGATGTTTTCTTAACGCGGGTAGTTCTGTTCTACTAGTCGCGATTCGAGCAGCGACAGGTGCACCAGCTGGTGATGCAGAAACTGGTTTAGCAAGAGGTGTAGAGCGTTCCAAGGTATCTTCATTTTTGATGGTGTAACGCCCAAATATTGGCGTTTGTATGCACGAGTCTCGTTTGATAGTTTTTTTCTTAGACTGTAGTGCGCCCATGGCTACGGAGTTTAATAATTCAAGATAAAATGTGTTTGTGTCGAATAACTACTGGAGATTGTGGCAATCTTCGAAGCCGGTGATCTTTTTATACAACCAAAATTAATTTGTTAGCGACTTTTGACTCGTTACGAACGAACAACAGGTACTAATATTTAATTAACTCACAGGTACTAGTTAGAACTCCCCAAACCGGTACAAAAATGTTATACCTCACACTATTCATTATTAGTTTCCTCAAATTAATCAAAGGCTACCTGTTAATGATAAATGTAGTGCAGCTGGTACACAAGAAAGCGCTCGTATATTCTGTTAGTTATTCCCAAATTAAAAATATTCGAAACACAGTAAATTTTTCGAGCAGTGTATGTACCTGAACTAGATTAGTTAAAAAAGTTCGTTCAAATTTTTTATCGCACTTTTTTAAATATGTATTAACGAGAAGCTCTAAAATTCGTTTTATAATAATTAATATCACAAAATTTTTTATACATAGTTAATATCGACTTTTTTTTGATATTTGTATCAAATGGTGAATAAACTTCTAGTTGCCCTTTATGCATATATTGGCATGCTTCGCGAAATATGTTTTTCGTCATAAAATTGTTAGTTGGAATGCTTTCTGCCAGCAAATAAATAACCAGCCTTGTTGATAAAGGAATGAAACTTTAAGACATCTCCATAAAATTACAAAAGAAAAGCTGTAAAAAAATTCGCAACATGGACAGTTTTCATATCTTTATTTTGACCAAGATATAAATGGGAAAAAAGGTTTAGATGGAATTTTCCGAAAAATATTTTTCGCCCACATTTTAATCCCTTTTTAGAGTAGTTTTATGAATTCTTTCACTAAGCCAACAATCAAAACACTTCTTTAAGTTGAGCCTAAAGCTCCGATTTTGATCTCGCCCTCAGTTATAAGATGTTCACCCAAGTTTTTTTGCCTTTGTTCTTCTATGCAATGCACTGTTCCGATATGTGCTGTGCAGTTTCAGTTTCCTGTGAGAATTCCCATAATGATCCTTAAATTGTTCACGGATAAACTAATGCATTTTATGTTCCACATTCCTGTTAGCGGCTTGGAGAGCTCAAGACTCTAGACCTTCAAGCACACATTCATCACTTTTCCATTAATAATATTTACAACAATGTATACCTCTACTATGCATCTATGTATGCACATATGTAGCTATAATCTATCGTCATCACATATCCTAATTTACTTCTTGTTAACTTACCACTCCCCGCCGCGGTGGAATTCAATGCTGTTTCGTTGGTCACATCTTCGTGGCTGCTGACATAATCTGAGTTCGTTGCTGAGGCAGTTCCAGTCTCTTCGATTTCCACAATAAAATTTGGTCCAGTCCAACCAGAGCCCCATTCTAAAAGGAGATCGAGATGAAAAATATTTAGCGCCGTTTTCTTAAGTATAGCCTTTAGTTTAAAGCTCACTTCAAGCTTAAAGATTGCTTTAAAATAAATAGCAAAGTAAAATAAAGTAAAGCATTTCTAATATCGTTTTTTTTAGGTATGTATGTTACTTGGTTGTAAACCAATTTAAAACCGATAATAAAATGTTTTACTTTAGACAAATCCATAAATTTTAATACTACCTTTAAATATAAAGTGAGCTTCAAAGTTAAAGGTTACATAAGAATTTACATAAATTAAAAATTCATAGAAATTGTCAATGAAAGAATACACTTTTGCCAGTTATAAAAGCCCAATGCACAAAGTTTTCGCTTAACTTAGGAGCAAGACATCCGCACTGAGACTGGTGTTCTTACCGAATATTATCTAATTGGAACTATTACGAAGATGAGAGGAGTAAACTATATCGAACACCTTTTCTTACATTTTCCGGCAATAGAAAAGGGAGAGCAACAATTTTTGGCAGTTACTTCTTTGATGATCTGGATTAGGCCAAAAAATAAACATTAGAAGGAAAACAGGAGATTCTGAGTACCAAGTGATTTTTAGCGAAACGGGCATTACTGTAAACCCTGTGCTACAATATGGATGCCTCTATACAAAAAGTCTTTGCGCATTTTCATTGGACCACTCATTATTTCGTATTTATTCATCGATTCTCTTCATCAGTAACTTGATTCTTTTTTTTTAACAGAACAGGCTATAGTACAAATGCAAAAATTTGGCACAGAACCTGTTATTTTTTAAATTTTTCTTCTGTTAAATTTGATTTTTTTCCATTTTTTAATAAAAATAGAAAAAGCTGGAATGATTAATTAATTTGTCAGAAACTATAAGCCCTATCGGAAAGTGATGTATATAGGGTTTACGGAAAATTTCATTATCTTTCATTTGCCGTATTTTGTATTAAGATTTTTAAATTGGTTCGTAAGATGTACGTGAATAAAAGGAACCAATTTTTGCTTTTAGCTGAATAACGGTAAATTGCAAATATATCGAAAACGTATCCATAGAAAAAAATTAACCCGAATTTCGGAATCACCGAGCAATTCTACATAGAAAGTGGATAGTTGCGTCTGGAGAACAAAAACAAAATTAAAATTTGTGATCCAGTAAAGCATATGACTCCGAAATTTTCTAGAAGTTACAACTCTTCTCCTTCGTTTGCGGATTAGCCCAGGCTAAAAGGAATGAACTTGAGAGATTATACTCATTGTTTGAACAAAATAAAAATTAAAGCAGATATCCACGATTTGTACATTTGTACAGAGTTGTATATTTTGGCAGTCTAGAGTGTTGTTGTCTAGTAAGTTTTATCAATAATGAGTTCAGCTCAATGAAAAAATTTCCAAACAACCCTACTCTGTAACTGTCAAAATGTAAAACTCTATACAAATGGACAAATCTTGTGTTACCTACTTAACGCTCAAACCTTAGCTTGTTTACCTTCTGAAACTCCTGGCGTTGGTTCTGGTTGCTCTAATAACTTTTCCAGTTTGGCTGCTGAAATGAAAGAATGGTAAAATAATTAGTTAAAATGGGCTCAAGCTTGCAGTTCACAATTCATTTGTCTTTCATGTGGAATTTTATTTAAATGTATATATATTTCATTAAATAACATTTGTATGCACATGCAATTTATAAACTCGTACATATAACACCTGTTTCAAAATTGGCAATGCGCCAAAGCAAACTTGGCTGGTTGTAAATTACCCATCGCATAGGAAATATGAAGTGACTGCACTGTATTTTGTTTTTGGCTACAAACTTGTTGAATGCTAAACATTAAATATTCTATGTTTTCCGAAGTAGCACATGCAAAAGCACAACTAGCTCGGCAAATAACAGCTGATTAAAAAAAAATATTGGTTTTTAAATAAAAATGCAGTCGTTAAGAAAGTTCTACAATTTTAAATGAAAACAAATATTTGCAAAAAATAAAGCCGGTCCCAGTGCATTGCTATATCAAACAAATAAGTTAAGCTTTAACAATGTTGACCTATCAATGTCACTTTTATTAACCCCTGCTGTAAGCTGTTTCTCCTTTCATGCTTGAATTTTGCCAAAAATCACTACTTTTGCTTTAAACTTAATCTTGTCCATTATTATACCATTACTACATACATACATAGCTGTAGATTATAACTTTTATAGGACAACAAAACTATGCCAAAAACTTTTGCTGCAGGTTTATTTGCTGTAGACACTGAGTTGTAAATTTGTTTGTTTGAGCTTTACTTTGGCAACACTATTTTGCATATTTTCACCATCATCTGTTCAATTCCGCAAAGTAAGCAAGTTGTCTGAAAATACCAACAGACAGGTGTTTGTGGCCATAAAACTTTATGGTTAGACAGTAAATTTGTGGTCGAAGCGAATATTTGTGAAATCGCACAAAACTGCTAAAGGAAGAGTGAAGTAATTTTGCTTGTTAACCTTTAATTTAACTTCTGTGAACTTGATTTTCATTGAAGTCTTTCGAGCGAGTGTATAAGACATAAAATTGATTTAAGCGGACAGAAGATCTACGGATCATGGCCGGAGAGGACGGTTTCAACCTATTTCGGGTATATGGAATCGAACGACTACAATATATATATATATTTTTTTTTTAATATTGCCTACAAGTGAATTTTGCAGGTATTATACCCTCTTTTATGGTTACTAAATTTTATCTGGTTGGCTTTTTCGCTGAAATTTCTTTGCAAAGTTCCGCAAACTATTTCAGGCCTTCACTTTTGTGAATATATCAAACTTTAATAAATAAGTCTTGGACACTTTTAGGTTCAAAATCCGAAAGTATTAGTATATTAATAATAGGCACAAAAAAACAGAAATGTTGTGAACCAGAGGGTAGACCCCACTGAAAACGAATATGATCAAAAAAATAATTTCAAGTGACCATCTTCCCGCCAGCGCCCCTTTCAACCACCCCTGTGAATTTAATTTTACATGAAAAGTTTAGATGGCTGCCACTCGCCACTTAAATCGAAAATGGCTACGAAAAATTACTTAAACCGCTCCCTCACTCTCTAGAACCCCCTTAATACACCCTGAGACGGAGAGGTTGAATTTTAAATTTTCATAAAACTGTAAAATGTGTGTGTATTTCTATATTTTTTTGGAGCGCGTTAAACCGAATATGACCAGTCAAACCCCTCGGGTTTGCCCCCTAATGAGCCCAAACGTCCAACTATCCATAGTCAGCTTCCCGTTAATTAAAAAACTAAAAAATTAGGAACTAACTAGGAGCGCCAGTTACTGTCGAAATTCAACCGCTTTTCTAGTTTTTTTCAAGACCATTAGAGAGATTTTCTAACTTAGCATGTCTCCTGCTCTGGAACTGAAATATGGCTACAATTTTTTACATCCGTGAATGTCTTTGGAGGACTTTGGCAGGACTTGAAGTTGACCCAATGCATTCCAGTTTGTCGATAAATGCCGATAATTTGATACATATCGATAATTCAATGAATTTTAAAAACACAAAAATCCGATAACTCAACAATATTCGATAGCTTGACTAATTTCTATAAATTTCGATAACTCAAAAATGTTTATACCTCGATATAAATCGACCACTCGATAAACTTTGGATAACTCTATAAATTTCGAAAGCTCTGTTAATTTTGATAGTTCGATATTTTCCGAAAGCTATCGACAAACACCATGAAATTCGATAGTGTCGAGTGATAACTCTATAGACTTATACAACACTAAAATTTCGATAAAATCAATCAATAAGTATCAATAACTCGATAAGTTGAAGAAACTCGATACATTAAGATAACTCGATTAATTTCGTTAACTCGCTAAATTATCATAGTTCAATAAATATCGATAACATGATAAATTTCATTAACTTGACAAATTTCGATAATCCGATAAATTTTTAGAGTTCGATAGCTATCCGCAAATTTCGACAACTAATTTTCTGTGCCTATGAATTTCGACAACTCAATAAACATTGAGCCCGTAAGAGAGTATGAATATTATGCATTCACTACTCCGAATATTTTTCCTTAACCCACTGTTTGCGAATGAGTAAAGTAAAAATGCTGTAGATCATTGTGGCATTTAGATAAATATGTAATTAAATGCCGAAGAATGTTCGTGACTTGAAAAAATGACGTCGCCGTAATAAAATTCACCAAAATTTTGGGTAACGCAAGAAAGGCCACAACAAGGACATACGCATTGTCTAAAAATACAAATAATTTTAATAAGCATTATTTTAAGAAGTAACTGCTTTTTCTACGTACCCAACTATTCACATACGTACAACTGTCTACCCAATGGTGGCAACAAAAACAAAGCCTATACACCAAAAATACTCACCAACAATTATTTGCGACAGCAATGCGTACAATTAGGCGTAAAAAACAACAAGAAACAATGCCAACAATGCAGCTATAGGACAACAATTTAATGACAATAGCGCGTCGAGTGGAATGCTCTTGAGGCGGACAGAGGTCATTGTCGACAAGTGCAACGACACAAAGCGTACTATAATAGTGACAAGGACTTGCCATCGAGCGAAGGATGCATGAAGCAGCAGCTAAGAATGTGAAGTGCACTCAACTCAGTAACGCTGATTTCAACAGGCATACATATGTGTTTGCATTCATGCGGATAACTGTCTGCAGTCACTTAAGTATGTTTCCAGTGTTTTTTTTTTTGCTTTTTGTTTGTGCGTGTAATTTACCTGTTGCCAGCCGCCAACTGACTGACTAAGCAGAGTGGTCGAAGGAGTCAGGGTGCCATGAACTGCCAGTCAGCTTGTCGCCACGAGTAGGTACCATCAAAAGGTGCAAGGGCAAATGGGTATGCTTTAAATATGTATGTACATAAGCATTAACCGATGTGTATGCATACTTATACATATGCATATGCCAAGGCGTCAGAAGTGTTGCCTCCACTAGCATGCAACAGTAGCGCGCCAGTAAACGTAAAATTTTCGCTGGTAGTGTAGTCCCTGCCACTGGCCAGTAGTCGCATGAAATCACTTATGTGCATACATGAAAATATATTTATATTACTCACCTTATGCTTACATACATATGTATGTGCATATCTATTGTATGCATTTTGAAAACTCATTCTTCAATTCCAAAGTAAATATTATGTCTGCGTGTCATTAATACTACTTCCTGTGCGCCAGTTTGTCGAGGCGCCTCTAGTGCATGGCGCCTTAGCGACGTCGTAATGCTATTTCAGGTGTTGACGATCGACGCCTGCCAGGACGCCTACACCGAACATCATCTCAACTACATAATTTGCACATGATTTTACTATTCAGCTCTTGGTGATCTAAATCCTTAGACGACGTCCACGTTCTATGATTTCATTTCAACTGAAATACTTGCTTACTTTTCATAGTTATCAAGGGGGCATTTGTGGCGAATGAAGTTTTTCATTTGAGAGTTGGAACGTACATACTACATATATATGTATGTATTTGGTAAAACTTCTGTAAGTATTGATCTCCTATTGCTTTGTTTGGTCACTGAGTGTGCGTTGGCTTTCTAGATAAAAACATTTTTTTTTCTTTATACTAAACACAAGTTTTCCAATTTTGTAGCTGTACATCAAACTTCACCTCAGAAATTAATAGAGAAATTTTTCAAATGGGCAAGGTATGAGACTTGTTAAATTTTAAACGATTGTTTACGGGTCGCTATCTGGGTTAAAAAAAAATATCTAATTTTTTGTACCGCAAAAATTTTAAAAAATTTTGACTTGACCAGCTATAACTCAGCGAGTTAATGAATTTGCTTATATGAATAAATTCCAATATGCTGAGTTATAGATGGTGAAAGTAAATTGTTTTAAAATGTTTACAATTAAAAAAAATGAAATTTTTTTCTACCTTGATAGGGACCCCTATTTTTTTTAATATGAAATTTTCGTTAATGTCTTTAATTTGTGCATAGAACAAAATAAATGGGCGCTTCACATAAAATGTATATACTGATATTTGAAAGACCACCCTATTGTAAAAACATAGGTGCGCGCGCCCGAAAAAGATCCTTTAACTCTTAAAAGATCACTAAGTCAAAGGCTTGCTTAAGAGCTTTTGGGCCCTTCCGCTTAGGAATGGTGCACTATTACCCAAACGAGCTGCGTTATGTTCCTACTCAAGAAGGTCATCACACCTAGCCAATTTGTCATCCATAAAGCTTCCTGTAACCTCGCTTCATGGAATTATTTCCACAAGTTTGAATAAACTGCTAACAAACCTAACAATACTTAGGGGTAAAAACGCAAAAGTCTCTAAATTTTTAGTAAGCGAGATTCCAAGGCCTATGTCGAATTCGTAAAATTTAGTTACCGAGAGATAACAAACAATTCATAACCTCCCTTAAACTTATCAGAAAAATGTCGAGAAAAGACGCAAAAGCCAGAGAAATGCATACAACAACTAAAGAAGAATATGGTGTATTTTGGAAATAATTCCTGTGATCGAAGCAGGAAAAACGACACTGAAGACGGCACAACGTCGAAACGTATTTCTTTTCAGCCCAAACATGAACCACCAGCTTCTCACTTCGTCAGAAGAATCAACATCCAAAATGAAGACTAACTAGAGGTGTTCGTGGGAACTTACCGTAAGGCCCTGATTGCAGGCATCTTCTCTTATTCAAAGACACTGCAGTAATCTGAAAATCTAAAAAAAAACGATGAAAATTTCTAGACAAAAATAGCTTCCTGATCTCCAGCCATACAAGTTTGGCTTGTCTGTGAACAATCTCATAAAAGACTGGTTTTCACTATGTCATATTTTAACGTAAAAATTTGGCGACATATTTTGATACATCTTTATCTCCTTTATCCATACCTTTACCGATGGTACTATGGGCCAAAAAGCGGCAGATATCCGATTCAGAAGCGCATGTACCCGACTAAAGACCTATCCTCATCCAAACCAATCGCTAAACCGCTTTTTAAACCCATTTGGAAATGTGTTTTCACTTATTTGACGAAAAATGCCACCGAATTTAACATAGTGAAAACGAGCCTTAAGCCGAAATCTATAGTTTACCATCTTCGTTTCCTTTCCTTGTTTAATTTCTTCGTTTAGCTTTTTTTCAAGACGAATAACCTTGAATACCTTAAAATATGCAACAAATATTTAAATATATTATTTTCTCATCAACATATAAGTAAGAACGGCTGTCTTCATCTAAATTTATTTCAAATCTCTTTAAAATTATTAAATTCATTATTAGCCTTGCACAGCAGACTCTATGGTACTTGCGTTAAAAAGAACAAATTACTCTTTATCAATCTCACATTACACATACAAGCTTCTGAACTTTTGTTTACCCGTATGTGTAGTTTTTACTCGTTAGCTTAACAAAACTCACTTTGGCGGCTATAGCGCAAATGAAAAATTAGATAGGTTTAGAGTTTCCAACCACGTGTGGCAAAGTTTTGAGATGAATTAAATTTCCTGCTCTAAAGGCAATTCGACTTACATATGTTTGGCAATTAAAATCGTTCCATTAAAATGGTATATACATTAGGATGCCTCAGAATATGAGGGATTTTTGTTGTGACCTCTAAATTTTTTCTTTCTGGAATAATATCGTATACATATATGTATGTACATGAAAAGTTTTTTTCGATAGTTTTTAACTTTTTGTTAAGAAGTTGTACATGATAAATATTTGTTCGATAATAGATCTTAAACCTTTGAAAAAAATCAAAGATTTCAGTTGAACGCGATGATTACCAATTTTATCCTCTTGATCATTGTGTGATATGTGGGCATTTTGACTTCCCTTGTCACTTTTGTATCGTTCCTTCCTTTGAAGAGCTCAGTAGCGCCGCGTCTCTACTTGGCCTTTTTTGTGGGGCCATATTTCAACCATAATTGGCAAACGAGCAGCGGAAAAATGGTTTTGTATGCATGGAAAGAGAACCGCAGTAACCGGTAAAGGCTCTGAACTAAGAGAAAACCAAAAAATAACTGGTAAATAGATCTAACCTAAAAACTCCGTTGGCAATTGGGCTTTATGAAGGACGCATCAGTCAAAAGCGGCGGCAGCAAAGTGTGTGACTTTCCTGGGCACAGAAGCAGCGTTCAACAACGTCCCCCTAGAGGCGATAAAACACTTACTCAGCAGTCGAGAGTTCGAGCACTTCGTGTCGTAGTAGATTTCAAACATATTTCGTACGAGGATTGTGAAGAGCGAAGTCTCGAAATATACAAAGCGGTGGACTCTGTAATACTCTATACCGTCGCCTATGCTTAGGTTTTGCTTATTTGCAACATTTTTCTAAGGCACAATAGTGATGGGAGTCCAAGTGATTATAGCATTAGGGTTGTGCATAAAGGTGATAAGCGAAATGCTGCAAAGGCAACCAGGAAGTTGAGTTCTTTGGAAAAAGTTGCGAGCTCAACGCAAATCCTTCGAAGACAGCACTACTTTTACTCACCACAAATGAAAAAATATTCCTAGTTTCAACCTACCTTACTCAAGTGTGCATGCTGGGTATTTCCTCTGCAGCTCTTTCTACACGATCCTACGAAAAATATTTGGGACTCATACTTACAGCGAAACTAAACTGGAATATGTCCGCGGATCATGTTCCACGAAAGCCTAGAATTTCATCTGGCACATGCCACTGATAGATAGAATCTTTGTTATGGAGAGTGCCCTGTTGTAGGGGAAACATAAAATGTGGAAGTAACGGTAGAACGGACTTGGACGTATCCTGTACTACTTCAACGATCCATAAATGATTTAAATACTATCATTTGTGCATAACCGTTTCCAGAACTCGAAAGAGATTAATTTTTAATTTCAATAATTTAATACTTTAAATTTGCCAATTTCCTCAGCACCAAAACCATTGAAAAGAAATGAATAACATGTAATAGTGTAACAACTAAGACATTTTCCCCTCGCTGTAACTCATACTACTAGATACATATTTTATGCGACAAGCAAGTTAATTTGAACTTGAAGTCTTCTCAACTATGGCAATGTGGTTTGTTTCACATGAAATGCATAACCAGCAAGAAAGTTATCAAAGTTTCTTCGGACTTTTTATTTGCGCTGTTTTTCATTTGACAATTTCCAAGTAGTTTAGAATCTGCTTATATGTTACGTTTGTAAAAGGATATTATTGTTGCTTGTATGTATGCGTTTTCAACAACAACATCATTAACAATGACAATGTAAAATAGCCTCAAAAATGTCAGAAGGCATCGCAGCAACATTTCAATTTTGGCGAGACAACAGACAACTCGCTGAACGAATAATAGCAAAAACTTGGTGGAGTTACAAGCGAATTTTGGCGAATTTTGCGGTGGCAGACAACAATTTTCAAGGGACATTTCTTCGTATACTTTTGTAGAAGGGGCGAAGCAGAAAGTTCAAACATATAGATAAGGAAAGGAGGAGCAAGTTCTTGACTATTTGAGCCAACAAAGTTTTTTTTTTTTTTACTTTTGTTTAGACTGGGTTGTTGCGGCAAGAATTTAAACGATGTCAATTTATTGTGAACAGTTTAAAATTTGTCCAAAAAGTTTGGAACATTTTCGTTGAATAAAACTGACAAAATGCAGGCATAAAGTGCACAATATTTGTGACTTCTTCATATTAGCCTTACACAAACATCAAACATCAAATCGCCAGGAACTAAGTTTTACTTTTAGTTTATACTAGCAATTACCCGGCGTGCTTCGCTGCGCCTTAAATGTAT
>NW_023458556.1:29603462-29644894 GCF_013731165.1 Rhagoletis pomonella
TTTTTTTTTTGCTTTTTACTACCGCGCATACATACATAAATATTACGGTCGCACTGGGAGGTGGAACTTTCGCTTTTGTTTTCTTCATTTTTTGGCTGTCAAAGTGTGACATAAAACGCGAAATTAATGAGCATACTTTCGCTGGCGGGTATTTACATTGTAATTGCCAACAGCGCCAAATTTTTATGTCATACCCAATCATCTTTTTTTTTTAACGTCACATAACGAGTTTGTGACAAGAAAATAAGTGCAGCGAGAATCTTCACATTTTTAATGACTGACGAGTAAAGTCATAAAATAACGCTTACAATGTGATTCTGTTGTGGAGTGGCTTTAAAAGGCAATTAAATTGAGGACGAGACTTTAATATGAACATATTCATACATACATTTGTATGTATGTGATTGTGGCTAGATTTTTAATGAGCTAAAAATTTTGGATACATTCAATATAAGAGTATACAAGTTTTACATTCGAAATTACTGAATATAAATATGTTAAATGGTTTCTTTTCAGCTTTTCGTATTGTTATTGGTGTGAGGCTAACCACCTACTTAGATGCCCAGGTCCCGAGATGTCTGTATGTATATTATGGATATTAAAAAAACCTTAATATGGGGGGTCTTTATTAGTGCAATAGAAGCGAAATCAACAATTTTTAGAATTTTTGTCTATCTGTCTGTTTGTAAGCGCATCACTCGCATGAAATCGAATGCGGTTTCCACCGATGTATTACTTGAGGTCTAACTTAAAATACATATATAACAAAATAGAGAGCTGCCACCTGTTTGAAAATTGCAGTTTAGGTAAATTAAATATTGCGATTTGGCCGCCAAAGAAAAGGGGTTTGAAAAATTTGTGTGGAAGGTTGCCACCTATTTGAAAATCTTAAGTTAAGTAAATTAATAAGATAAATTAAATATTGCAATAGGGGTATAAAGCTAAAGAGCTTTATTGAGGGTTGTTGCCATCCGTTTGAAAAATTTGATTCGTTTAAATAGATAAAATAAATTAAATATTACACTGGTGGTGTTAAACTAAAGAGGTTTAAGAAAGTGTACTGTCGAACATATTTTTGAAAGGGGCTGCGAATTATGTATTTGAAAATTTTAATCAAGCTAAATTGATAAGATAAGGTAGGTATTGAGTTAGTACATCTTTGAAGAAAGTGCGAAAAATTTCAAATTCTCCTGATATGTATGTATGTTGAACGTTATTCGGAACGTTTTTATTTTATCGTGGCATTTTACTTTGATGCTTTGAAGTAAGTAGATCGCGGAGGGCAAGTAAAATGTTTTGAGTGGTATATTTTTATGTTTTAAATATATAAATTGAGATTTGGCAAACAAAATGCGAAAAATATAAGTACATAATCTCAGGGTGAGAAATCCAATCTGGCAACCCTAATTGGTGTTCATATTTCCATTAATTTTTATGTTCATTTTCATATCAATATTCATATATATATACCCATATCCATATCCACATCAATATCCATATGCATATACATATTTATGTGTTGCCAAGCCGATGAACAACAAAAATCTCTGCACCACCTACTTACACATTTTCAACCAACTGCATACCAATGCATAAAATATGCGTTGCAAATGATTGCTTGAAGAAATGTGCTGTGAAAATAAGCTGACTAACTGACAGACAAGCTTGTTGACTGACTATCATCACATCAGCAAGTAGTAAACATTTGCAAAGTAATGCGAAAATGCCTAACAAATTAAATGCCGAGAGCAAATTTTGTGTTGAGTTTATGAGCATTCCAGGCCACGATGGATTTGCATGAGTGCAGCCCTATACAAATTTATACACGTGTACATTAGAGTGGTCCAAAAAATAATTTTCCGTGTTAGGGTTGGGTGAACCTTCCAAAACTTTTTCTCTTGCTAAAAGAGGTGCTGGCACCAAACTTTACTAAGTATAAATTAAGAGGATGATCATGAAATGTTTAAGAATGTACCTACCCAAAACAAAATTCGAAAAAAACTAAATTTTTAAATTAAAGAAACTTAATAAAAATTTTTGGCTAATTTTTTTTTTAATACAATACCTCTAACTGATACTAGAAAATCCTGAAATTTATTGCAAACTCTAAATTAAAAATAAATAAAATTGTTTAACATAATTTTATTTGCAATTTGCGAAACCAAAATCAAATTTTAAAAGTTATATCTCAAAAAACACCTAATTGAAATTTTCTGTATAACAAAAAAAAAATTACCAAAAAATATTTATGAGTTTTCGCTTTTACGACTTGTTTGAATTTCAAAAGTAGACAAATTTTTTTCCTGATTTTTTTTTAATTGTTTCTTTATCGTCCTAAATATCACCTTTAAAACAAGGCCAGCAACATTTTTGTTACTATATGTAATAGTTTTTGAGATGGCTTTTTGCACTTTTTTCTTATGGAAGAAAACCGCAAAACCATTTAAAAAAAATAAATTTTTTAATTAACGCCAGTTTTGCAATCGTTTAAAACTTGCACTAAAATTTAATGGGCTACAAAACTGCATACTCCAAAAAATTCTAAAAAAAATTAAAAAATTTTTAAACTTCGGTGTAGAAAAATTATCATAACTCAAATTATTGTAAAGTGCACCCCGTAATACTATGCTTAAATATTGCGCACCATTGTGATTTTTTTCATTTTTTTTTTAGATGGCACATTTTCAAAAACTATTTTTTTTTATCAAAAAATTTGTAAGTGAAAAATTTTTAAAGAAACGAAAACTGAAAAAATATTTCTTTTTATAGAAAATTTTGATGTATGTGTGATTTTTTTCAAATTTTTCCTCGCCCCGTTCCCGAGATATTTGGAGAAGTATTAAATCGATTTGTTTTTGTTTTTGTGCTGTAAAGTTTTTAAAAATGTATTAATCAAGCTCAAATTTCATATTTATTTATTATTTATGTTTATCCATCAACCCTAAAAATTTTAAACAAATCAAACACATGAAGCGTGAACCCCGTCCGTCCGTTTTGGTATGGAACGCCCCATATGCAAGATTGTAAAAGTGAATACACGTAAGTAAAATATGTACGGCATGCATGTGTGGCCGTGTTAACAAAATGAGCAACAGCAATCAGTATCAGTAGAACTAAGAAATGAGAATTCCCCACATGAGCACTGATTGCCAAGGCAGAAAGTTGGCGCACAACAACTGCAGTTATAACACAGCAACTCAGCTGTTGAAAAAGTGGAAAGTTAAAACTTTTCAATTCGTTGAGCAGCTGTTAAAAGTATTTTTCTATATAATTTCCACTTAGTAAGCGTTTTCTTAAAGTACGCTCAATGCAAGCAAATATTTTACAGTATTCAGCACTTAAAATATGTATCTAAGTACGTAAGTATTTATCATACGCAACGTAAAAATGAATTTGTTTCCAATTACTCAGGCAAAGAAACACACAAGCATACAAAGTTTTACTTTCAACAACTACGACATTGCGCTTATGAATTGCGTTAACTTTTCACCATTTGATGAGCGCTTGTCTGCGCCACTTACATATTCCTTTACTTTGTGCGCGCTGCCAAGCTCATCAGCTTGAAGTCTGCGCTTATTCAACAGTTATGTAAGCGAAATGAGGCAGACGCACGCTGCTGCAATGTTGCAATTCATATACACGCATATTTCGTTGTGTATGTACAAGTATTCGAGCGCGCTTCGTTTTATACCTACACCCGCCACTTGCCCTCCTCCCCGTTGTAATTAATTATGCAGTGAAAGTTTTGCAGATCAACGCGCTTTTATCAACACGCTACTCAAGCCACTCTATGCTGGCTGGCTATTTGATGAGTGCAAAGTAAACTTGACTAACTTTTGCAACTTAGCGCCAGCTAATCAGGGTGCAGGGGATGCATTTGCAATATGTAATAGCAGGTGATTTACATATACATTTTTGTTAGCAGCGTATGTGTGCTAATGAAGTCTTTTGAAGTTGGCAAAAAAAGTTTACATTTCTGAGGTGATTGTAATGCGCTAAAGTTTGTAAATTGTCCACTCCAATAAAAAAAAAAAAAAAAACATCATAATTAAGCAGAAAAAGTTTTAATAACGTCGCCGGCCGAAGGATGTGCAGAGCAATTTATGGTTAATGTAAACTCGCATTTGTAAGTTTGAATGAAGCCAATGGCACCTTAAGGCACAGAGTTCAAGGTTAAACTTCAGCTTTGCTTTAATTTCCAATGTACTTATAAAATTGTCCAAGTGTCCAAGCATGCAGCTTCACTTAGAGTTTGCAGTTCAGTCACATATGTATACCTACGGTGACCATATATTTATGAGAGTTGAATACGGGACAAAGAATAATTTTGAAAATTTTTTCATTAAAAATATTGGTGGCCGAACCGCAGTACTGTGCTCTTCGGCTTCTAAAAAAAAAATTATTTATATTTTTTTATGATGCATATTTACAAACTATAAGCAAAATCTAACGTTTTCCACTGCAATTCATCTAAAACAATTTTTTCAACAACTTACTATGCGCCAAACCACCGAGTGCCAATTTTCATTTCATTTCAATTAAACAGAAAACAAAGTAAATTCAATTTCACTCTCGATTTCCATTTTGTTTTTTGTCGCTTCTGTTTGATTTCCAATTACATACTTTGTTAGCGCAAAACAAGCCAACAAATGTAAAAATGACGCACACAATACTGCAAGCAACAAAGCATAAGGAAGCCACTTAGTTAACTGAATTTTTTAATCGAATACGGTTTTTTGTTTTACTTTATATGCTCGTGCTTCTAGTTTTTTCTGTTTATTATTATTTTTTGTCTTTGTTTGCACTACAGCACCAATTGCCATACAAGTTTTTTCTGTTGTGTAGTGGCATTGAAAGTGTATACAAAGTTTTGTAAACATGAATGGAGTTAAAGCAAATGTGTAACTTTGAAAAACAATGCAAAATGAAACTAAATATTTTAGTTAGTTAAATACAATACAAAATACATATATTTTTGTTAACTCAAACTACAAAAAAAACGGCGTACGTCCCATTACAGTCAAGCGCAAGGAGCATTCGCAGATCTGTGAACGATTCATCATTTTCACACCGTCCTAATCTACTCATATGTATAAGCAATTATTCAAACCTTTCGGCTGCTTTTCGTCAGTGTGATTTATTTCATATCGCAGCGTGCGCCAGGGCGTATGAGTAATGTAAATGTTAAATACGTACAAATTGCTGATTTGCTGCTCATAACGTATGTTTGTCTTTTATGTATTACTGTATCATTCGCACGTTTGCGATGAAATTACGAGCAGTAATTATAGAAATATCTGCGAAGATTTGTAAGTTTCTTTCGATCCGGTGTTTTAGGTGGCGCTTTAGTAGAGATATTTATATTTATGGTGCAAATTTGCTATGTGTAAAGAAAAAATTTTGTAAAAAATGTACCCACTAGATGCTGATGAGTCCAAATATTTCAGAAACCTATTTTTAAGAATGGCGTTGGCTCATATTTAGAATTAGGGTAGGCTTCCAAATGCTGTAGTCGAAATATGACACATTTTATTTACATATATCTAAGATTTGAAGAGATGTGTTTTCAAACAGTTAGTCCGATAAATGAGGCCTTAATAAAGGTTTTTTACACTACCTTACTTATCTTAGGAATATCTTCTTTACGCATATATATGCATATAAAATGTGGGTGTGTGTGAAGGTGCCCACATTTTGGTGGAATTTTGTTTTCCAACTTATATGGTCACCAGAATGAGTATAAGCAATACTTGCACTCGGTAGGTGGCGCTAGAGTCAAGACGCTTGGATTTGCCGCATATGTGGAGCATAGATAGGCAAATTTAAGTAAACATTTCTGCAAAAAAAATTGATTTTAGTGCTTTCATGCTTAGGTTTTGCCACATACGATAGAATATTCTTAGAATAGACCGACACCTCTGGCTGAAAATAATTCCTTGCAAAACTTAAATTAGTGGCTAAATTTTCTTCTAAAGTAGCAATGCTCAGTGCTGTTTAGTATAAGTAAGTACAAGTAAAGTAAGGTTCGTTGTTCGCTCAACACAGTAAATTTGCCACAACTCATCTCTTTTTACAATACTCTGGCAAGCATTTAACATAAACCCTGCCAAAACCGCAAAAATTCTCAATTTTAATAGTGAAAAATAAGCAGTGTGAAAAATTCTTGCTTGTTAACATCAGCGCAACATAAAAATTTATGCGCAAATAACATTTTATATCAAGTGTCTAGCATGGCCCAGACTAGTAATTATGAGTGATCGATTTTTTGAACCCTACGCATTGACTTTTGCCTCATTTGACAATATTCATGAAAAATGATAGCCAATAATTTTGACCATAATTTTTCACAAACAGTGATCAATCTCTATCAGACAAATTTGCGATTTTTCCTTTTAATACGAGCAAATATTTTTTTTTTGCACATGCAAACTAAAATATAAATCGAAATATAATGCAAATATGGGTTAAAAGCATGCAGCTTCGCAGAACATCGAATAGTTCATAGTTGACTGCTCCAGAGAACAACAATCACACGAGTTTTTTATGCTCGCCCCTTTACTGGCATTACTATTTTCACCCGCCAAACAACGCTTGTGCATTAAAAATTGTACACAAAACAACAATGGAAATGCATCAATTTTATTCTACTCTTTCTCATTCGACGTTTACATAAAAATTTAATGGCATGGCATCGAACGGAAAGAGTGATGGATGCTAAGCTGGACAATGCATTGGCGACACAAATTATGATTAACTGAAGTGAAAACTTTACCGCAAGTTAAGGACAACAGAAGTGTTGCAACCATTTTTAATGTCATAATTTTGTGTACATAAGTTTGTTTGGAAAAAAAATTAATTTAGTAAATGGATTAAGCAGACAGTGCAAAATGTACAGTGGACAAACACGTGCTGCCACTTGATGACGCCAACTCAGGGCGATTTGTGGTGAAGTTGAGTGGCAGTGTAGACAATAGATCAATAAACATATTTGAAGAATATGAGAAACTAGTGAGCGATTGATTGTCACATCTTCTGGCAAAATACTTAAGTTCAAAAAAATATGAGGGACGATATAAAAGTTTACATATATTATATAAGCCAGTAGAGAACTACAAAAATAAATATGAGTTTGCTAAACAGACTATAAAGATTTAAATTCGCTACTCTTTCATTCAACTGAGACTGCTGTTCAACAGCTATGCAAAATTCGAGGATATGTGTTTTAAAGAACCGTTACTTGTCTTCAAAACGGAGTTTATTATTTTGGTTAAAGTATCAACAAATATTTTCTGCAACCGATTGAAAATGCAAGGCTTTGTTTTCCCCAAATATGTAACCTTCGCAGGATCGAAAACTCACTTGTTAAATACTGCTTGAAAGATAAAAAAGGAATGTTTTTTTTACATCGGATTTTCAGTG
This sequence comes from Rhagoletis pomonella, assembly GCF_013731165.1. Taxonomy (NCBI): domain Eukaryota; kingdom Metazoa; phylum Arthropoda; class Insecta; order Diptera; family Tephritidae; genus Rhagoletis; species Rhagoletis pomonella. The sequence continues at coordinate 29,610,882 of NW_023458556.1, forward strand.
AAGACGCTAAATGCATCTAAATACTTACTACAAGATTCCTGAATTAAAAATAAATTGGGTACAGCTCGATAAACAGATAACCCTTGGGATCTTACAACGCGTTGCAACGGATCAAAATTTGGCCTGAAAATTAGATCAACTCTCACTTATTAAGAGATGGAATCCGTAAATTGAATGATTTATGAGAAAAAGCCACATGTACAGTGACTCAAACAAGTGTTCATGGGCTAATTTATTTTAATTATCACAATCTTTGGCAAATCTAAATTTTTTCATATTTTTTCATGTTCAAAAAAAAACATATAAATAAAAGTTTAAAATTTAATAAAAAATGTAGAAAAATTCAACACATTTTTATCAAAAGTTCGGCTACCGCTATACTAAAATTATATGGGCTAAACCTAAAACTGCATTCGCAAAGTTTTCTAAACATTTAGAAGCGTATGAAAATTTGTTGAATTTTTCTAAATTTTGTATACAATTTTTAACTTCGATTATAATATATAAAATATTTACTTCAGAACATTATAAAAAAATTTTACTTCAAAAACATTCAGCCTTATCATGATGATCATTTTCGCCCGAAATCGTTCACTTTTCTCTTTTCGCTTATGTGTATTCACTACGGTCGGCCCAAGAAATTTTGGTTGAATTAGTAGTTTTCGGGCGAAACTCAGAATAAGGTTTATTTTTAACAAAAACAAAAAAATAAAAAGGCGGTACCGAGTTTGAATGAATATAAAAGTAGAAAAACAGATAAATCTCCTTTTTCTAACATTTGTCTTTACCTCTTATACTAATTAGGCTTCATCGCTTTTTGTTCACAAAATACAATTACATTCGCACAAAAATTTACTGCCAAAATATGTAATCAGTCCATACACAGCTTCAAACCATTCCCACTCAATTTACTGTTGCTACACTTTTTCAATTCTGAAAGCTTTGGGTTGATACTACGAATATATGTAGATACATCTCAACCCACTTTAGGAACTCTCCGCATTTCTATTCTTCCAAATCAACACCCACATTTATTGTTTTATCCTATTTCTCTTTCTCCTTACACCGATTTCATTAAATTAGAAGTCAATCAATGTGTCGTTCTGCGACTAAATAAATCAGCATTAGATCTATAAAAACAAGTATCTACATTTCATCAATTCTATGCGCATAAGATGGATGTGTAATTGAGTCATTGAGCTGGGTAGGGAGCGACTGGACAAATATACATAAGGAAATAAAAATACAAACAAAGTTCATACCTACATATAAACATAAGTGTAAGTGTCAATTGCTGACTAAAGTAGCTACAATCACTTAATTTGTGAAGATAGAAAAAATAAAATAAAACAGGCATCAAGTTAAACTGCCCAGTGCGTCTGAAGTTGACACCCTGGACATTGCTCCATAGCTCATGGATGGAAATAAACAAAAAGTTATAGCAAGTTTTGGAGTGAAATGAGAAGGTTTGATTTCCAAAGAAAAAAGGTTGAATTCTAAAGAGAAAATTACTTAATTTTACACAAACAAAAACTTGCTTAGTAAGAAATTTAAACAGGAAGCTCTCAGGCCTGATTAAATGTTTGCATGTACATATGTACACGTATGGCTAGGTTTAATCCGAAATAAGTGAAGAAGCGAACGTTGTTATACGCACCTTTATAAATTTGTAACAGGCTAATCATAGGTGAACAGCACACACACAAATATTTAAAATTTCGTTCAAATCCAGCCAAATCATCGTTCTAAAAAGTTTATAGCAAATCTCACAATGTTTGAGTTATCAAACCAGACAACTGGGAATTCAAACTATGAAAAACTATACATAAATAGCCTCTAATTTCGAACGAAATGGTGACTCTGGCAAGCAAACAAAGAAAAATGAATGTCAACAAAGCATCCAACCTCTCTTATTAGTAAACAGTTTTGTCATTATACTTGAGCTACTGTCAATTGCGATTACTTACGTTTTTGTGAAGTGAACTCATATTGGCGTTTTCGTTTATTAGAAGCTTTTGTTTTTCTTTCCTTTCATAGCTTTCCTGTGGGAGTCACATTCTCTCATACCCAGCAGGAAAAATTAATGTGATCAATGCATTTTCCATTGCTTTGCTTTTTTTTGTAAGCATAGCATTGCCGCAGTGAGTAAAGCACAAATTAGATTCTAGGTTCATTGCCTATTACTCGAAATACTAAAATGCAAGTAAAAATTTTCTTCTAATATTGGGCGCCCGTAGAAATTAAAAAAATTGTAGTCAAGCCTTCCAAACGGAAATTCGCTAGGATGTCACAAAGTGTTGGCATTAAAGAAAATTAAATTTAAAATATTATATTCTATTCCTAGATGTATGCATACTAGGGTGGTCCAAAATAAGTAAAGTCGGAATTTTAATGCTCTGCTCAAAAAATGGAATAAAAAAAAAACTAATGCTGTGTGGTATCTACAACACAAACTAACAATAAATGTAGCACGAAGCATAAATTGTAATCCTTCAACCAACAATTTTTAAATGTTACCAATCCTGAATATTTAACAAAGATTTAACCAGAAGATTAATTAATGACTTTGTGTAACTAGCTCTAACAGAACCATTAGCAAGATATTTTAAGTGCTTTTATTAAGTATGTCGTAGGAATTGATTTTTACCTCACAAGTATTTGATTTCGTAATTTTCATTTAATTTCTAATGTCATTCGTGATATGTTCTCCGTGTTAATAATAGCCCATTTATCTATGTGAGAGCAAGCATAGCTCTGTGTTTAGTTTCTAACTCGAAAAACGAATTCGCAACGAACTTGAACTTGCTCGCTTTTGTTGCATGTATGTAAATCCATACACATACATACATATTTATGTAAAAAGTGTCCTGGAAGCATCCTCATTCTCCACTTCGTCAAGGACATAAACAATGCCACAGGCAACCAACTTTCAGCGCAATGTGGTGGCTTATCTTTCAATGCTACATACATACATATGTAAGTGCATATGTATCTAATACACAAAAGTGAAAGAAGCGACAAAGAGGATGCAATCGAGTGAAAGCGTTATATCCTTCGGCTGACTTTAGCTAACAATAGTTGGTGTTTTGATTAATGATTGTCATTGTTTGAAGATGATGTTCGCCAGCACAATTTAGTGACTTATGTATACAGTACATACATATAAAGTGGATGTTTTGAGGTATGCAGAAATCCGTATATATACATACATATGAACATTTGGGTGGCCGACAAAAGTTTGAATTGTTAAGGGGTTACCCCCGCATTTTCTTGTTAGAAAAAAGATGTATAGAACTGCCTCAAAGCCTGTACATAAGTACATCCATGTATTTGTTATATAAGCACAAACGTTTTGAATGCCGTTTAAAACTACGAGGAGTTTAACAAAAAACTTTATAGGAAAAATTTATAGTTTTTCTTCGAAGTCCTGATAAATTGACAAATTGAATTTTCACATAAATAAGTATGTGTGTATCTACAATAGGGTGGTCCAAAAGATGTAAAGTCGTCTTTTTAAAAATCTCACACTCTAGGATCGTTCTATACCGAAAAAATATAGCCCGGTTTTCCCCATGTGTTTTATATGGAAAAAAAACAATTTTTCGTAGAAATGGTATAGAATTCTTGGAAATCAATATCGGTTGTTTGTAACAGCCAAACGAATCGAGATAAATATAGACAAATGTATATATATATCAGAATGAAAAGAGAAGTCGACTAAGCCATGTCTGCCTGTCCGTCTGTCTGTGTGCGAAATCGGGCTGTAACCACGCCCACTTCCCATATAACTGTATTTTCGAAAAATGCAAAAACTGCGATATTTCAGTAAATATCAGATGCAAATTGTTGAAAGTTAGTATGCGGAGTAAAATTGGGGTAAAAAATAATATTGTTATGAAATTTTTTGACCCCGCCCACTTATGATGAATTGCTGTATCTCAGTAGCCGCTTCTCCAATCCCTACCAAACTCGGTACGAGGCTTGAGTAGGGTCTAGCTAAGAAATCTGTTGAAAATCTTTGAAATCGGGCAATAAACACGTCCATGGCAGGTGATAACGGTAATTTACAGAAACACGAAAACTGCGATAAATCAGTAACTACTGCAGCTAATTCACATAAAATCTATAATTACAATAACCACTTAGCATAAAATTAGAATATTATACATTTTTGGAAATGGGCGTGGCGCCGCCCACTTATGACCACAAATGTGTATCTCGGTAACCGATTTATCAATTTCCACCAAATTCGGTGCACTTAATAACCTTGGTACGGAAAAGCAATTTGTTGAAAATTATTAAAATCGGACTAAAATTACACCCGCTTACCGTATAATGGTAAATTTCAGAAACACGAAAATTCCGATATTTCAATAACTGAGGACGCCAATTTACTTCAAGTTAATAGTTAATCAACAATCTCCTAACAATAAATAAGACTGCTATAGACTTTTAGGAATTGGGCGTAGCACAGCCCAGTTTATAATTACAAAGGTGTACCTCGGTAACCACTCAATCGATTTGTACGTAACTAGGTTCAATTATATCATTAAGTCTAACTCTGGATATTACCGAAAATCGGGTAAACACCCCTACTTATCATGCAAAGCTAGTTCAGAGAAAGTTGAAACTACGATACTTGAAACCTGCGCCTACTTATTTTCCATTGGAATTATAAAATCTATTACGTTTTAAAAATTCCGCCAAAATATTTCAGAAAAATATTAATATTTATGTGACCTGGACCAATTTAAAATACCTCCGAAAATTAAGTTTATAAAACTATTTTTAACAAAACAATCACTTCAGATGATAGAAGAGTTTAAGCTTAAAAGACCTGCAAAAAAATGTTTAGAAATTTTACCAACGGAGTTTAAATAATGCGATTCTTGCAAGTATTTTCAAATCGGTCCCTGACTCGTATGTAAATCTTAATACATTTCAGAAATATTTTGGCGAAAGTCGTAAAGTATAATAAATTTTATAATTCCAATGGACAATAAAAAAGGATTTTATTTAGAGTGATGCACCCTAATGGACATATAAGGAAATCCGCACCTCGACGACTTCTAATTAATAAATAAAAACATTTTTGAACAAGAAGGCTAAAGAATACAGTTCAAGCCAACACTAAAACATCGTCCATCTAAAGGCAGCTTCTTTCGTAGTTTCCAAAAACGTGATGTCGAAAAAAATCATTTATGCTGCAGAATATGTAAGCTATTGTCGATATAGAAAAGACATTTTACATTTATTTTTGAAACATCATTAATTAAGAGACCAACACGTCTTCAGCGAACTATCCAAACCAATGCTGACCACAGATAGCTTTCATCCTGTGCCAACCGTATATGAAATGTACAAAAAGCTTGAAATGAGAGCACATAGAGTGGCCAACTGGAATCTTAGCTAAACAAAGATGCCTTGGCGCATCTTTCGGATATGAAAATATCATTCATACGGTTATAGCATCAATTAAGAAACAGAGCAGAGGATAAGCTCAATACTTAATATATGTCGTCACTACACACGAATAAAGGCGCGCTAGTGTTTTGACGGCGAAAAAAGGCGCGTAAAAAAGTTTTGCCGAAAAAGATGCTTATGAAAAACTTTGGCGAAGTATGTTAAGCGTCTTTGACGCTGAAGTTTTTTTATGCGTCTTTTTTCGCCGTCAACTTTTGAGCTCGCGCCTTTATTCGTGTCTAGTGACGATGTATCTTACAATTTCTTATCATAGTCCTACTGAAAATTATGCCACTCTTCGTGTATGGTTTAAAAATTTTCAATCTTAAAAAAACTTTTTGCCGAGTTTTTGTGTGTCGAAGAATAAACAAGCAATTTTTAAGCAAAAAACAAAACCAACTTCAATTCTCATATAAAACTTTAAGAGTACCGTTAATTTCTTCATGATTCAAAGATCGGATCTAAATCAAATTAGTGTGGAACCACCTGTGAGATATAGAAATCGGTTAACGAGGTCCAAAGTTATGCGGTAACATACATAAAAACAAATTTCAGACGAATTGATAACCTCCTCCTTTTTTTAGAGTCGGTTAAAAAGATATTTGTATAATACTTGATATTCGTCTCAGAATGTTAGACGGTTATCGCCACTTGCTTTCAAATGTACCTTTAAGTTCAATATCTATATTAGTTAAACACACTTTATGACAGTAGTATGCCTAAAATGGGAACTAGTAGATACATACATACATGTTTCTCTAAATCATTCACTTTTTCACTTTTCGTCGTTTGAGTCGCGATAAAAAAATTGCAGCAATTTGGTGTATGCTGAAAAACTCGCTGATAATGTTGCTAGTTGTCCTTCGACTTTTTCTATTCCCCACTTGGCTTCGGGCCTTGAATTTTCGCTCTTCCATCATCAATGCATAAAGATAACTATCTATGGACTTACATATGTGCATACATATCTGTATATTTTTAGAACGCCGCTATTGTTATCGCTAAAGGTCATCAATGTTTATGGTCAGTCGTAATGACAACAATAAACGAATTGCTTATATCAGCATAAAAGTAAGGGGAGAGGAGAGATGAATATAAAACATTACAGAAAAAGATACATAAATGCAAGAAGGCGGTATTGTGCAGCTGTTACAGTTCAGTCATGTGTAGGATAATCAAAAAAACAGAAAGAATCAAATATGTAGTATCAAAACGACCACAACTGATGAGAGTTATGCTGAAGGTCAAAATATGTTTTTATCGCCAAAAAAGAATCACTGCAATCACCAGCAACACCAGAAACCTTCATTATAAAGTAGTGTAAGAAGTAGAAGCAGCGACATGACCAATGCCAACATTAACAACTTTTTTGTTATTCCTCATTCTCATCCTTAGCTTGCAGCGAAATCTAATATCAACTGTGATTCTGACCCCAATTTGTGCACCGTGGCTCCATATCGCATCACAGTTGTCTTTTCTCACAATCTACGATGTGCTATAGAAAAAGTAAAAAGCATTTCCCTGACAAATAAATGAAGCAGTCATTTGAAATAGCCCATCAGGGATGGCCGATGCTCGTTATCATTTTTTGTTTTTTGGTTAGTACACAATTGTTCTGCACAAATATAAATGAGTAAATGGATAAATTTCGGGCAAGTAAACCGAAGAAAAGTTTCGTTTTAAAGATTGATAAATTAGCCGGATTTGTCTGTGTACACGCAATAACGCCCATTCTAGCGTAGCAATTACTTTTCACGTCCACCCGAAACTAAACGCAATTGTGGCTGTACTAATGTTTATTTCTCCCCTCTTATCCTCCATCTTATTAATCCTTGTCAGCTCTAAGCTCCCCTTGGCTACATTTTGTCACTTCACTGACCCTGGCACAGACCACACTCTCACACTTGGGTAATTTCAATCTCTATTTTATCGCATATCAATTTCACATTCTAAATACATACATATGTACACCCCACTTCACTGGAATAGGTACACATTTTAGGTATCGGAGAAGTTTCCGTTTTGTCTCATTTTGCAGAATGATTAATTTCGAAGAAAAGTGGTGAAAACGAAAAAAAACACCTCTAAATTCTTAAAAAGGTTTTAAGTGCGATTTTAATAGCTTTGCTATACATATAAGGATGCTACGCATACTTGTGCCTATTCAAGTGAATTAAAATAATAAGCATAATTTTCTTGTAGTTTGATAAAACGTGGAAAAAAATCCAAAGTAATTTAAGTATTTCCGCCATTTTCACCAATTTTCTTTGGAATTGATCATTCTTCAAAGTAGGGTCAAAAAGAAATATCTCCATCAACCACAAGTCCAGATATAAGCTCAGATCTTAGGAAAAAATTTGCGTCTATTCAGGTGAAGCGGATTGTACATATATGTATGTGTACATATATATGAATTAATATGTACCCTACAAGACATTGCTGAGCACTTTAGGCAAAAATTCTCACACATTTACACTTTTGTTTTTGTAGTACGGCATAAATGAGTAGTTTGACTATTAGTACTGAGGACTTTTTGATGACAACATTGAGGGGAAAGTACTCAAATTTTTCCCATGGCCTGAACGAAAATGAGGACTTTGATAAGCACTTTTGTGATTAGGAGTAATGATAATATGAGTACTCATATGATACTCAGCTGTCTTGTAGGGTAGTTGTGCACACAGGACTTGACACCTTGAGGTTGACCATCAGTCAGTGGATTGAATGTCAGTTTCGGACTTTTGGTTCAGAGATAAGCGGTAAACCGAATGGATATATGTAGATATGTATGTCTAATATGAAAAATTAATGGAGCACATGAATAGATAAATGCAGTTCCTGATTTTTATGGAATTACATAAATTGTAAGTATGTAAAATTATGATTGGTGTCGTTATTATTCACTCTCGCATTAGGAAATAGCTTGATGTTTGAAATAAAGGATGCATATTTTAAGTAGCAGTAAATATTGCATTTGAAAGCAAAAATCCTACTAATGTTATACATGTGAAAGTTTGTGAGTGTGTGAGAATGTTTGTTGCTCGCTTACACTAAAACGGCTACTCGTAATTCCATTAAATTTGGCTCACATATTCCTAGGTTGTAACCTGGAATAGCATAGGAAGTTTCTAAAGAGAGTTGCCACCTTTTTCAAAAGTTAAAATCAGGTAAATATGTTAAATAAAATATTACAGTAAGGTGGGCATCGATCGAACGAGGTTCAAAAACGATTTCTTTCGAAAACTTGTTTAAGGGGGTTGCCCCTGTTTAAAAAGTTAAAATTATTTTAATTAACAAGTTGAACAAAATATATCAATATGGGAATCAAACGATAGAGCTTTTAGAAAGTAAAAAATATTTTTTAAGAGGGCTGCCAGCTGCTTATAAATTCAAATTGTTTATCATTTAAACAAAATACTTTAATGTGGATATCAAGCGAGAGAGGTTTAAAAAAGCGTAATTTCGAAAATATTTCTTAAGAGGGTTGCCATATGTTTGGAAATTAAACAACAAGTTAAATTAAAAATTGGTATGGGTATATAAGGAAAGAGCTTGAGGAAAGCCTTATTTGAAATATTTTTGAGCTAAATGAAATATTTTAATATGGGTGTCAAACAAGAAGGGTTTAAAAAGCTTTATTTCGGAAAAATAAAGTTGCCACTTATTTAGAATCTCAAATCAATTTATTGAACAGGACGAAAAATATTTAAATTATTTAAATTTATTTCGAAATATTTTGAGTTGTGAGAAATTCAAAGTCAATTGCATTAACAAGTTAAAAAAATGCATACATACATATGTGTTTATTTTATTTCGCTACAAGAGAATGGGGACCAGCTTTGAAAATGCGGTTAAACGCAGCAATGCAAGCGCTTTTTTAATCGCTTTAAGATCGTATCAGACGTATCAATGCAATATATTTCGAAAAGGCGGTCAAATTGTGAAATTTCAGAAAGCCGTTGCATGGGCGGTCACACCTTGCATGCAAAGCGTCCTTCGAAAGAGATTTTTTGTTTATTTCCAAAAGGCGAATTGCAGATAGCTAGTGCAGCACGAGCAAGTTGAAATATATTTCCGAAATCGATTTGCGCTCTCTGAATTGCAGTCACATCTTGCAAATTTTATTTCTGAAACTGCTTTCGAAATAAAATTTCTCTTTCTCAATTTCACAGAAAATTGCGCGGAAAAGTTGGAAATATTGCCACGTTTGGCACGTTCTTTGCTGTCAAAATGCGAAAGCGAAAGTCTGCTTTCCCGCGTTGAGATTTGCAGAAATCACTTTCGTAAATAAAAATCGCAATGAGAAACAGTTTCAGCTAGCTCGTGCAGCACAGATCGCACAGCTATCCTTAGCTATGGGGTGGCATATTGGGCATAAAAAAGTGCCTAAATGTGCCAAATTGAAAAATTAAGTGCCATTTGAAGTAAAATAGGGCAAAAATGGCACGGTTTGAGCCAAGTTGGCAGGCCCGGTGCTGCACTAGCAGTAGTGCTGTCAAACCAATCGAGTGGTTCCGTTTGACCCTATTTTTGGCGAATTTGGTGGGTCAACTCGGAACTCTGTAGTATATATGTATCTTGACCGAATTTCAGGCTGATATCTTCATATTTAGACCCAAAAAATAAATTTTTTGCACATGATGCAATGCGGCAGTAATACATAATACCCCGTTTAGGGGTTTCTAACACTATTTCGTTAGGTGTTACTAAGGCATGTGAGTAAAAAACCACTTAACGCTAATAAAGTTTGCATATGTTTAAGCTGACGTCGCGTTAAAAATGATGATCACAAAAAGAGTTTACGAAACGCACACACATTGTATTATTGAAGCTAAAAAGTGCGCTTCAAGGTCCGTCGGGCTAACAAAAAGCAATGGATAAAATGCGATAAATAAGGAGCGTAAATGCCAAATCAATAGAAAGCACTCACTAGAAAACGCGCACAACTAAGTTGACAGTCAGGGGGTGAACATTTTAAAATAGTAAATATGGAAAAGGCTAAAAATAAAAAAAAAATCAATGAAATAATCGGTTTCGGTTATTGACATGACCATGAATACAAATATTATTAAGAAAGGCTAATCGACTGTCTCAGCAGATAGATACTTGTTTGCATGTATGTATACAAGGTGCTCTACAATGCTGACGTTGCCTTCACACACGCTTGCCAAGTGTGATTCGTTAATATGTGGGGCGTTCCATACCAAAACGGACGGGTTTCACACTTCATGTGTTTCATTTGTTTCAAATTTTTAGGTTGATGCAGAAACGTAAATAAATATGAAATTTGACCTTGATTAATACATTTTAATAAACTTTACAGCACAAAAACAAATCGATTTAATAGTTTTCCAAATATCTCGAAAACGGGGCGAGGAAAAAATCTGAAAGATATCGCATATACGCAGATCAAAATTTTGTATGAAAAGAAATATTTAAAAAAAAATTTTTCTTGAAAAATTTTTCACGTACAAATTTTTTGATAAAAAAAAATATAGTTTTTGAAAAAATTCCAAAAAATCAAAAAATCACAATGGTAGCTCTGAGTATTGCGCAATATTTAAGTATAGTATTATGGGGTGCACTCTATAATGATTTGAGTCTTGATAAAACCATTACAAGGTAAATTCATTCTCTCAATTCGTCGGCCATGATTTTTTTCTGACGTTTGCAAGCATTTTAAATTCATATAAAATTTAAAACAAAAAACCTAAATTGTATATAATTGTTGTTGTTTGAGATTGAAAATAAGAATGTGTGTGTGAGTTTGAATTTTTAAAATATATTGCTAGCAAACGTCAGACTGGCTATCGTTGGTTTTACCTTGTTATGTTTTTACATTATTTGAGTTATGATGAGTATGCAGTTTTGTAGCCTATTAAATTCTAGTATAATAAAGCCGTCAGCATAAAAAATACTAAAAATCAGCGCAATATTGCAGTAGCTTAAAACTTGCACTTGGCTAAGCATTTATGGTATAATGAACTGGTGAACCTTAATAGAATTTAGTACGGAAACCTATGAAAGGTGTCAAATTTAATTTACAACAAGATATTCTCCTACAGAAATGTTTAAAAAGTGTGTTGAATAACAAAGGCACTTAATGTGCGGAGTGCCTAAGAGTGCTAATGGGTGTATGAACAGTTTGCTTATTTTCGGCATCTACGTCAAATACTAAAAATATAATTGTTTTCATCGTTAGTCTAGGCATAACTGGGTGAAAAATTAAATTTGTATTATGATTGGCAACTGTCAGGCCACTGAAAGCTAATTTGTCATTATTTATTTATTTTTTTTTGCGCCTACGTTTACTCATCTTTGTGCTATTTTTTAGAATTTATTTGATTACGCAGTCTTTTAGCCCATTAAATTTTAGAATAACAAAGTGCAACATTTTTGTTTCAAACCAAATTTCTTGTTTCAGACCAAATTTGTTTCACTTGTTGGGTCAGACTTCTTCTACAAATTAAGGTGGGCGTGTTTGTATCTCAGAATGAAAACATTTTCCTAATTTCGTATGTTGTGCCGACCTATGTAGCATCGAACCTTGGTCTTACTAAGCGATAGTACTCCGTTCAGTTTTCTTAAATTCAAAATAGCTGGTCTTATTTGGCTGATAAATTTGCAAAAATATTAAGTTTAATTTTAATTTGTATATATTGGCTTAGTTCTTTTAGAGTTATTTATTACTAAGCACCGTTTGGATCCTTTTTGTCGGTACGTGTTTTTACTTATTATTGTGTTTTCATTTAAGGCTCTTGTGCTCCCTTTTAAAGTGTATTCATAAAAAAAAATAAAGCAAATAATTTTATCTTAAACAAAGATTTTGGTGCACCCAATATAGTACATATGCAAGCATATAATCGAACAGAAGCGTAAAAACTAATACCCTGTTTGTGACTTTCACCCAGTCACTTCACTTTCGAACGAACGTAGAAAATGTTTGACAGGCCAATCATTAAGTTGAAATGATAAAAGGGTGAGTCAACAACTAAATAAATAAGTACAGTAATCTCCGCTTAGCTGATTCCCCTGCATATTTGAATCAGCTGTCTCTCAAGGAACTATTGCATACAAGTAAATTTTCCCGTATAATTCAACTCGATTAAGTAATTGGTTAAAAGATCTGTTATCGCAAAGAAACATACCTTTAATTTTCCCTGATTAATTGCAAGTATACATATGTATACTTACGTATGTCGACCGCTGTGGTGTAGTGGTAAGCAGTGCGCGCTTTCACACATCAGCACCTGGGTTCAAGCCCTGGTCAAAGCAACATCCCAAAAAATATAGAAAACGGTTTTTTCTTAACAGCGCTCGTCCCTCGGCAGGCAATGGCAAACCTCCGAGTGTATTTCTGCCATGAAAAACAGCTTCTCATAAAAATACAATCGCCGTTCGGAGTCGGCGTAAAACTGTAGGTCCCTCCGCTTTGTGTGACAACATCAAAGCGCACGCCACAAGTCGGAGGAGAAGCTCGGCCAAACACTAACATATGTGTAAGCGCCAATCTATTATATTATTATTTTTATACCCGAGCGCACTTGTGCACAAGGGTATATTAATTTTGTTCACATAACGGTTGTTTGTAACAGCCAAAACGAATCGAGATAGATATAGACAAATGTATACATAAATGATCAGGATGAAAAAAGAAATCGATTAAGCCATGTCTGTCTGTTCGTCCGTCTGTCCGTCTGTCCGTGTACACGATAACTCGAGCAAAAATTGAGATATCTCAACGAAATTTGGTATGTAGGTTTCCCTTAATCCAAGGTAGGTTGGTATTGAAAATGGGCGAAATCGGACTTTAACCACGCCCACTTCCCATATAACGGTAATTTCCAGAAATACGAAAACTGCGATATTTTAGTAACTACTGAAGATAATTCACTCAAAATTGATATTTACAATAATTTTTAGACGAAAAATAAGAATATTATAAATGTTTGGAAAATGGGCGTAGCCACGCCCACTTATGGTTACTTGTGTATATCTTGGTAACCGCTGCACCAATTTCTTCCAAACTTGGCACAGTTGTTGGCCTTCGCATAACATACCAAATGGCCGAAAATTTTTAAAATCGCTCAATAACCACGCCTACTTCCCATATAACGGTAATTTTCAGAAATACGAAAACTGCGATATTTTAGTAACTACTGGAGATTATTAACTCAAAATTGATACTTATAATAAGTTTTAGACGAGAAATAAGAATATTATAAATTTTTGGAAAATGGGCGTAGCCACGCCCACTTATGGTTACTTGTATATATCTTGGTAACCGCTGCACCAATTTCTTCCTTGGCCTTGGTACAGCATAAAAAACCGCCGAAACTTTTTAAAATCGGACAATAACCACGCCCACATCCCATATAACGGTAATTTAGAGAAATACAAAATCTTCGATAAATCATTAAATATTGAAGCTAATTTGGAAAATGGGCGTGGCACCGCCCACTTATGATCACATATAAGTATATCGGTAACCGTTCTACCAATTTGTACCAAACTCGGTATGGTTATTGTACTTGCCACGTGTAAGCAAAACGTTGAAAATTATTGAAATCGGACTAAAATAACGGCCGATTCTCATATAACGCTAAATTTAAGAAATGCTTGAAACTTCAATATTTCGAAATTGAGGGACGCTAATTTACTCAAAATTGATACACCTCGGCTTTCCATCTAGCGGAAGGTTTCGGAAGGGTGAAAAAACATATATTTAATACTTGCGCCGGGTATTTAATGTTCGGCTCCGCCCGAACTTAGACTTTCTTACTTGTTATTATACATATGTATCTACAATAATAATAAGTATGAATTGTCTTGTTCCTTATATTTTTTCCACGAGCATTGGTTAATTAAATTCTCGTATAATTGAACCAACAATTATTAAATTTGTCAAGTACTGTACCACCAATTACGTTGTCCCACGACATTTTCGTTCATGTGAATTCGCACTCTCATAATTGGACAGCCAGTTACGAACAACATTACGTGGTTATCCAAACAAAATCTCGAAGAAAACTACTTCATTTATGCATCGACCGAGAACGCGTTCCAGTTTTGGTTAGTTCTGCATGAAAACAAAACGTTATGTCAAGAACGTTCCAACAAAAGAGCCAAATGGAAACAAAAGTATTGAGAGCGGTTTGAAGGGGAACAAAATGAGAACAAATGGTTCGGGAACGCTTCCATAAAAAACAAACTACGATTAAAGCTCTCAGGAACATTCTCAGAAAGAACAGAAAGAGAACAAAACTTTTGTGAACGTTTCCAAGAGAACAAAATAAGAACGAAAGTATCGGGACCATTTTCAAGGGGGATGTAATAAGAACAAAAGTCTGGAGAACGTTCTGCAAGAGAACAAAACGAGAGAAAACGTTTTGAAAGCTTTCCCTAATTTGAATCGAAAAGCTATCGAATTCAGTTGTCAAAGCAAAAGAAAAAACTAAAACAGAGCAGAGTAAATATAGGAAAAAGAAATAGCGGTGAACTGTCCAAATGAATTATGAATCTTCTGTATAAATAGGGAAATCTGCATTCGACATTTGCAGAGCGTGCAACCTAAATCCCCGTGCTCTTGGTAACATAACTTTAATTTCATTTACGAGTTAATCTTGTTTTATCCGCCCTATTCCATCCTTGGTATTTAGTTTGGACAGCTCAGTAGAAGAAATTTGTTGGTAATTGACAAGGTAATTTCACTTGAGTACCTTAGGAATGAAGTACTTAATTCGGTTTTGAAATGTAGTATGTTAAAATGTAGTGTTGTGAAAGTAAAACTTTTGTTTTTGTAAGGAAACTGTAAAAAGTCATACTAGAAACGACCGATTTGGTTCTTAATAATATGCCTAAACTTTTTTCATTGACTACGAGCCACCCTACTGTGCTGATATTTACATAAAGTTAAATTTCGTTTAAGAGCGTAGGTGAGTTGAGCTTTGAACTATACTTAACAGAATTGCTGCCATAGTTAACCCCAACTGCATGCATTCGACACAATTTGCAAGTATGTACAAACGTTGGACGGAAACAAACAAACAAATATATAAGTTCAAAAGGTGTTAAAACTGTTTGTAGAAAGAATTTCAGCTACATATCTATGGAGACATCTGGTCGTATGTGTGTGCATGGTCAATATGACAGTGCACGCCAGTGGGTTGCGTCCATATTAATATTAGTGCTTTGGGATAATCTCTAAAACGTGATGGGACATATTCGTTCGGTATAACTTTGAATTTAGTTTGTAAAGTTTTTATGAGTTCTTTAATTTCCCCAGTCATGCCTACATATATGTATGTACAAATCGCATGCCCTCTTCAAAAAAGGCATAACTCAAAAATCAGATCCGGAAATATAGCTGCTTGTGGATCGTGCAGATACAATGCAATTAATACTAAAACAGACAAAATCGTAGTTTGCTAGTTAGAGAATATAATCATAAAGAAAGAAATATTCCCGATTACTTGTATGTAAAAAAAAATTAACCAAATTAACCATTTTTTTTTTGGAGTTGTGACTCTTTTGAAGAGGATATGCGATATGTAAAAAATTTTGCGAAAGTGACTTAGATGTCACTGCTCTTTGTCGTGGTATTAAAAATTAAACGGTTGTATTACGCTATTTTTTAATCACATTTAATAAGGAATATGAATTTTGTGAAATGATATAAACATAAAAACAACATTTTTGTCGTCATTCATTTAGTACTCTAATGAGAGGTCACATTGGATTAACTGCTGTAAAGTCAGGAAGAAAAGCGGAAGGAGGGTGTATTAGCGGCATCAGGGCGCGCTTTATTTCAGTATTTTGTTAATTAGGCAACGAAAATATCATAGATGTACGAATGTAAAAGCCCTGTTTCATATAATGTTCGCATCCCATTGGCGTCGATTCACGAAATCACAGTGATTGCGCATGAGTGATGAATTCCCAAAAGGTATTCATATAAGGTGTTGGTTCGTAGTACCAAAAAATAATACATGCAATATGTGATTCTCTCCAAGCCAAAGAAGGGATCCCTTGACCAGATAGTACTTGCACGAACTCATCTGTAGTAAATGTAGTCCACAAGCAGTCAAAGGTGCTCTCACTTTTTACTTTTTTTTTTGGTGAAGCCGACTAGGAGGTGCATTACCCGGCCAGCTTATCTGCCATACAGTTTTATGCAATAAATATCGCCGTGGCCCGAATTACTCTGATATAACCGCCTTGATTGCCGCCTGGTCTTGTCGGCGTGGCTCAAACCAGCAGCCAATAGATTACTTCACTGGATAATACTATAGTGATCTGAAAGCCTTATTTTAAGCTCCATGGAACCATCTACCGACTCTTCGGTCAAGCTTCGACCCATCCATGTAAAAGTCGACCGGTGCCTCCTTGCAACCACTGCATGTCGTTCACTAATACCTAGAAGAGTAGAGTAGCTGATGCGTTATTCACTATTTCATTGGCTTCCACGACAGATTCTTGCCTAGAATCAAGTCAAAGTAAAACATGCTTGTCTCTACTTATGTGGGCGAACGCCTCCAATTGAGGGAAGAGACGCTTGTGGTATCTTATAATTCCTAGTGCATAAGTTAAGTTGCATGTTAGTAGGCTTTGAAGCGAGTCCACTTTTCGCAGACCACTTAGTCACCTGGTTCAAATACTCCTTTCTTATTACCTCTCTTCTGGCACTTATTTAAAAAGACCCCAAAGACTCTATGGTGTACCCTTTTTAACCTACGCTTGATTTTGTCGGTTTTAGCCCCAAGCTTAACTAAAATTCTGGCGAATTTGACCCACGATGTCGAGAAGGGCACCCACAGTAATGGCTTAATGTATTAAGGCTGGTTTTAGCTTCTGATAGGGGGCTGCTGTTGCTAATTATTGTACAGATCAATCAGCATCTTCAGGATTTTTAGCAAAAACGAAGAGAGAACGATTGGCCTGAACTCCTTGGTAGAGTTGTGAGAGATTTTGCCGGTCTTAGGTGTAAGCGCCACTCCTCAAGTCTGGGAGACCTAGACGGAATTATCGAAAAAATATTTACTCGGGATCAAAAATATCTTGAAGCAAGTGAAAAATAACTTTACATGGAAAAATTTCGCACGAAACTTAAATTTTGCTTTATATACCAATTATATTACCTATCAGTGTTCTTAGTAAAAGCTACTGCATCTTATTGCGAAGTTCTATCCTATCTACGATTCACTTGCTTCCTGCGCAAAATGTCTTCTTAATTTAGTTTTAAACCCTTTTAGATTACTTGGAAAATGCCACAAAACGACTGAGAAGCCAAATTAGGCAGCTGCATCTCCAAAGCAAAAATAAAATATACACACATACACGTGCATACTTAAAATAAACCCGAAAATTAAAGCACACAATGTATTACATACAAAATGGCAACAGCTGCATTTAACAATTGAAATGAAAATCACTTCTCTAACTTAATTAATTTTCAAAAGCTTTGCTATATAGCGAATCCGTGTTACTCGATTCACGGTTAACAGCAACACACAATATTAACAAAAATACTAACAAAACAATATTGCAATTGTTGAAACCTCGAAAGCCACCATCGCTCACAACCTCCTGTGTTGGGTAATTGGCAGTGAACAACCACATCTCTTAGTCGTCCTTGCTCCTAGGCTTTCCCTACTCACCGACATTGGCAATGGTCAAACCAGAAAGAAAGCAAATGCACAAAGCTCAACTGCAGATACCCCCCGTGGCTGCGATTGACATTCAAAAACGAGCAAATATTTAGATGCTTTTATAGAAGTTTGTGTGACAGTCTCACGAACCAATAGCAAAAAGAAACAAAATAGTAAATGAATTTGATTACAATAACCCGTACTTAATAAGTGAAAAAAGGTGAAGTGATAAGGCGATGCAACTTTGCTAGGGAATTTGGGCTATCGCTCATTTACTAAAAGACTGTCATATTTAACTAAAAAAAAAACTGGACTTTTTTTAGGAAATGATGCAGAATTTCACGTTATAATTATTATGCTTTATATTGTGGAAAAATTTCGTGCTAAAATATTGTGAAGTTTCCGTGTGTGAGACATACTTTTTTTGCGCTTTAAAACATTAAGCGCGTCTGCTGAAAAATCTGTTTTTTTCGTTATTCGGTAGTATTTTTTTCTGTTAAAAGATTGAGTAGTTACGATTTAAAATGGTCTCGATTTAGCTTTCTTTGATTCCAAATACACACATTTGGTTTTGCCTTTTTTACCTTTAATAAAAATAAAAAAAAATTATGGTAATGTTTAAATATTTAGGATATGATTCCGAAGCGGCTTATAGAAGTGAAGTGGCTTACTGCCAAACTGGTGTTGGAGAAATTCAAAGCAACTTTTTCAGCCAACGAATTTTTGGAGACAATAAGGGGCGTTAATAAAATAGGGACGGACGAGAACAAAAAAATATATATACTGATGTACATATATATAAATAAATTACAGTATATTTTATTTTTTGGGGAAACAACAACTACAAGAGTTACCAAAGGACAAAATTTTCAAATTAAAATACCTCGAAACCCAATGAATGGATTTTAGAAATGTTGATGTCATTCTATATATTATACAAATTTGTAAAGTTTTTTCAAAAATCGAATGAATCTAGCATTGGGTTTTGAGATATTTTGCTAAAAAAATCCTAAATTGACTTTTAATACCTTTGGAAGTTGTTGATTCCTCCGAAAATAAACTATCTTTACCGTTTCGCTCATCTCAGTTTGGCAAAGTTTAAATTGTGAAACTTAAAAAAAGTTGAGCAAAAATGTTCTTCTTAGGCAAAAAACTTCGGCCGATTTTTTGAAGAAGCCGAACAGCTATCGTTAGTTAAAAAGAAAAGCTTGAAGCAGAAGTCGGACAAGTTAGAAACTTGGAGTTATACCAATTTTTCTTTTATTATAAAACTAGGGAATATTTTTTTTTTCGTTTTTATCCTATTTTCCTTTTTTTCTTGCCTTTTCCTTGTTTATAATTTTTAGTTCCTTTTCTTGCCTAGTTCGCTACTTTTTTAACCTTTGTAGGTTTTTAAGTCATTAGAAACATTCTAAGTACGCAGCTTTGTAGCCCATTCAATTTATAAAGTGCAAATTTTAAGCATCTAGGACTAGCTAGGGCAAAAAAAAACTTATTAACAAGTTTCTAATTGTGATGAACATTTGTTAAAGTTCATTTAGTTTTCCAAATTTCATTCAAAAATTAATGAAAATTCTGCAAAATTTCATCAAAGTTTTTAATCAGCATCTTAGGAAAAAATTTATGAATTATATCTTAGTATAATAAAGTGCAAATATTAAGTATCTAGGACTTACTATTGATTTTTGGCATTATTATTATTATTATTATTTTTTGATGACGGTGTTACGCATATTTTCCATACAGTGTATGTTCGACATTTTTTTTGTATAAAAAAAGCCAATTAAAAAATTAAAAATTTTGGTGAAATTTTCATAATTCTCGCAAAAAGTTTGATATTTGGATTCATAAAAAAATATAAACTGTTTTGAACGCTTTTTTTGAGCTTGAGGCCGTTTCTAATGAAAAAATGTTGTGGAAGAACAACAATAAGCTCAAAAAAAATGCTGAATTGTTACAAGCCCATTAATAACAAAAAAAAAGAAACAACAGCAAAAATAATGAACCAAAGAAAACTAGCCAAAACATGCCGAAATGTCGCGTCCCAGTTTTTATTTCGGTAACTGTATACGATAATTATATTTCGACATCAAAATTGACTGATTTTAAATGGAGTTTGAGGTTGCGTAGTAGAAAATGTTTCGTGATATATACGTAAATAAGCATAAACGCGTAAATATGTACTTTCTCGCATAAATATGTATGTCTTTGAAAGTCTTCTAGTTTTACCTGTCATATTTTGGTTGCTTCCAAGCAATTTGTTTATACGTTCTCACTTCCGGAGGAATTCAACATTTTAAGCAGGAGCATCCCGGCAATTGGCCGACTGCACACATTTCCGTTGCCGGCGGCAGTAGGAAAATTACAATAAGCACCAAGCCGGCTGCAGGAAGCATATTAAACTGAACGATTATAATATCCCGATACACTACACACTTTCCACACTTTTCACGAATTTATTCAAATATTAGAAACTCTAATAAAGCATAAAATTTCACTTTCAACTTTGGATAGCAGAATGGCTGCGAGACGCTGCAGATTTTACCCGCAATGGATGCTTATTTCATTACACACTATTATTTTTTTATAAACAAAACATAAAAGAACACCTGAGCTTCACTTTCCACACATTTTCCACCATTTTTACTTATATTAACTTTAGTTTTCACTAAATTAAAGCACTTCGAAATTTGCACACATTTTTTTCCACGCGAAAAATAGACGCTACTAAAATAGCGGTAGTTAATTGTCAAACGCAACGACAACAACAACATCCTACGCTGACAGCAGAGGAAGTCATGTTATTACTTAGCAAAGACACGCACCGGTGCATGGTGCTATGTTCATTTACGTTTTCTGGCACTTTAATCAAATAATGGGAACAATTGTGAGCAATTTTAAGTCTCGTACTACCCTATAGATGTCCGTGTCCGCACATTTGTAGTTAATGCACTTACCAACGTCATCGCAGAAATCTCCAAGCAAATTGTGTGTTTCAATTCCGGCTCACATTTGTGTCACCTTGTTCCGTTCGGCAACGCTGTTTGTTTCGCTAAAACAAAACGCATATTGCCACATTTTGACTTGCAAATCTAAAACTAATTGCATAGACTTCCACGAGGACAATTCAAACTAAACTAAAATAGCAACTAAATAGTTCGAAAACCAGCGAAAATGCCCGCGGACACTATGACCAAGGTAAACAATATATTTCTTTTACATAAACTTCTGTATATTTTAATCAATTCCACGTTTTTTGCAGCAAGTTCAAGATTACAAAGATTCTCTTATTAAGAAGGCTGAACAACTTATTATTCAGGGTTTTCCAGAAAAGATTGTTGAATTAAATGAGATTCTTGCTACACCTATGTTTAGTGAACGTAACTTCAACGAAGTGCATGCCGATCTTAACATTCCAACGCCAGATCCTGTTTTGGTGAACAATCACGCCGAGGCGGCTGAAGATGGTGGTGACGCCGATCAGCCGGCGGCAAAAAGACCACGCGTTGATCACTTTGTGCCTGGCACCAAAGTTATGTGCTTGCCTACCGGTAAGGTACCTTGCAATGAGCCACTCTGCGAGATCATCAAAATCGTTAAACCAATCATACGCAAACTTGTAGAAGATTGTAAGTAATTTCAACAATACCCGGCTAATTCGGTCAGAGAGTGCAATTGAATAACTGAATTATAAATTATTTTACATTTCCAGCCAATTTGTTAAAAATGTGGATTTCATTTTTAATACCGAAAATAGAGGACGGCAACAACTTTGGCGTATCTGTGCAAGAAGATACACTTGCTGAAATACAAGCAGTAGAATCTGAAGCAGCTGCATTCTTCGACCAAATTTCACGTTATTTTCTGTCCCGTGCCAAAGTCGTTTCGAAAGTGGCCAAATATCCACATATCGAAGATTACCGGCGTGCGGTGATGGAGTTGGACGAAAAGGAGTACTTAAGCTTGTGGTTGGTTGTATGTGAGGTGCGAAATCGTTATTCATCTCTGCATGATATAGTCATAAAGAACTTGGAGAAACTGAAGAAGCCACGTTCATCTAATGCCGATAGCTTATATTAATCAAAGGCAAAGCAGACAAAAGCTAACGTATTACATCCACAAATTAGAAAAAAATAAAAATAAAATAAAAGCATGGAGGCATGCGAAATAGTGTAACAGTTGCGAACAGGATTGAAGATGTGTCAAAGTGCAGCATCAGGTATTGAAGGATTTAACTGTCGGCAAACATTTGGTAGAAATTGGGGTTTAGCAGAAAAATATGCAATACGCGATGACACTGCTTGAAATACCTGGAAACATTAAAAAAAATCAGCTCTATAAAACAGTTATTATCATAATGCTTGAATTTAGTCATGGAAAGATGTGGAATGTGACGTTAAAATATTGGTTAATTCCACATATTTTGATTGTTCTATTATATATTTTTTTGTGTGTAAATTTTGCCCTAATTTTTGCAAACAATCTAGATACATACGCGCATACCATCATACATACGATGAAAAAACGAGTAAATAAAAAATCGAATTTTACAAAATTGGCATTGTTAATTAAGTAAATACATGTATGTATGCTTTGTTGTTTTTTTTTTTGCTGAGGTAGCTGAAAAAGGTGGTTTCTTTTTTTTTGTGCCCAATTAGCACATGTACATATTCTATTTCACAAGGTAACAAAATTGTGTTCTTTTTTAGTCAAGAACCTCGTAATAAACCAGTTTCCGTAAGTACATAAGATGAAGTGTAGATAAGGGACGCCACAGAGGGTGTAGCCGTCAACAGTATTCGACATTATTTTTAAGTTGGAACGGCATAAAAATTCGTCAGAATTTTTAGGGTATCAGCTGGAATGACAATCCTTTTCCAGATGTACATAGACCTGAGAGCAATTCTCGTTCTGCGTTATTGCGAAGTGATAAAAATACCACTTTTACACCGCATTTATTTCGGTGTTAATTTTATACTTTTCACGGGAATTGGCGCTTTGGGTGGTTCTGGGCTCTAAACGTCACATACGATGTACTACTCGTCACGTAATTATGAAGAACGTGAACGTACTCTTTATCCTATTCATCTTATACGACTGACGTATCACGTAATTTTTCTTTCGTATGGTTTTCGATCCGTGAACGGATGTTACGATTACATACATATGGAGATTCAACAAGTAAAATTGTCTTGTGATTGCAATGGGCCTCATGCACAAAAATTAAGCTTAAACTCAGACTCCATTTTTGTGCTGATGAAGTTAGCTCAAGCTAAAGAATTTTTACCGGAAATCGAGCCGGAGCTTAAGGCCAGCTACACGCTTACGATGATGCCTTGCAGGAAATACATATGCACGTACACTGCGTTGCAAAATCCCTGCCAGCCAGTGCTCACCACTTTCCCCTGAAATTCAAATGATTTACCAACACATACCCGACTTTTTTGTCATCTCATCCACACACTCAAAAGTTGCCGAAAAAAAAATTCCCAAAGTAAGAGCAGCGTAGCTAATAAGAATTCGCACTCTTATTAAGAACTAAATGCGTTAGAGCGAGAAAGTGAAAATCGGGCGAAATTTTACAGCGAATTCCAAATTTGATTCTAGTAGGCTGCAAGAAAAACATCAATTTCGTGCAAAATTTTGGAGGTAAGAGGACTTTGTTAACAATTTCATTTGATTATAATGTAATTTTTTCTTTTAGATTGCCAAACATCAGCACCTTCCACGCCAACAGCACACTCCACATTCAACGCGTAAGCAACTTGGACGCCAACAGCACTAAATAAATATAATATTCCAGCTACCTTGTTCGGTGAGTTTTATTGTTTAAATCAGTCATGCCCAGCCCAGGGCACTTGCATATGGAATTCTGCCAGCGCAGGACACTTGCTTATAGAGTTCTGCCAACGTTGGGCACGACTGGTTTAAATATTAGGAAACGCGGTTGCTCCAGCCGCAACTAAATAAATATGTATCGTTGGTGATACTGCAATACTTTCTGCAGCAATTATTACCCCTGGCGCTGATATGTTACCATCACCGGGGTACATCTGCCAATAGTTATACTCGATTAAACGTATGACGAAAATGTCTTCCTTTGGCTGTAAGGTACGGGTGAGAGATCATCAAAGTTTTGCAGTATCACTGCCGACACGTACATATATAAGCAATAACATAACGTGCAGTGAAAAGTGCAACAGAATGCCAGCCATTGGCTATAACTACCTACATGTATGTATGTACATATGTAAACAAAAAAATTAAGTATTATTCGAATATTTAGAAAGTGTAGCTTAATACTAGAATCTGTAAATATTGGCATGGTTTCTTAATTTCCGTTAGAACCCATGCACTTAGTTGGCTTAGGAGTAACCAAAAAACTACTCCAGTTGCTTATTAAAAAAAGGAACGTAACAAAGATGAATAAAAAAATATTTTTCTGAATAAGTTCGTTCGCTCTGAATTTTCCAGACTCAGTCGAGATCTGGATAAAATAAGCAACTGGAAGGCGACAGAATACCGGCAATTTTTATTGTACTCGGGGTTCATTGTTTTGAAAGACTGCATACTGGATAAGTTGTATTTTCTTTTGTTGCATGTCGGTATTCGCCTTCTCTCTTGTGAAAAGTCTTGTCAAGTATAATCTAATGTCGCTAATGAAGTGTTAAAAGAATTTGTAAAGTTGTTTAGTAATTTTTACGGCGAACATTTAATCAGTTCCAATGTCCATGCTCTTTTGCATTTAAGTGATTGCGTTAAACAATTTGGTCCTTTAGACAATTTTTCTGCATATAAATTCGAAAATCGTATACAATATATAAAAAAAAATTATTAAGAATCCAAATAAAATATTGCAGCAATTATTTTTGAGAATAGAAGAACGAAAAGATATTACAGATTCTAGCAAAATTTCACAAATAGATAGGTTTATTATAAATCGAAAAAAAAGAAAAGGAGAGTTTCTTCTTTAGTAAAAAAACGGGATCCCTAAAAATTGTGAACCAACAAACCCAAACAGACAGTTTTGGCGTTGACAAAGGTTGGGGACATTTTTAGGGGGCCCGTGGTGTCCTCATCTGATTTAGGTATTTTGTAGCTCAAATTATAGATGAAGACATTCAAATTATTAAGAGAGAAGATATAGACCATAAGTATTTTGCTATTCCAGTAGGGAATAAATTTATTTTAATTCCTATGTTACATAACGTATTTTATAATTTTACTTAGAAAGAAATGGAATTCAAATACATAGTTGATGGGGAGCAGGAGCTGGATATTAGTCAGGCAAATGGTAAGAAGAATCAGTATTCATTATATTAGTGACACTCTCCTAATTGAAACGATCTCATTATAGCTGGAGTATCTCGCCGTTTCGACATGTCCCAGCCTTTACTGGACCGTGTGGCCACCCAACCTGCCGTGGATAATGACTCAGGTACATTAAATTAGCAACATACATATGTTGATTGTATTTTTAGTTTATACTTAAATTTTATGAAATTCAACAGCGCTACAACAAATTTTCGCTGCCCTTGGAAGAGTGGAGGCTCGAGAAGAGGAAATATTGAAAAGGCTTTCCGCCGTAGAAAGCGCTCTTGCCGAGAAGGTAGGTTTTTTAAATTTAACTAATGTTTTAACTTTGTTTTAAACTTTATTTTATTTTCAGATGCCCGAGCGTCGTGAGGTTTAAGCGCAGGATCAACTGCAGGGTTGCCAAGTTGTCAGGAAACCGAATTTTTGTGAACCTCTATAAATGACTGTTAATATATATCATAAGAAAGGTAAATCGATTATCTTTCTTTTGATTATAATGTTAAAAAAATCGCTTCACTTTTTTAAAGAAATTGTGCAACTTTTGAAAACATCTATGTGCAAATGGGTAATACTAATAATAAGTAATACTAATAATAATTAAGCAACCACATATGTATGTATGTAAAAATTTATTTATTAATGTTAATTACAATTTTTATTTATAATATTGATTATTAACTATGTATATTAGGTAAAGAATGAATTTTGAAAATAAATTTTGCAAAATAAAAATTAAAAAATGTTAGGATTTTTTATTTAAAGTTTGTCGGGGAAAGTACACCGCCTTGGTGGACCTGTTTAATTCTACGCAGCTTGGACTGCGTTTCGGAATTCGACCGTTGATTGGCGTCCGCTTTGTCCGATCCGGAAGCGACGAGTCCTGGACTTGCTGGCAAAGGGTCGCGTGGTCTATCGTACGAATGCCTTCGACAGGTCAACCACGAGTAGGACCGTATTATCATAGGTCATTGTCATTGTCAAGCACGTTGGTGTGTCTCGGGGGCGGAGGTTGTGTGCTTTACGTAGCATACTGTGGCGGACTTTGCCTCTCTCCGGGTGTGCAATAAACTGCTCGCTGGATAAGCGCGCGCATGGACCCGACGTTGTGGTATTACCGAATGTAAGGGTAACGCTGTACTTACGTTGGGAAAGAGATTTTACTCTCGTTCACAGTTTGCTAGCTCCGCTGGAGAGATTGCAGGTTTTGAGGTGCTCATTTCACGTTTTCCGCTTATCCTGGTTTACCAGTGTACTAATGTCGTGGCGTTAGCGGGGTGGGGTATTGGTTGGCATGCTCAGGTATGCGCCTAGCCTGCTGCAATTGGCAGAATTGAGCTATTGGGATGCGGGTCTCCCGATGCAAACTTTAAAATCTCCTAGTAATACTCGGTTACCGCCGTTACAGTTACTTGTATTTTGTTTTTGCTTCTGGTATCTAAAGTGTAAAAAATAGTCTACTTTTATAAATATCATCGCGGGCAACCTGAAATATAAACAAAATTTTAAATAAAAAAAACTGAAAAATAGAAATTGTTGCGATTTTTTTACTTTGTAAATTTGTTTCCTTCCAGAAGCATCAATCCATACTTTGCAGAACCCAATAATCAACATTTATGCTCTTGAGTTAAGCACACGTTTCAAAAGTTGGTTCTCAATCGCTATTTTTTGAAGATTCTCATGCAAATACATTTTGCCAATTAAGAATTTTTGTAAAAAAAAAATCAAATCAGCTTCTCCAACAAATTTCTTATTTTATAGGAGGAGCAAAAAAATTATAAAAAGATTCTTAAAAACAGGTAGGGCTATTAAAAAGTGGCATGTCACTCCGTTGTTTTTGGTGCTAGCAATTTAAAATTTGTATTGAATGTGTATTTTAAATTAAAATTTTTAATACATCCTACCAAAATCTGTGAAAAAACGCAGTTTCGAAAAAAGTGTTGGTTAGGGCTTTTGTGAATTAAGGTAACACATAAATAATTGGACTATTTGGCGTTGGAATATTTCACCGAGCCGTTATGTCCTTTTCACTTATAATTTATCCCGTTTGTTTTAATGTAGCCACATAAATAGAAGAACTTTGTCTCATTTTTTTTTTATTTTTAGTATTGTACCTACGACAGTCGGGTCTACATATTGCACCTGGCGATGGGCTATCACTTCAGCAACACTCCCCCAAAAACTCTTTGGAAAATTTCCATACTGTTGCAACAACAACAACAATAGAGAACTTTGTCTCTCATTTTGACTATTGTCTTATGTAGATAACGAACATTGGCACTACTGAGCGACAATATGCACAATCAATTCCAGCTTTCATGAAAACACAGTGACGGACATATTTACAAATATATTTATTATTTTTTTAGACAAACTCATTTCACAACTCTTGTCATAATTTAAATCGCAGTTGTTGAAAATTTTTGTATTTATAAAAATTAATGACACAATATGTATAGCTAATACGAAATAAATTAAATATATCTTAAAAATTAAATTTAAACTAAAAGTAAACAAATTAAAATATCTGCAAGCACGGCTTACAGCAATTTTTTTATTTTATTTTTTGCTTTATTAATTTATTATTTTTATACAATTATTTTACTTCGTAAACTTACAAAAATACATACATATTACATACATATGTATGTATCTACTATTTTTTACAGTAAGTGCTATGTACACATCGCCACCATCAATGCAAAACGCAGTAATTGACAAATTTGAAATATTGCAGGAAAAGTAAAACGAAAAACATTTAAAATTTGCAATGTAATTTCGGAACTTTTTGGAACTACATCTGAAGGTACACTAGCTGAATGTGAAAAAAAAATGAATTACCAAAAAGATGACAATTACTGTTATTTGCATTAACAACGACGATACTTACAATACATTTTTTTGTTGCTTCAGTATTAAATAAGTTCGAGCTTGAGTACCTAATTGCTTAAAATACTTATATGCATACTGGACTGGGTCGCGGAAAAAACTTGTCACTACACGCCACCTACTAGTTAGTTTAAACTCTAACTTGATGAGGATTTTGGCATCAAACAAATTTTCATCCTTGCCAAGTTCTAAAAGTAGCCAAAATCAAATTTGGTTCATAACATTTGTGTTTGTCGCCCGATTTCACGAGTGTAAGGTATAGTTGAAAATATATTTTTTTTGTATTATGATAATGTTAATTAGCTACTTCGCCAACTTTATCAATTTTTACCCAATTGAAGTCAAATTTAGTTAACATATTTAAAATTTTGGTATGTTATGATATACATAGTAGTTCCTAACCTCTCGAAAATACCGTTTACACTGTCCATTACACCCCGAAATCGGTTTAGAAATAAAAAAAAAGGTTATGAAGAAACTGCAAATTTGCCTATTTTAGGACATTGTCAGAACAATGGGTTGTTCTTCACACAAAATACTCTAAAGTAAGCTTTTAATTTAGGCTGAGTAATTAATTACAAACGTTTTTCTTTCGTACGAGGTCCGGTCCGGTCTAATGTATACAGAATCTTAAAGCCAATTACATAGTTCTAAGTAAAATTGTTTTTAATTTTTTTTTTTTTAATTTACAAATGTTTAACACTTTTATTTAGGTATGTATGTATGTACAACAATTTGTTTTGTTCTGTTTTAGTTTCGTTATGAAACCAATAAGTTTTTCTCATATTTTTTTAATTTCTACGCCTAACAGCGTGCTTTCATAATCTATTCTATTATATTCTTCTATTTTAGCAACTATTTTTCCCGGCTCACCAACCTTTTATAAAGCGTCTTCGTCGTCTACTGGTAATTTTTATAAATATTTAAAAGTATTCGTGTGTATTTATAAAATTCGAAATAAACTATTTACTGTGCTTTCGCTTATACGCGCTACAAATTGATACCTAATTAAAGGAAGTTTCTTAATAAAGGTAAGTCTACAACGCTAGCACAATTTCTAATATGTGCATATTTATATGCACATTAGACCGTACCAGAAAAAAAAATTGGAAAAATGTAGGAGTCGCGTTTTTTTAGTTTTTCGTCATATCTACGGCAATTACAGTCGGTTCTTAAAGTGTGATATATCGGTGTTCTTGTCAGAAGGAGGAGAAAATTTTTTTCTGTTCAAAAGTTCATTGAGCCTGATTAAATATTCTAGTACCCCCAGCGTCAGTAAATGAAAGCTCTCTAAAAATTATTATACTTTTTCTAATAATTTTTATTGCTAAATGTAGGTGCGCCTGAAAAATCTAAAAAGTCGGTCCCTAGGTTCGGCGAATTTTTTGTTTGTTTTCGAAACTGCCTTGCAAAAATATTTTTAACTCAGGTGTGTAGGGTCAACATTTTTTGTTTGCTTGTAAGGTGGCATGGTCTAATGCACATACATACATGCGTACAAATATTTTTGACTATTTCGAAAAACTCAGTGCCTAAAATTAGGCCACATCAAAGCGTACTTTTGCATTTAATAAAATTTTGTAGTTGTAATTGTATTTAAACTGTTTCTAGCCTACTTTTCAGCATCGCAATTTGAAATGTTTTTCAAAGCAATTTTTGCTTTTGGAAACGGTCATGAGCTCTTAAACTAACAACCCTATTCGCACGCCAATGAAAAAGTTAAAATTGTGCCTAAAAAACTTGATTTTACCGCACTATTTCTACGGCAATGACAAAACTCATCGCCATATCAATTGATTTAACTACCTACTGCGCCTAAAAGTGTGCCCCAAAAACTTGGCTTTAAGCGCTCTAATAGTGAAAAAGACGAAACAATACTTATATATTCGGCGTTAAAGTTTTAGGCGTAGTAGTTAAATCAATAGGTATGCGATTAGTTTTTTCATTGGCATGGTAATAGGTCGTTTATATTTACAAAAACTACTTATCTACTGAATACAAATTTGTAAGTTGGCAGCAGGCAGATTTTCTTAACTTTTAACTAAGAAAAATTATGCTAAGAAAAACTTTTTTTTGCGAGACTCACTTGTGTGTTTAAAAATGAAAAGAAACAAAGCTTCTTCAATGAAAACGTTCAAGTAGAATGAAATGGAAAAAGTAAAACAATGCACTAAAAATAAACAAAATTAGATAAAGAACTAAATAAAAATAAAATAAAAGGGAAAAATAAAAAATACATACATATATAAAATTTAATTGAATAAAATTACAGTAAATAATAAAACAAACAAACATGGAGTAAATTGTGAATTTAAAAAAGGTATTTCCGTGATCGTTTTGAACAGAAAATGACAAACAAACAAAATTTGGAAAAAGAATTGGAATCCGTCAAAACCCTTTCACGCCTAGTGAGCCTCAACAAATACAAACTACTTTCACGCATTCCTATAAACTTACAAATTATGTATATACATGAATAAGGCCTTTTTAAACCCTACATCTAAATATACATATATTTATGAACAATTTTTTTTTTGTGCATTGAATGCAAATTTTACTGCCATTTCTAGCCAATCAGAAAATGGCAGTGCTTCACTAGCTCTATGGAGATACACATACATACATAATAGCTCCTAGGATACATACAAATATATTTATTTTATGTCTACATTAAGTAAAATGGCACAGACATTTACCACCCATGAAAAAAGTTATATAATAATAATATTCTGTATGTAGAGCGCAACACCTTAATTTACAACCCAGTCAACTTTCCCACGTCGACAGCGATAGGTTCGCCCCGCATGCGTGCCTGCCTGCCTGCCTGCCGGCCTATCACCAATGTGAGCCCCAATCAATGACGGCTGCATCTGTTTGTCCATTACCGCTCCAAGCGTGCTTATAGTCCACGCTACCATAGCCATTTGTATTCAAGTTGTTGTTGTTATTGTTACTATTATAATTATTGTTGTTATTGTAGTTGGTGCTATTGTTGTTGGCTGCGGTAGCGACAATCGCAGGCTCAACGCTTTGCGTTAATATTAAACAGCATGTTCGTTGTGTTTTAGGCGGCGCTCTTTGCGCGAGATCCCACCCGACTGTCCCCTGTTGTTAGAAGCCACGCCCATTACTCGTCGCATCATTCAGGAATGGTTTTTCTTCACTCTTCTTTACCAAATTACCACTTAGCGTGGGATCGGGTCGTCGTCGCTTGAAGAAACCGAGATGCCACAACACAAATACGACCACGGCCAATACGATGAGGCCGCAAATGATGGCAACTATGTAAATCCATATGGATGTGGGTTGCTCGCGTTGCTGATCGAGCAGCTCGGGGTAGGCGCGCGTTTCCACCTGAAAATCAGAGTGTGATAAAAAATGGAATTACACTTGAAAATTCAATTAAATTAAATTAGACGCCACTCACCAATATATGCGCTTCAGTCTGTTCCACCGAGTATTCGAGCGGTATTTTTACTTGCGCTCTCGACATAATGCGCACTAAATCGGCGCGTGGATACTCTGAAACTAGCGTTGAGTTCCACAGTCGCGCGCGTATATGCACGTACGCTTCGGTCTTGGCGGGCATATTATAGATATCACATTGGATTTTCACACAAGACGCTGTCGCTTTATTACAATCTAATTCGACTATATCTCGTTTTCGATTGGTGTGCTCACCGCCGATGTCCATGAAGCGTTCGGGTCGTATGATACGTTCGATTGTATTTCGCCGCACGCGATTCAAATACCGCTCCTCGTCGTCGTCGTCGTCATCATCGTCCGCGTCGTATAGGCCCGGCCGCTGTGGCGCCTTTTGTTTTGTGTAGACGCTTTTTTCGCTGTACGTGCTGTAGCGGTTGAAATATTGCGTCTTGTTGGTGGGCCGCATCATATACGGTGCTGGCGCCATTAGTAGTGTATCGAATAGTTCGTCGGACTTCGTTTTCGATGCGAGCTTCAGTGGATTGACATATTCGGGCGCGACGAAACATTCGCTTAGTTCAACATTCTCCACAATCGGCATGGCCTCTATATAGAGTAGCCATTTGTCTTTTTTACTCTTCTCGCTGGTCAGCTGATGTGGCCAATAGATGGTGAGTACGACCTTCGGCGCTTTCCAGGGGCCATCATTATAGATCTGCGAATAAAAGAGAATGTTTGTTCCATTGTATAAATTTGTAGTTCAATTACTTTAATTTAATTTAAGTTACTTTAATTTGAATTAGCTCTACTCCTTACCTGGTATGTGTGCATTAGCGGCGAGCCAACATCTTCCATTTGCATAACTTTGCTGTCTTTTTTCACTTCACCACTATAGAAACTCTGCTCCGGCTTCGCCCAACCTTGTAAGCTAAGTTCAGCTCGTTTCACCACACGCACTTCCAACTCCGTATCGGGTTTGACATCACCAATAAGACGGGACGTTGTGTTGGCGAACACATGAAAACTCAGCTTACGCTCATCCACTTCCAAACCACTGGGATCGAAGCGCAGCGACACATAAACGGCAGAATTACGCCGCATTGGATTGCCGAGACTACAGGCGACCACTGTGTCATTGAAACGATTGCAGATCACAGAGTTCTGCAAGTACATCTATATATAAGAAAAATCTGTAGGCTCAAAGAAACTACCGCTGACTTACCGTTCTTTTGGCTGCAATGTATGAGACACTCTTCTGATGCACCACAAACAATTGTGTCTCGTAAGCCGAGTCGGCTTTATTCAACACATTCACATTGACACGCATCTCATCCTTTTCGCCCAATACCAAAGCATAGTTATCATCTGAAAAAAGGACAAATATAATTTTCATATATTCCATTCTTGACTCCTTCATTCCAACTATTCGCGGTACTCACTTTCCATATTCAAGTCCAGTTCCGCATTCAATATAAGATCACTCTCGCAAATATCATCTTCACCACAATCCTTTTGGAATGTACCTTCAAACTCAACGAACGCCTGCGTTTGATCCAAAATTGGGTTCAATAGTTCCAAGCCCGATCGTGGCAACTTTGGTTCCACAATTGTATAATTTAAACGGAATTTTATAGGACTCTGTATATCTCTGGTATTCTCCTTGATGTACCCGGTAACCTGCTGACAGGCCATGCGTCCATTGGTACGCACTGTCACTGCTCGCTTCACCACGTTGCTACGCTTATTGTCGCGGTCGAAGAGCACGCGCGAGAACTTCTTATTTCCACCAAATGTTTCTGCTTCGACTGTGTACAATAGCCGCAAATCTTTATTCGCCGACGCTGGCTCATAAGGGTCGATGGAACAGCAGGCTTCGAAGGTGAAACAAGTCAAATTCGTTGAGGCGTCATGTAGACAACCCGATTTGGCTGGATCAATGTTTCTCAGTTCATTGCCGCGCGCCGTCGTTTGTATATTAATGATGGGACGCGAGAGTAGCGCAACCACTGCTGAAGAATTATATGCGCCCACAACTACATCCGGATAGGAATTTCCATCTAGATCAGTGCCACCACTTATTGAACTGCCAAATGTGACTAGCGGATCTGGCAGTAAACCGAGATCGGAGGCTTGTATACGCTGCGCGGGCTTACTAATCAACCCCGTGCGGGAACCCAAATAGATGTAGACCACACCGTCATCTTCGTAAGGCGCTCCCACCGCCAAGTCTTCGCAGTTATCCTTGTTGATGTCACCGATATTGGCGAGCGCAAG